>NC_137928.1:1897653-1962653 GCF_963457725.1 Sprattus sprattus
TTGTCTAAATCAGATGTTTGGCATGGTTGTGTTCTAAGTCAGTAACTGTAAGCTGAATGAAACTGAATTCAACTGAATCTCTAAAAAGGAACCCCCAGTTATTTAGAGACTATTCTTGAATCCAGATGAAAACAAGAAATTAATTGGAAAAGTGTATAAAGATCTTGTTGAGGCTCAGGAAAGTAATTATTCATTACAGAAAATATATGAGGGTTGGAATAAAGATCTTAACATAACTAACTCTGACAGTATATGGAAGGAATGTCTCAGCAAAACCAATACGATAACCACCAATGAAAATCTGCGGCTCATACAATACAAGCTCATGACTAGAATATATTACACAAGATCAAAAATAAATACATTTGATGCCTCTTTCTCTCCTGTCTGTGTCAAATGTGGCATATACAAGGAAACAATCATACATGCCTTCTGGGAATGTGAGAAGGTCCGCAAGCGATGGTTAGAGATTCAAAAATGGATGACCACTACCTGTAGCATCAAACTTGAATTTACAGCTACGAGATGCATATTCCAAAATACAGACACACTTAAATATCCCATTGGATGGATGGTCATATTTGCCTCTTTGGTGTATAAAAAATTAATTCTGAAGGATTGGAAGGGTTCCGAGGCCCCATCAGTACAGCAATGGAAGGGTCTAATGAAATACTATTTAAATATTGAAAAATCAATGTTCGAAGACCGGAACAGAAGGCAACAATTTAATAAGGTGTGGCAGGATTTGTTTGAAGCCTTGTAAAGCCAAGGAATAGGGAATGGGTGTGGTGACGGAGAGATGGGAACCAAGTGGGTGTGTGTGTGTGTGTGTGCGTGTGTGTGTGCTCATGTGTGTGTGCGTGTGTGTGTGCGTGTGTGTGTTGGGGAGGGGGGGTGGGTTTGTCTGTGCGTGTGAGTGGTGGGAGGGTGCCAGGGGGCAGTTGAGTGTCTGTGTTGCACGTATGAATATGAGTGTTGTTGAAATCATAAGGAGGTGTATAAACTGTATAACATTACAAAGTATGCTGATACCTGTATTGCCTCTTGTAGGCAATAATAAAAATAATTATATAAAAAAAAAGAAAAAATATTTGGGTAATTCTAAGTTTGGTATTTGGTCTACAAACTTTTTTCATAACACTCTCAGACTACATATGATCGAATATTAATACCTTGAGAAAATTAAACATATCAATAATCAGAATATGCTTGTGTTTGTGTTGGGTTCTGTGTGTGTTTGTGTGTGTGTTTGTTTTTGTGTTGTTGTGTATGAGTTTGTGTGGGTCTGTTTGTCTTTTGGGGTGTGTGTGTGTGTGTGTCTGTTTCTGTGTGTTCCTGTGAAATACAGCCTCATCCAGCAGAAGAGATCACACTCTCCCGTACCGAGCTGTGTGTCCATGAAGACTGACCAGTCCATGGACCATCCACTTCCCTTAGCAGAAGGAGGTGTTTCTACTGGTCAGAGGTGAGTAGTAATGAGGACTTTCCACAGGAAATACAATCATCCAGTCATTTGAGGTACCCCTGAAGTGTACACCTGAAGTGTACCAAAGGTGTTTGACTTGTTTTTAATGCAAGATATTTTTATGAGATGGGCAGATCTAGATATTTCTTAAATATTTTGTGTATAGTATCTAGATCTTTAAGAAGACTGACAAAATCCATTCACTGATATGATTGATTGATGAGGATGTTAGCCTTCACATTGTCACAAGCCTAAACTCCCCTAAGGGTGAAATTCTAGAACTGATCTTGAGAACCATTTCAGTATATTTTGTAGGCTTTTCAAAATGTAGCATTGATCATTGCAGTACTACCATATTGTCAGAAGGTGGCAGTGTGAGACAGACCAGAGGCTGACCTGTCATGTCTGACTTTGCTGTTCAAATCAAAATGGATTCATAAGTAAATGAATAGAGCTAAAGAAAGAACTTCAAAGTTACACTGTGGAAATATTTGAAATCAAATAGATGTTATTTATTAAATCAGTAATATTCTTTAAAAAAATTCATAACATGTTATGGCAAAGTATTGCAGCCAGCAGCCAGTCCCCTAAAATAACATTCTCCCAGGCAGAGGTTACAGTGGGACTAGTCTAATTACACAGCTATGGCATGTACTTCAGAATGAAACCACAATCAGAATAGTGACCATATCAGAAGGATCAATTCAAGACCAAACATATATGAAAGTGTAGATATGTGTGCATGTTTCTGTGCAGAGCAGGAACAAGTCAGTAAAATGACATAATAATAATCTTGAGCGACAAGCACAAATCCAGAAGCCCTCCTGTGTCAGCAGGTGAAATGTAGTGAGAGTGAGAGAACGACTGCAGAGGAAATATGAAACAAGTCAATTAATCAGCAATCACATGAGAGAAGAGCATTAGGGGGACACAGTGCTGAGGGTAGTTTATATAAAACTCTTCAGACAGAGTGGCAGTTATATAGACTACATTAGAGGAAAACTCTTCAGAAAGAGGCAGTTATATAGACTACATTCCTGCTTGACTGATAGTGCTGTGCAGACACTAAAGTTAAACTGATATTACAGTAAACAAGTAATTTAATATTTGTCCTTGTTTTCACACACAGATACCAACCTGGTGCAGTAAATGTTGAAATGCAGCAGATCCACAAATCCCATCTTCAGAAGAAGTTTCAGTGTCTGCCTGAGGGAATCACAAAGCAGGGAAACCCCACACTCCTCAGTAAGATCTACACAGAGCTCTACATCACAGAGGGGGGAAGAGGAGAGGTCAATAATGAACATGAGGTCAGGCAGATAGAGAGAGCACCAGCAACACCAGGCAGACAAATAAACTGCAGTGACATCTTTAAACCCTCATCTGGACAAGACAAACCCATCAGAAGAGTGCTGACAAAGGGAGTGGCTGGCATTGGAAAAACAGTCTCTGTGCAGAAGTTCATTCTGGGCTGGACTGAAGAAAAACCCAATCAGAACGTTCACTTCATATTTCCTCTCCCCTTCCGAGAGCTGAACTTGATGAAGAAGAAAAAACTCAGTCTGGTGGATCTTATTCAGCACTTTTACCCTGAAATTAAAGATACAAGCATCTTCACTGATTCAGAGCACAGAATCATGTTCATCTTTGATGGTCTGGATGAGTGTCGACTTCCTCTGAAATTCGAATCCAACCCAAGGTGTTGTGATGTGACAGAGCCAGCCTCAGTGGACGTGCTGCTGACAAACCTCATCAAGAGGAATCTGCTTCCCTCTGCTCTCCTCTGGATCACCACCCGACCAGCAGCAGCAAATCAGATTCCACCTAAGTGTGTGGATCAGGTGACAGAAATAAGGGGATTCAGCGACCCACAGAAAGAGGAGTACTTTAAGAAGAAAATCAGTGATGAGAATCTGGCCAGAAGAACCATCACACACTTGAAGTCATCCAGGAGCCTCTACATCATGTGCCACATTCCAGTCTTCTGCTGGATTGTCGCCACTGTTCTAGAGAGAATGTTGAGTGAAACAGGGAGAGGAGAGATCCCGAGGACTCTGACTCAAATGTACACACACTTCCTGATCGTTCAGACAAGCACCAAAAAAGAAAAGTACACAGACAGAACAGAAACAGACAAAGAGATGATTCTCAAACTGGGGAAACTGGCTTTCCAACAGCTGGAGAATGGCAATCTGATCTTCTATGAAGAAGACCTGAGAGAATGTTGCATTGATATCAAAGAAGCATCAGTGTACTCAGGAGTTTGTACTCAGATCTTCAGAGAGGAGGGGATGCTGTTCAGCTTTGTTCATCTGAGCATTCAGGAGTTTCTTGCAGCTTTATATGTGTTCCTCTGCTTCAGCAACAGAGAGAGAAACATGCCTGACCAACAGCAAACCTTTCAGCTCTCTGCTCTGTTCAGAGCTGCAACACTTCATGACCTACACAAGACTGCAGTGGATCTGGCCTTACAGAGTAAGAATGGACACCTGGACCTTTTCCTCCGCTTCCTTCTGGGCCTCTCACTGGAATCCAATCAGAATCTCTTAAGACACCTACTGCCACAGACAAGAAGCCAATCACAGAGCTCAGAGCAAACGGTCCAGTGTGTAAAACTGATGATCAGAGATCAGAATACTTCAGACAGAAAGATCAACCTCTTCTACTGTCTGAATGAGCTGAATCACCATGCTGTAGTGGAGGTCATTGACAGGATCTCGGGAACTCTATATGTGGACATGCTCTTACCAGGAGGGAGGTGGGAGACTAAGAGATTTGAGTTTCAGATATCAGAAGAGCAGCTGGATGAGTTTGACCTGCAGAAGTACATAAAGACACCTAAGGAAGATCTGACTGAACTCCTCAGTCCAGATGAAGTTCTGCAGAAGCTGGGGCCAGGGGTCACATCTTCCACTTCAACTAAGTGAGTAAAAAACTGTGTGTGTGTGTGTGTGTGTGTGTGTGTGTGTGTGTGGTGTGTGTGTGTGTGTGTGTGTGTGTGTGTGTGTGTGTGTGTGTGTGTCAGGCACGTGCAGAGGGGGGGGGCTAAGGGGGCTTGAGCACCTGCCCCTTTTGCCCTTGATGCCCAAAGTGCCCTTTTGTCAGAGTGTTTTTTTTTTATTATTATTATTTTTATACTATATGTATCTGAGTGTGTGTGTGTGTGTGTGTGTGTGTTTGTGTGTGTGAGAGAGAGAAAGTTAGATGGAGATGGAGTCAGTAGACAGCACATCATCAAATAGTTGACTTTGTTCTTGGTGAATGAACTGCCCTGATAAGAGAAAATTTCTCCTAAAATGAGAGTAGAGCAAACAATTATAGTTAATGGATTGAAGGTCAAACACTAAACAGTGTATTGCACCTGAGTTGTTTGGTGTTTTCTATGGGTTACTTAACTTTAGGCTTAATTTGAGTATGTAAGATATTTGTCTATATTATACACTCCCTGTAAATATATCTTATGCCAGGCTAGAATATATACCAAATATATAATCTTTTATATTACAAAGTCCAACTCCAGTTTCTTTGAGTTTTTGTGTGAATGCTAAAACGTACCCAGAAGCTGGGATGGCTGGCATGTGCTATTGGATCCAAACTGGCTTAATCACGATGCTTTTGCAATGTTAATGAACACTGTTATGCTCCACCCTTAAGTGGCCTTATAGGGCAGGAACTCAACACCACTAACCCCTGAACCCTGTAGGACACTAACCCTAACCCTTATAGGGCAGCAACACACCACCACTAACCCCTGAACCCTGTAGGACACTAACCCTTATAGGGCAGCAACACACCACCACTAACCCCTGAACCCTGTAGGACACTAACCCTAACCCTTATAGGGCAGCAACACACCACCACTAACCCCTGAACCCTGTAGGACACTAACCCTTATAGGGCAGCAACACACCACCACTAACCCCTGAACCCTGTAGGACACTGGACCTGTCTGTTGTTCAGGTGTATCATGTTGTTTCTCCCAGGCTGAATGGATGTACCCTGACAGAGAAGAGCTGTTCCTATCTGACCTCTGTGTGATGTGTGTTTGAGTGTGTGAGTAGAGGATTGGTGATTAATATTCAGGTCCCAGGCTGATTAACTGTATCCTGAAAGTTCCCTTTTTGACCTCTGCCCTGGCCATACACATTGTGTGTGTGTGTTATGGTGTGTGAATGTGAACAGTCCATAATGAGTAATATGACAGTAATAAGAGTTTGTTTAGTCCGTGATGGTGTGTGTGTGTGTCTGTGGTTTGTGTGTGTGTATATGGTGTGTGTGTGTTTGTGTGTGAATGGTGCCATCAGTCCCTACACCTCAGTCTCTACTTCAGAGGTCATGTAGGTGAGACAGCAGATGTTCCTGTGAAAATCTATACTGTATTGTTTTTATAGCTGATCAGGTGAACACATATTATTTCAGAAGTGGAAAGTTCCCAGGTTGGGTTTACTGTTGTGTTGAACCCGCATACTGTATGTCTTGTGAGAGCTACTGCTTACTCTTCAACCCAGCATATGTCTTGTGAGCTACTGTTTACTGTTGAACCCAGCATATGTCTTGTGAGTTACTGCTTACTGTTGAACCCAGCATATGTCTTGTGAGCTACTGCTTACTGTTGAAAGCAGCATGTGTTTTGTGAGCTACTGCTTACTGCAGCACCTGCACCTAATGCACTGTAAATGGCTGCTTGTCTGCATCACTGCCATGGAATAGAGAGAGCATCTCTAGAGTCTTCACGGCCGCATACCTGGTAGGCAGCTGCTTTCCTACCTGGCCTCTGTCTGTCCTGACATCACATTGTGTGTGTGTGTGTGTGTGTTTGTTGTGTGTGTGTGTGTGTGTGTGTGTGTGTGTGTGTGTGTGTGTGTGTGTGTGTGTGTGTGTGTGTGTGTGTGTGTGATGAGGCACTTGTGTGACCTGCCACTGCAGTCTGTAGGCTGCTGCCTTTACTTGCCTGGGTGACTATTTTTGTGTATGTTTGGCATGCTCGATGTATGTACAGTCAGTGATTCTTGAGATAAGGGACAAAACAGGTTTTGATTTTCCCAAAAAATATTTGGATAACTTCCAAAATATATGATTACATTTCTGTCAAATGAAGTTTTGTCTATCCAAACATGTTTTGGTTCAACCTCCCAGTTGTATATTTTTTATGTTAATTGAATGTTTGCTGGGTCAGCACTTGATTTTTGTCAACACCATCATAAACATAAATAGACTTATGGAAATGATTTTAAATGATCTTATCAGAAATGTTTGTACTCATTAGTTTTCCCAGTTCCCCTTATAATGTACACAGGTCTTTAAATCATTAAAAACAAAAGTGTAGAGCCAAAGAAGTCCATGTTAAATGAGTAGAATTGAAATCATACCACGAATTACATTTGTCTTTAACCTTCAGATTTAACAGAGACATTTTTAAGCATTAAAAATACACATCTACATTGGAAATGTGTTAGTCTTTGAACAAATATCCTTCAAGGAATGAAACAGATACCATTTTTTTTTTAAACTATAAAATACTATATCTGAAGGAGTTGACACTCTATATCTAAACTAGATTTAATTCGACACATGAAACTGAAATAGCAATAAAAATCCATAGGAAGTGATATTTTTGGCATAAACAGCATTAAAATGATTAAAATGGACACTAAAATGGCCTTAGTCAACACCATCAGAGAAAGTCAACTCCATCAGACACAAATGTTGATGGTGTTTGATGGTGTTTTGATGGTGTTGACGTCTGATGGTGTTGACAAAAAAAGTACATTTCTCCTTATATCACACAAGATTCTCACAGGAGCCATCTTGTTTATCATCTGTTGATCATGGTCCAGCCAATCTATATAAATAAACACTAGATTGCAGAACATTTTACTCTAATGTTGACTCTTTAGCCATTTTGGAGTTGATACGCTATGGTTGTGACGTGTGCATATTAGTAAATAGATATGAAAAACAAAGTATTATTAAAAACTTACCAGAGCTCAAATTTTCTCATGTCACCAGGAAGACCAAGGAGGAAGGAAAGGGGTCCTTTGAGTTAATGCTGTCCTAAATTATTCCTGATTTTTTCCCCAATTTAAAAAAGTCTGATGGTGTTGACAAAAACTCTGGACACATGTTCAACTGACCAGAAAGTATATTAAAAATGTTTCAAAATTATTTGTTTTAATGTCTGTGAAATAAATACTATGTTATTTACATATGATATAGATAAAGTTAAATTTTATGTCACTTTTCAGACTTTTTAAAGCATTGGAGTGTGATGTGACCTGCTTTCGGACATGGGTTTTTGGAGGCACTGGTCACATATCACATCATTTAGAATAAAAACTAAATGTTAGACAACAACAAAACACACTTTGTTGTGCTACCCTTTTCCTGTTGATGAGATTGGTGAGGCTTTTTAAAACATATTATGTACATTTTAAGATGAAAAACTGTGATTTATGTCCCGGACATGTTTTGTCCCAGGTCTCAAGAATCACTGACAGTTTATATGTTCCTTCAACCATGTCATTCTGTTTAAATAACCACACAAATGTGTTAATGTATGTTAATGTATGGCTGCTGTGAGCCACAGGTGTTGGTGCCTGTGCCGATGACACACCTGCTGTTTAGATTGGTTTGAGACCATTAGAGGTTTGTGTTACGCCTTTTCCCTTTGTTCGAGAGAGTTGCCTGTCTAATAAGACGTAAGTCTTAGGTGCTCTAACTGACCAGCTAACATGGTCCTTTTTATGTAGTTGACTACTAAAGTGCTTGTTTGTATGGTGGCTATGCTGTCCATGTATTGTCCTTTTGCAATGTTGTGATTATTTATGTAATATGTCCATTAATGTATAGCCTTTTGGGCTTTAGGATGGGGAGGGGTGTGTGTGTGTGTGGGTGTGTGTTTGTGTGTACATGTTTGTTTGATAGAGGATTGCTGATTAATGTTCAGATGTATCATAATGTTTATCTCAGGCTGGAGCGCTGTAACCTGACTGAGAAGAGCTGTTCCTATCTGGCCTCTGCCCTGACCTCACACTCCTCAAGTCTCACACTGCTGAACCTGGGATCGAATGAGCTGCTGGGAGACTCAGGAGTGAAACTTTTATGTTATGCACTTTGTCATCAAAACTGCAAACTGGAGGAACTACAGTAAGAATCATTTCATGTAGTATGTGTGTGTGGGGATGGGGGGGGGGGGGGGGGGGGTAGTGTGGGGGTTAGTGAAATACTAATAATAATATGAAGGCATTTTTAGGTTAACTTAATTGTGTGTATGTTGGTGTAAGTTCCTTTGGTGAGCTTCAGGAGCATCTAGTGTGTGTGTGTGTGTGTGTGTGTGTGTGTGTGTGTGTGTGTGTGTGTGTGTGTCGGGAGGTGGGGTGGGGTGAGGTGTGTGTGTGTGTGAGTGTGTGTACGTGTGTTTGATAGAGGATTGGTGATTCATGTTCAGATGTATAATGATGTTTCTTCCAGGCTGGATCACTGTTACCTGACAGAAAAGAGCTGTTCCGATCTGGCCTCTGCCCTGACCTCACACTCCTCAAGTCTCACACACCTGAACCTGGGATGGAATGAGCTGCAGGGAGAGTCAGGAGTGGAACTTTTATGTTTTGCTCTTTCTCATCAAAGCTGCAAACTGGAGAAACTACAGTAAGCATAATTTCAT
The DNA here is from genome assembly GCF_963457725.1 of Sprattus sprattus. Classification (NCBI taxonomy): domain Eukaryota; kingdom Metazoa; phylum Chordata; class Actinopteri; order Clupeiformes; family Clupeidae; genus Sprattus; species Sprattus sprattus. Next base: position 1,906,782 of record NC_137928.1, read on the forward strand.
GTAGTATGTGTGTGTGTGTGTGTGGTTGGAGGGGGGGGGAGGGGTAAATTAAATATTTTAATAATATTAAGGTATTTGGATTAAGTGTTGTTGTTGTTGTTTTTCTTTTTGTGGTTATATGAGACAGAGCTTCTGAAGCACCTAGACCTTATATATACAGCCTCGGAAAAAATTAAGAGACCACTTCAAAATTATCATTTTCTCTGGTTTTACTATTTATTGGTATATGTTAAAGTAAAATGTACATTTTTGTTTTATTCTATAACCTACTGGCAACATTCCTACCAAATTTCAAATACAAATATTGTCATTTAGATCATTTATTTGCAGAAAAATGACAATTGGTCAAAATAGCAAAAAAGATGCAGTGTCTTCAGATCTCGAATAATGCAAAGAAAACAAGCTCATATTCATTTTTAAACTACACAATACTAATGCTTTAACTTAGGAAGAGTTCAGAAATCAATATTTGGTGGAATAACCTTAAATTAAAATCACAACTTTCATGTGTCTTGGCATGCTCTCCACCAGTCTTTCACATTGCCGTTGGGTGACTTTATACTACTCCTGGCGCAAGAATTCAAGCAGCTCGGCTTCTTTTCATGGCTTTTGACCATCCATCTTCCTCTTGATCACATTTCAGAGTTTTTTTTATGGGATTCAGGTCTCGAAATTGGGCTGGCCATGACAGGGTCCTGATCTGGTGATACTCCATCCACACCTTTACTGGCCTGGCTGTGTGGCATGGAGCATTGCCCTGCTGGAAAAAACACTTCTCAGAGTTGGGGAACATTGTCAGAGCAAAAGGAAGCAAGTTTTTCTTCCGGGACAACGTTGTACTTTGCCTGGCTGAGGTTTGTAAAAGACCATAAGGATTGAACCAAAGCCGACTGGAGGGTCTCCTAGTTCGTCTTCTCTTATGAGTCCTTGCTTCCTTTTGCTCTGACAATGTTCCCCAACTCTGAGAAGTGTTTTTTCCAGCAGGGCAATGCTCCATGCCACACAGCCAGGCCAGTAAAGGTGTGGATGGAGTATCACCAGATCAGGACCCTGTCATGGCCAGCCCAATTTCGAGACCTGAATCCCATAAAAAAAACTCTGAAATGTGATCAAGAGGAAGATGGATGGTCACAAGCCATGAAAAGAAGCCGAGCTGCTTGAATTCTTGCGCCAGGAGTAGCATAAAGTCACCCAACGGCAATGTGAAAGACTGGTGGAGAGCATGCCAAGACACATGAAAGTTGTAATTTTAAATCAAGGTTATTCCACCAAATATTGATTTCTGAACTCTTCCTAAGTTAAAGCATTAGTATTGTGTAGTTTAAAAATGAATATGAGCTTTTTTTCTTTGCATTATTCGAGATCTGAAGACACTGCATCTTTTTTGCTATTTTGACCAATTGTCATTTTTCTGCAAATAAATGATCTAAATGACAATATTTTTATTTGAAATTTGGTAGGAATGTTGCCAGTAGGTTATAGAATAAAACAAAAATGTACATTTTACTTTAACACATACCAATAAATAGTAAAACCAGAGAAACTGATAATTTTGAAGTGGTCTCTTAATTTTTTCCGCGGCTGTGTGTGTGTGTGTGTGTGTGTGTGTGTGTGTGTGTGTGTGTGTGTGTGTGTGTGTGTGTCTCTGTGTGTGTGTGTGTCAGGGACGTGCAGTCATAGTAGGCAGCCTGTCATTTTGAAAAGTAAAAAAAATATATATATAAAAAATTACAATAATCATATATATTTATGTATTATAAAATACATATTCATATTTCTCTAGTTATCTGTGTTACGAGTGTAATTTCTGCATGATTCCGATCATTTCGAGCATTTTTATTATCAAAATCGCTGAATTTGAGCATTTCCGGTTCCCAGTGACAGTGATCAGCCAATGAACATGGACGTGCCGTCAAGGGAGTCAGATGCATTGGAGTTTATGGACAGGGTAGGAAGTTGCGCAATCTCTCCAAACTGGGTTTTACGCATGCGTGCGCAAGCGTAGAACCTTTTGAGTTGAGCTGAAAACGCATTGAAAAATATTGCTAGTGCGGCACGCACTACCACTGCTTCAAGAAGGGAGGCGAGCGAGAGCGCAATTTTCGGGTATTTTGTTTTTTAAAAACTGGGCTTTTTCTAGGCTTTTCTAGGCGAACATGGAAGGTTGTATTGCTAAGCTGAAGCAGCTCTCAAAATTGGACTTGCAGTCCAAACGTGAAATGATTAATAATGGGAGACCAATGGCGCAGCTAAAATGTTTGCTTCAAACTACGGGACCGAAGGTATTGACATTGCATTGGAGTGTTTCATGTTTTCCAACGGGACATATTCATGCGGAACACAAACCTCGCTAAAGGCTGCTAGGTGCAGGGAGCCGTGAATGGATTAGGAGCTTGCGAGTGCACCAACTTTAAATTATACCGGTCAGTAGAACATTTTGGTATTGTGTGCTATGTCTGTGGTGTTTAACTGTTTGCTTGTTAATACGTTGTGTAAATAAATATGTAAGTATCAACTTCGAATTCAAGTGTCCGAGTTGCAGTGTTGGGCAAGCTACTTGATTTTTGTAGTGAGCTAAGCTATCAGCTACTCTACAATAAATTCAGCTTCACTACACAGAAGCCACCACTCAAAAAAAAAAGTAGCAAGCTAAGTTACATAAACCTGTCAAAAGTAGTTTGATACATTAGAAGCTACTTTCAGTTAAACAAACTGCATGCCAAGTCAACGCAATTTTAGGGATCAACACAACTGTCAGTCAGATAAAAACGGTTGAATGGATGAAATTCGTGTGTTCGTATGTTTGTGTTGGATGTCATTGACGTTGACAGGAACTTTTTCTTTGGATTACAAAGAAGGCATCTGAAAACATATTTAGTTTCACTCGTCTCTTATAAAGTGACGTACTTTTGAAGGTATGGCTGTTGAGTCAGGTATTCAAACGCAGATGTAAACAAATGCGGAAGACCTTGCCTACCCTCATCTTCTGTCTATATCTAGCATTTTCGCAATTCGACTCCCTGAGCAGACAGCACGGACTTTTCACTTTTTAACTTTCATCATCTTCAGCTGTATCTAAATATAAACAGCATTCTAGTTATCCGGTTGTCTAGAATCTGCATGCAAACTACCAATTGAAAATTAGGGGAGAATTAATTTTAAATGTATGAGCAGCGTCTGGTGTACTTGAAATGACGATATCTATCTATCTATTTTCACTCGTCTCACCTAAAGTGATGTACTGCTTAATTTTTGTGTTTGATGGCTGCAGGGAAGCCTGTTATGAATGAACATCAGAAAGGTCCAGGACGCTACTGCGGTACTTGATCAATAAAAGAGTTTAGCTACTGAAAAGTTACTTGGTTTTGTAAATAGCAACATTACTGCCAAGCTACTGACAAATGTAGTTAAGCTAGTAGCGTCGCTTCAAGTAGTGACGCTATTGCCCATCACTGCCGAGTTGTGTAAAAGGTTATACTTTCCCTAGACAAATTGAAATGAACCATATGATTGGTGGGAGGGCTACATACGCTTCCTTGTAAATATTAATATCTTATTTGACACGGTGTAAAAGTTCAATTACCACACCGATTGTACGTTTAGCTGTAGGCATACAGCCTCGTAAAAGTCAGTTGACAAGAGCCGCATAACTTCTTATAATAATAATCGTTTAAAAGTAATGGTATTAGACAATCAAACATAAAGTTTTTTCAGTTCTGCTGAGATAACAATTTTAAAACCATAAGCATATATACACATGTATGATGTATACATTTCTATTTTTTTTTTAAACAACTAGAGATCTGAATGACGTAATCACTTCCGGTTTCTGTGCTTCACCAGCTGCGAACCTCACCGCACGTCACTGGTGTGTGTGTGTGTGTGTGTGTGTGTGTGGGTGTGTGTGTGTTTGTATCCCTGAGTGTGTGCAGGGGATAGAAGAGTAATATTCAGATGTATCATGATGTTTCTCCCAGGCTGCCTCGCTGTAACCTGACAGAGAAGAGCTGTTCCTATCTGGCCTCTGCCCTGACCTCACACTCCTCAAGTCTCACAAAGCTGGACCTGGGCCTCAATAGGCTGCTGGGAGACTCAGGAGTGGAACTTTTATGTTCTGGTCTTTCTCATCAAAACTGCAAACTGGAGGAACTACAGTAAGCATAATTTCATGTAGTATGTGTGTGTGTGTGGTTGGGGGGGGGGGGTAAATTCAATAGTTTAATAATATGAAGGTATTTGGATTAATTATATTTGTGGTTTTTTTTTTTCATTTGGTGGTTATATGAGACAGAGCTTCTGATGCATCTAGGCCCTATATATATATACAGGTGCATCTCAATAAATTAGAATATCATCGAAAAGTTGATTTATTTCAGTAATTCTATTCAAAAAGTGAAACTCATATATTATATAGATTGTTTACACACAGACTGATCTATTTAAAGTGTTTATTTCTTTTAATTTTCATTATTATAACTGCCAGCTAATGAAAACCCATAATTCAGTATCTCAGAAAATTAGAATATTGTGCAAAAGTTCCATATTGATGACCAATGGTGTCACACTCTAATCAGCTAATTAACTCAAAACAACGGCAAAGGCTTCCTGAGCCTTTAAATGGTCTCTCAGTCTAGTTCAGTAGGCTACACAATCATGGGGAAGACTGCTGACTTGACAGTTGTCCAGAAGACGATCATTGACACCCTGCACAAGAAGGGTAAGACACAAAAGGTCATTGCTAAAGAAGCATGCTGTTCACAGAGTGCTGTATCCAAGCACATTAATGGGAAGTTGAATGGAAGGAAACAATTTGGTAGAAAAAGGTGCACAAGCAACAGGGATAACGACATCTTTGAGAGGATTGTGAAACAAAGCCCATTCAAGGGAGATTCACAAGGAGTGGACTGCAGCTGGAGTCAGTGCTTAAAGAGCCTACACGCACAGACGTATCCAGAACATGGACTTCAACTGTCGCATTCCTGTGTCAAGCCACTCTTGAACCAGAGACAACGTCAGAGGCGTCTCACCTGGGCTAAGGACAAAAAGGACTGCACTGTTGCTCAGTGGTCCAAAGTTCTCTTTTCAGATGAAAGTCAATTTTGCATTTAATTTGGAAATCAAGGTCCCGGAGTCTGGAGGAAGAGAGGAGTGGAACAGAATCCAAGTTGCTTGATGTCCAGTGTAAAGTGTCCACAGTCAGTGATGGTTTGGGGTGCCATGTCATCTGCTGGTGTTAGTCCACTGTGTGGTCCAAGGTCAGCGCAGCCATCTACCAGAAAGTTCTAGAGCACTTTGTGCTTCTCTCTGCTGACCAGCTTTATGGAGATGCAGATTTCATTTTCCATCAGGACTTGGCAACTGCACACACTTCCAAAGGTACCAGTACCTGGTTTAAGGACCATGGAATCCCTGTGCTTGATTGGCCAGCAAACTCGCCTGACTTAAAACCCATAGAGATTCTATAGGGTATTGTGAAAAGGAAGATGCAAGACAACAGACCCAAACACACAGAAGAGCTGAAGGCCACTATCAGAGCAACCTGGTCTTCCATAACACCTCAGCAGTGCCACAGACTGATTGCCTTCATGCCACGCCGCATTGCTGCAGCAATTCATGCAAAAGGAGCCCCAACCAAGTATTGAGTGCTGTACATGTTCATACTTTTCAGTAGTCCAACATTTCTGTGTTAAAAATCCTTTTTTTCTATCGGTCGTCAGTAATATTCTAATTTTCTGAGATACTGAATTTGGGGTTTTCATAAGCTGTCAGTTAAAATCATCAAATTTAAAAGAAACAATCACTTGAAATATATCAGTCTGTGTGAAATGAATCTATATAATATATGAGTTTCACTTTTTGAATAGAATTACTGAAATAAATCAACTTTTTGATGATATTCTAATATATTGAGATGCACCTGTATATATATATGTGTGTGTGTGTGTGTGTGTGTGTGTGTGTGTGTGTTTGTGAATGTTGGTGTACCTGAGTGTGTGTGTGTTTATCAGTGTGGGTGTGTATGAATGTGGGTGTGAATGTTGGTCTCCCTGTATGTGTGCGTTTATCAGTGTGTAATTCTGAGAGTGTGTGTGTGTGTGTGTGTGTGTGTGTGTGTGTGTGTGTGTGTGTGTGTGTGTGTGTGTGTGTGTGTGTGTGTGTGTGTGTGAGATGTGTATGTGTGTGAGAGAGAGAGAAAGTGTAAGTGAAATACAAATAATATTTACAGATTTTTAGCTGCAGGAGCATCTAGGCCGTATGTGTGTGTATATATACTATACTGTGTGTGTGTGTGTGTGTGTGTGTGTGTGTGTGTGTGTGTGTGTGTGTGTGTGTGTGTGTGTGTGTGTGTGTGTGTGTGTGTGTGTATGTGTGTGGATTGGTGATTAATGTTCAGGTGTATCATGATGTTTCTCCCAGGCTGGTTGGCTGTAACCTGACAGAGAAGAGCTGTTCCTATCTGGCCTCTGCCCTGACCTCACACCCCTCAAGTCTCACACAGCTGAACCTGGGGGACAATGAGCTGCTGGGAGACTCCGGAGTGGAACTTTTATGTTCTGCACTTTGTCATCAAAACAGCAAACTGGAGGAACTACAGTAAGCCTAATTTCATGTAGTAGGTGTGTGTGTGTGTGTGTTGTGGGGTGGGGGGTGGGGGGGAGGGTTAAATTCAATATTTTAATGATATTAAGGTATTTGGGTTAATTATATGTGTGTTGTTGTTGTTTTTCTTTTGGTGGTTATATGAGACAGAGCTTTTGACGCACCTAGGCCTTATATATATATATATATGTGTGTGTGTGTGTGTGTATGTGTGTGTGTGTGTGTGTGTGTGTGTGTGTGTGTGTGTGTGTGTGTGTGTGTGTGTGTGTGTGTGTGTGTGTGTGTGTGTGTGTGTGTGTGTGTTTGTTTCACTGTGTGTGTGTCTGTGTGTGTGTCTGTGTGTGTGTCTGTGTGTGTGTGTGTGTGTGTGTGTGTGTGTGTGTGTGTGTGTATGCGCGTGTGTGTGTGTGTGTGTGTGTGTGTGTATGTTTGTACCCCTGAGTGTGTGTGTGTGTGTGTGTGTGTGTGTGTGTGTGTGTGTGTGTGTGTGTGTGTGTGTGTGTGTGTGTGTGTGTGTGTGTGTGTGTGTGTGTGTGTGTGTGTGTGCGAGTGTGTGTGGGTGGGTGTGTGTATCCCTGAATGTGTATGGGGGGATAGAAGATTGATCATTGATATTCAGATGTATCATGTTGTTTCTCCCAGGCTGGAAGAATGTGGCTTGACAGAGAAGAGCTGTTCCTATCTGGCCTCGGCCCTGACCTCACACTCCTCAAGTCTCACACAGCTGGACCTGATTGGTAATAACCTGAGTGCATCAGATGTTGAGCAGCTCTCTGCTCTAGTGAAGGACTCCCACTATAAACTGGAAAAACTACAGTGAGTAAATATCTAACCATCTCACTCAGGTCTTTATAACATGAGACCCAACATGAATGCCTGTCTTTTATTTTCTGTTCTCCAGATTCTCTCTCTTCTGTCTGACTTCAGTCATTAACTCACATCACAGTAACTCCAGTAAGAGCCATAATACTATCTCATCTTAGTGTGTCTCAGGCTCCCATGCCCAAGGTCACGGGTTCAATCCCAGTAAGGGACTGTTTAACAGTAAGATTTAACTGTGGAAAAGGTTACAAACACCATGAAGGGAATATGCTATAATCTCTATTGGTCACTCCACTCTCTTCTGATTGGACCAGTGGTTTTGGACTTTTTAGCGCCGCCCTTACTGTTTCTGCTGCAGTGTGTCTAATGTGTGAATGTGTTTATCATGGCTGCTGTTACTGATGTCAGAATACAGCAGCCGTTTTTCTCTCATGCAGTCTGGGTTACTGGTAGGCTGTCATCATGGAGACTGGTGGATTGTTGTGTCTTTTCTCTTGTCATACAGATGGGAAGGCTTCTTTACACAACAGATGTGAGCTGGATGGGGTCTGTGGTCCAGAACAGACTGATTGAATATTGTATTCTCTCCTTTATCCTGCAGATGGGACGATTAAGCAGCAGTGTGTAGTGCCAAGGACATGAGCTGGATGGGGTATGTGGTCCAGAAGCTCATGATGACACGGTGGGATCCAGCACACACACAACAGCATCTCTCCTGCAGAATGTCTGGGGAGGAACATGAACATGTTCTCAGCTTCCAGCAGCACACAGCAAACAGCTTCATCCTGAGGGGAGCACAACAGAGAGAAGAAAGTAGAGTGGAGGCATGTTAATGGAGAGTGGAGGCGTGTCCTGATCAGCCAAAGATGATTGACAGCAGGCAGCATGGACTCAGCAGACAGAGCAGGACCAGTCTCTCTCACTCATGTGCACACATGGAGATATGGACTGGGGGGGGGGGGGGGGGGACTGTGGGATTATCCATATCTGTTGTATAAATAGGCTACCTGGGATCTATTGTTTTTAGATATATGTACAGTATATATAGCCATATGGAGATATAGACTATTATTGAGATTGTATGAATATCTGTCAAAACCTGTGTGCTGTCAGTGTGTAGTTAATGTACACTGTCTCTTAAAGATTTTTTGTTTATCAATGATGTCATCAACACCATATGTATAGTTCAGGAAGTTAGTTGATGGAAAGCCAAGGTAAAGCCTCATGTACTTCTGTTCATTATATTGTTACATGTCATGCCTTTGGATGCACTGTCAGTAAGACTGTGAAAAAAAGTATTTAAACAGATTTGTTGGCAACATAAATTGGTTTAATGCTAGATTTACCTTTTAATGTGCTTTAAAGGCACCCAGTGCAACTTTCGAGGCTTAAAAATAAACATTCAATTTCTAGTTTTTTTTAAACGTAGTAAGTTTCAATAACTCCATACCATTACATATCGACATTCAAGGAGCAAAGATGAGACGTCGTCGTGTGGTGAGAACTGATAGAAAATCGATAACAACAACAATCGCCGCCATTTTCTTTATTTTTTGTAACCTACAATAAATACAGCAGGCTTCCAGTCAATGGAAAAATGGCCTCTCCCCACCGGCGATTGTTGTTGTTTACGATTTTCTATCAGTTCTCACCACACAACGACGTCTCATCTTTGCTCCTTGAATGACGATATGTAATGGTATAGTTATTGAAACTTACTACGTGTAAAAAAGACTAGAAATTGAATGTTTATTTTTCATTGAATGTTTACATAATGTTGCACTGGGTGCCTTTAATAAGTTGATATTACACTAGCTGGTATTAGCATAAACTAACCTTCACTGCATCAAGTTGGATGTGATAATCTATTATCAATCTTATCAGTTTAGCTAAAATACACATCTTGGTTGATCAATGATAAGGTGCACAGTGGAATTGCAGAGCGTTGACACACCTAATACTCAAATATAATTTCATAATAATTTTTATTGATGTACTGAAGTTTATATACATGTGTTGGATTTCTTGTCATTTTACCCTACTTTCAAATAAATATATAAGCTTTTAATTGAATAAGTCAATTTCCAGGCTCCATTTGTAGCTGCCCTCTGATGATATCATAGACATGTGACTTTATGTACATGTTCACAGTCCCACACTGGACTCAGAACCCTTTGGACCCCCTGGACACCAGAGGTGGGGGTGCTTATACTTACGATCCCCCCATTCTGTAAGACATTGGTTCACTAAAACGCCTCGTACAGTTTGAGATAATTATGTTTTCTCACTGCAGAGTTCTGTATCCACAGACCATGAATTGACAGAGATACAGTATACCACCTTATATGAACTGGAGAGGTACAGTATACCACCTTAAATGAATTAATTGACAGAGATACAGTATACCCCTAAATGAATTAATTGACAGAGATACAGTATACCCCTAAATGCAGTGGTGGTCCGTCAGGGCCTTCAAGGCCTTCTCTGCTGGCCTAAACATCATCAGAAAATAAATGTAATAAAATACATTTAATTTTAATATTTTCTTTTCATAAATATGTATTCAATGTCCATTATTTTCATTTAATAACTTCCAGCGTTGTTAATTTATGTTACAGCTTTCATCCAATCATATTTCAGCTATCATGTGTTGCCACGCTCCGCGAAATCTTCCCCGAGAACAGAAATCTTCCCTGGGGCCTTCAGAATTCACATTGAAGGCCCGTGTATATCTGATTGGTTATCACAACTGGCTGTTTCAGTTCATTTAAGTTGAATGAACTGAAACAGACAGTTGTGACAACCAATCAGATTTCGAGTTGGCGACACTGGGCCTTCTAGAAGGCCCGGAAGATTTCTTTCCTCGCGTTGAACGTGACACGTAAACGTCCTTTGATTGGATACTGAGGCAGACCGGTGCAGTGTTTCAGTGCTCAGTTTAGCTGGCTAATGCGAAAACGACGTACATAGGTTTTCAATGCTTATTATGCTAGTTGTTTCAATTGGTAAGACTAAATATATATTACATTAACCAACTCAAATAAACTAGTTTACACCAACTTGATAATTCCAGTTTTTGATACAATTACAACGCCATTTCAAGACGGAACTTTCAAGAAAAACTGGATATCGTGAGGATGGGAAGTTTAATGAAACTGCTTTGCAGGTGGGACAATGCGATGTTTAGTGGACAAACTTGTTAAAGTTTTCGGTGGACTTAATACAACTTTGTAGACTAATCCCTGAAAATCGCCTTTTATTTTTAAGTTGTGACAGTAATATCCAAGCGATCATATAACTGAGAGTGTACTACTCTTAATGTATTGTTAATACGGGTGTATTGATTTTAAATGCTCCGGAAATATTAATAAAGTCTGTTGTACTCGACTATGTTAAGGTGATGCTCACTTATACTGCCTTTCTGTATAAATATAATGGTTCGAGAGCCATGGCGTCATAATGATGGTATTAGGAGGTGGATTCACTGAGTTTAACATCGTGTAGGACATCGCTGAAGGCCCAGTCGTGAAATGCACGGACCGCCACTGCCTAAATGAATGAATTGACAGAGATACAGTATACCTCAAAATGAATGAATTGACAGAGATACAGTATACCATCTTAAATGAACCGGAGAGGGCACACATCAGCCTGCTACTCATTGAGCTCCACTGGCTGCCTGTAGCTGCTCACATTAAGTTGAAGTCACTTTTACTTGCTTAAAGAGTGACTGCTAGTTCTGCTCCCACTGACATAAATTAGCCTGACGATGTCATACTCATAATTCTAGTCAGAATATGAGTCTTAGTCTGCTCCATTGAGCTGTGATTATGGGGCGTGTTTTCAACGAACCAGGAAAGAAAATGCCTCTTCACTCAATTGGATACCTAGAACTAATCAGAGCAACGTAGTATGACCATCTGATACATTCAACTTTTACCAGATCCCGTAGGAAGGACGGCAAAAACATCTTTTCGGTCGACAAATGCCTTAATCGCGTTTCTTTGTTCCTCTTTTCAAAGTTTAGGGGCTGGCGAGGTCTTCTAAAACCGACTCAATGGCAGAATCTACACATATTAGCTCTCCAGTGGCAGCCATGTTTGTTGAACACGAATTTGAACCGAGCGCTCTTTGGTGACGTGGTTGATTACGTTACTGTTCATCATCTGTCGATCATCGTTTAAAGCCCGCCCTGGCACTTTGATTGGCTGAACTGTTTTCGACCAGGAAAAATTTCTCCCCAACAGTCGAAGAGCCAGACCGAACTTCCCGTCCACATTTTTTTGTGGGCGGAGTTCGGGCTGGTATCCAGGCTAGACATAAATGCTCTTGTAAGGGCAAATGTTACCCTCCGGATGCTGCACTCGTCTAATGAGCATCATTTAGCACTGCTGTTTGTGCAAGCACGGCAATCTAGACAGCAGATGCAGCAGTAGATGATCCTTCTGAAATTGGGTAACGTTTGCTTCAAGACCTGTCTTAAAACGCCAAGAAAGGGATCCAGCCGATGGAGAAACTGTCCTCACGAGGGGCTATTCTCCAGCGAGGAATCATCAGGGACACCCACCTGATACAGTAACTGCGACCGTGGGGTCTCCAGGAACAGGGAGTGCAGTGGAATGCCTGGGTCTGGGTCTATCCAGTAAGGCCCCAAGCCCCACTGCTGCCATGTCATGTCTCACCGCCTGTCTTGGGGAGATAAAGGCATGGATGAGCAACAACTTTCTCCAGCTTCATAGTAGGAAAACTAGAGCCCTTCTTGTTGGCACTCCACACCAGGTTAAGTCATCCTCCTTGACTCATCTCACCTTCGACAGCCAGGTCATCCCCCTCTCCTCCACAGTCTCTAATCTCGGAGTTAGGTTTGAATCTCACCTGAACTTTAATGAACATATAAAACACCTGTGCAAAACCTCTTTTTATCATCTAAGAAACATCTCCAAACTCCGCCCCACTTTAACCCTATCAGATGCAGAGAAGCTTGTCCATGCCTTTATCTCCTCAAGACTGGACTATTGTAATTCACTTTTCTATGGGATCACTGGCAAGAAAATCCAGAAGCTGCAATACATCCAAAACAGCGCTGCCAGGATTCTGATGAAGGTCCGGAAATATGAGCACATAACACCAATATTACACTCACTACACTGGCTCCCTGTCTCTTTCTGGATTGACTACAAAGTTCTTATAATCACCCATGCAAGCATTAATGGACATGCACCTCCCTAGCTGCAAGAATTAATTACTCCCCAAACCTCTACCTGCACCCTCAGGTCTTCAAACAGCTCGCTCCTCCGCGTCCCCAAAACCAAGCTCCGCACCATGGGCGACTGGGCCTTTTGCCCGGCAGTGCCACACTTATGGAACAGCCTCCCTGACCACCTAAGGGCAACGCAGACGCTGGACTCCTTTAAAGCTGGACTTAAAACTTTTTATTTAGGAAGGCATTTCTGGCCTTGTGTTAAATCTTTTCTGTTATGCCTATGTTAACAATTTTTTATTTTTTATTTTATTGTATTATTATAGTTAGTTTCTAATATGTAGGCATTCTGAGATTCTTTTGAATGAAAAGTGCGTTAAAAATTAAATTAATGAATTATTATTATTATTATTATTATTATCCCCATTCTGAGTTTATATGGAAGAGATGATCACTTAGCTGAAGAGATCAGTGTCGGGACTTCTGGCACAAACACTGAAACAAGCTTCCATTGTATACTAACAGTAAATAGGCAAGTGTCTCCCTCTCCCTTTCTCTCCCTCTCCCCCTCTCTCCCTTCCTCTCGTCCTCTCAGCTAAAGGGCCCTGCACTGAAATGGCGCCACCTTTCTCTAAGTATGGATACCACATCATCATTGGCAATGGCAATTATATGATATTTAGTCATTTAGTTCACTGGTTGGTCTTTGGCAAGGTTTTGCTGGATTTGTCCTGTATAACAACTGATGTAGCCTCATTTAATGTGCTAATGTTTGTCCTGTATAACAACTGATGTAGCCTCATTTAATGTGCTAATGTTTGTCCTGTATAACTGATGTAGCCTCATTTAATGTGCTAATGTTTGTCCTGTATAACAACTGATGTAGCCTCATTTAATGTGCTAATGTTTGTCCTGTATAACTGATGTAGCCTCATTTAATGTGCTAATGTTTGTCCTGTATAACAACTGATGTAGCCTCATTTAATGTGCTAATGTTTGTCCTGTATAACAACTGATGTAGCCTCATTTAATGTGCTAATGTTTGTCCTGTATAACAACTGATGTAGCCTCATTTAATGTGCTAATGTTTGTCCTGTATAACTGATGTAGCCTCATTTAATGTGCTAATGTTTGTCCTGTATAGCAACTGATGTAGCCTCATTTAATATGCTAATATTTGTCCTGTACAACAACTGATGCAGCCTCATTTATTATGCTAATATTTGTCCTGTATAACAACTGATGTAGCCTTATTCTGTGCTGAAGTTCCAGACACCGGCCACTGGGTCCTGGTGGAGCCTGAAGTCTCTACAGAGCAAAGCGTCTCAACCTACAGCCTGAGCTCTCCTCCAAGGAGCTATGAGTGCTCAGAGTCTGGTCTGCGCTGGTCATGTGCTGGTCCAGTCACCCTGCAGTACTATTTTTTTTAAATAGGAAGTCTTCTGTGAAGAGCTGGACCACATGCATTACAGACCAGCTGGTCCTCTGATGGACATCAGGCTCATGTCAGGAGAGCTGGAGGGGATCCATCTACCACATTTCCTGTGTTTGGGGGGTTGTGAGGCATCTGTGCATGATGCAGTGAGGATCCTGCATGGGCAGGACTGTGGAGTCTTTCTGTAGGCGTGTGAGCTGACCCTACATCATGCCAGGCTTGCCCACCCCTCCCTGTCTCCTCTGGGCTGGCTGCTGCAGGCTGGAATTCGCTTGAAAGTCCACTGTGAGCTGCTGCTCTACAAGACCAGCACCTCTCCCCTCACTCTCAATGTGTACCTGCAGCCAAAAGAGCGAACACTGTTAAGGAGTAGCTGTGGAGGACCAGGAGAGGGGCAGGGCTGTGAGGATTTCCAAGCCCAAACCTGAGAGATCCCTCTGGGTGAAGGCCTGGTTCAGCCTGACGACCTCCTGCCCATCCTCCATCACCCCTCAGGAGATTAAACTGAGGTACTGCAGCTTCAACCCAAACTTCTATGAGGTTTATTCCAAGTATGCAGAGGAGACCTTTGAGATGGTGTTGGTCAGCGTGGCCACCAGAGAGTGTGTTTGGAGAGCAGAGATACGGAAAAATTATTACTGACAGACCAAAAGTGTGGTGTGGTGTGGTGTGGGCCTAATGGATGGGGTAATGTTCATGTGAGTCAAGCAGGTGGGGTGTGGTGTGGTGTGGTGTGGTGTGGTGTGGTGTGGTGTGGTGTGGTGTGGGCCTAATGGATGGGGTAATGTTCATGTGAGTCAAGCAGGTGGGGTGTGGTGTGGTGTGGTGTGGTGTGGTGTGGTGTGGTGTGGTGTGGTGTGGGCCTAATGGATGGGGTAATGTTCATGTGAGTCAAGCAGGTGGGGTGTGGTGTGGTGTGGTGTGGTGTGGGACTAATGGATGGGGTAATGTTCATGTGAGTCAAGCAGGTGGGGTGTGATGTGGTGTGGTGTGGTGTGGTGTGGTGTGGGCCTAATGGATGGGGTAATGTTCATGTGAGTCATACAGGTGTGGTGTGGTGTGGTGTGGTGTGGTGTGGTGTGGGGTTGGGTGGGGTGGTGTGGTGTGGGATGGAGTGGTGTGGGGTGGTGTGGTGTGGTGTGGTGCGGTGTGGACCTAATGGATGGGGTAATGTTCATGTGAGTCATACCGGTGTGGTGTGGTGTGGTGTGGTGTGGTGTGGGCCTAATGGATGGGGTAATGTTCATGTGAGTCATACCGGTGTGGTGTGGTGTGGTGTGGTGTGGGCCTAATGGATGGGGTAATGTTCATGTGAGTCATACCGGTGTGGTGTGGTGTGGTGTGGTGTGGGCCTAATGGATGGGGTAATGTTCATGTGAGTCATACAGGTGTGGTGTGGTGTGGTGTGGTGTGGGGTGGTGTGGTGTGGGATGGAGTGGTGTGGAGTGGTGTGGTGTGGTGTGGTGTGGTGAGATGTGTTGTGTGGTGTGGTGTGGTGTGGGGTTGGGTGGGGTGGTGTGGTGTGGGATGGAGTGGTGTGGAGTGGTGTGGTGTGGTGTGGTGTGGTGTGGAGTGGAGTGGTGTGGTGTGGTGTGGGGTGGTGTGGTGTGGTGTGGTGTGGGGTGGTGTGGTGTGGTGTGGTGTGGTGTGGGGTGGTGTGGGGTGGGGTGGTGTGGTGTGGTGTGGTGTGGTGTGGTGTGATGTGGACCTAATGGATGGGGTAATGTTCATGTGAGTCATACCGGTGTGGTGTGGTGTGGTGTGAGTGTGGTGTGGTGTGAGTGTGGTGTGGTGTGGTGTGGTGTGGTGTGGTGTGAGTGTGGTGTGAGTGTGGTGTGGTGTGGTGTGAGTGTGGTGTGGTGTGGTGTGGTGTGGTGTGGTGTGGTGTGGTGTGAGTGTGGTGTGAGTGTGTCAGTTTGCTGCGGTAGGCTGGCAGTGGGGCACGTACCTGTTTTGGGAAACTTCCCAAGTATACAAACCAGATTTAACGAGATCCAAAACACTGTTGCATGACACACACACACACACACACACACACACAACTATACACAGATATATTGTTATTTTATGGATTGAGGTTATGAAGATTTATTCCCTTAAGTTTCGTGTCAACAGCGCACGGGGTCCGTGTGTGCCTCTCTCCACTCTCATAATTCAAAGCATTTGTTTGTCACACCACCCGCACAACGACCCCTCCCCCATCACACATATGTACCCATCAACACACACACACAAAAGACTGTCTTCGGTTACATGGAGGCCTAGATGTTAGATTCACAGACAGTGGAGCCCCTCATTGGGAGCTTCCGAAAAAATGTATATTCAACCAGCAGTGATACGAGAACACAGCCTGTGAAGACACTGCGAAACACATGTTAGCCCACTGTGTCCTACCTCATGTAGGCCCGGTGGCTATTTCAGGTGTTTGGCTCTGAACTGGACTGCTCTGTTTGCCCTAAATGCAGGTCTCTATTATTCCCGATTTTTGTTTGGAGACTGTCGGGTAATACAAAAAACAAATGCGCGCTCACGGTAAACACGTCCCTAATGTGTCCTCTCGTGCACTCTGTGAGGTCGCGAACTGTTTTTCGAGTGTAGACATTTAGTCGCTCTCTCTCTCACACACTCCAAAGCTGAGATTGCGCCCTAATTGTTTCAGTTTGTTGTCGGCGTCGAGGATGTGGTGAGTAAGAGTTGAGCTGTTTGCTTTATTGGGACATTTCCGTTCTGCAGTGGTGGGGTGACTAGACAGAACCAGTGATGTCTGGGAAACCGCGGAACACAAAGTTGCTTCCAGATAAGTCGACATATCTCCTCGTATCCACTAAGTTGTTGATATGAACTCATAGAAGTGGACATATCTCCTCGTATCCACTAAGTTGTTGATATGAACTCAGAGAAGCGGACATTTCTCCTCGTATCCACTAAGTTGTTGATATTACAGTAACTCAGAGAAGCGGACATATCTCCTCGTATCCACTAAGTTGTTGATATTACAGTAACTCATAGAAGTGGGCATATCTCCTCGTATCCACTAAGTTGTTGATATGAACTCATAGAAGTGGACATATCTCCTCGTATCCACTAAGTTGTTGATATGAACTCATAGAAGTGGGCATATCTCCTCATATCCACTAAGTTGTTGATATGAACAGATGCTGCTGCGCCTTTGTTCGGTTTTACCCCCAAAAGTCCTCAGAGGCCCTTGTCATTGCACTTGTAAAAAAATTAGACGCGAAGCATTCTTCGATTGCCCTCATTAACGAGGCCTCAATTACTATTGTTGTGCTTCACAGACGTGATTACGTCTATTATGGCGGGTGTTAAATGCGCCAGTGGCTTCCGCGTGTAATTCACAGCGGCCCACCCACCACCCGTTGCTCTGGCAACGCCGCAAGGTGAAACTGCGGCCCACCTGTCGGTATGCATGAGCGCGCGATGCTTATTCATGGTGATAATGGAGGTGCGCGGAGTCAATTAGCACGCGCTTCCGAAAGGGGGCGGATGAAAGCGCGAGCTGTTGTCTTTTCGGATGTGAGTGCAAATTGAAGTTTCACGGTTTTCCTTTAACGCTTTTTTATTTCACTTAAAGGGACAAACTGTATAGTAGAATACAGGCTGTGTTTAGAGAGAGAGAGAGAGAGAAAGAGACAGAGAAAAGTGTGTTGGTAGAGGGTGCCTACACTGCCTACCAGAAAATGTATATATTAACACTGGATGCCCAAACTTTTTAATTAAAATTTGATGTCCATAAAACACACACAGACCCACAAATACACAGACTCACAAAACACACACACAGACTCACAAACACACACACAGACTCACAAACACACAGTCTCACAAAACACACACACAGACTCACAAACACACAGACTCACAAAACACACACAGAGACACACAAAACACACACACAAACTCACAAACACAGGCTCACAAGCACACACAGAGACTCACAAACACTTGGAATGCTCCTGCATCAGGAAGGTACTATGACACCAGACCTGCAGATGATTGGCTGGGAAAAGTTACTGTGAATAATACGCTTGCCACACTATGACCAATATCCAATATCCACACACACACACACACACACACACACACACACACACACACACACACACACACACACACACACACACAGACACACACACACACACACACAAACACACACACAAACACACACACACACACACACACACACACACACACACACACACACACACCAACCTGAATTAACTAAACAACAATGATGGAGAACAAATGGGAAATAAACTGAGTGATTACCATGTGTCTGTGTCTGTGTGTGTGTGTGTGTGAATGTGTGTGTGTGTGAGTGTGTGTGTGTGTGTGTGTGTGTGTGTGTGTGTGTGTGTGTGTGTGTGTGTGTGTGTGTGTGTGTGTGTGTGTGTGTGTGTGTGTGTGTGTGTGTGTGTGTGTGTGTGTGTGTGTGTGTGTGTGTGTGTGTGTCTACGGAAGAGAACCATGACATGGACAGGATTTAAGGATTTACCTTTCTCCTTGGCACTTTTCTCTTCTTCCTTCCTTTTCTTTTTGAATTTCGCACTGGATGGCTTTTGCCTTGTATATTGCCTCTTAATAGTTTCTTTCGTCAACGTTTCTTGGACACACACACTCAAACCATAGCCCTCAATGTGCTAGCATGTTCTGACAACACCAAGGAGGTACGTACCCCTTCCTCTTTCGATTTTTGTCTCATTTTTATCTTATGTTAGATTCATTTTTTAGATCCATGTCAAAATATAAGTTGGAGATATAGAAGGGGGCGCCAAAAACTCTGGCCCTCAACAAAAAACTGGGCGCTGTTTTTGGTGCCCCCCTCCAGGGACGTGCTAGGCAACTGCCTATGTCGCCTGTAGTAATGACCAGCCCTGAACACACACACAGGGTTGGGGATGAAAATATCTCTTCAAACTTTTTAAATTATACAGACGGAAATACACACATAAACCAGTGTAACTATCCACACACACACACACACACACACACACACACACACACACACACACACACACACACACACACACACACACACACACACACACACACACACACACACACACAGACACATGCAAACAAACACATGCACGGCTGCATAGATTATCTCTGCATGTGACACACACACATTCCAACACCATCAATAGCACAGTTACTAGCTAGCTGGCTATCTGAGGAGTTTTAGTAATGACCAGCCCTGAACACACACACAGGGTTGGGGATGAAAATATCTCTTCAAACTTTTTAAATTATACAGACGGAAATACACACATAAACCAGTGTAACTATCCACACACACACACACACACACACACACACACACACACACACACACACACACACACACACACACACACACACACACACACACACACACACAGACACATGCAAACAAACACATGCACGGCTGCATAGATTATCTCTGCATGTGACACACACATTCCAACACCATCAATAGCACAGTTACTAGCTAGCTGGCTATCTGAGGAGTTTTGGTGATTTAGTACACCGCACTGTGAGAGCGTGATGTGTTTTGGTGAGTTACTTTGGACTTTGCTGGAAGATCGTGATGTGTTTTGGTGATATACTTGCCTATAAGACTAATCAACAAAGGACTAATCGTCAGGACTCAGGATTCAGATTTTACAAATCAAACTTTATTTATTTATAAATAACTTTACATTCAGGGTAGTTCTTGTATTTATTCACAGAGTGCTTAAATATACATGGCACATGAAATGAGAGAGTGATCATAATTGAAGGGTTAGTCCTTGACTATAATATATACGAGATGAGAGGGTGACAATAATTGAAGGGTTAGTGCTTGACTAAAATATATACGAGATGAGAGGGTGATAATAATTGAAGGGTTAGTGCTTGACTAAAATATGTACACGAGATGAGAGAGTGATCATAATTGAAGGGTTAGTCCTTGACTATAATATATATATGAGATGAGAGGGTGATACTAATTGAAGGGTTAGTGCTTGACTAAAATATATATACAAGATGAGAGGGTGATAATTATTGAAGGGTTAGTCCTTCACTATAATATATATACGAGATGAGAGGGTGATACTAATTGAAGGGTTAGTGCTTGACTATAATTTATATACAAGATGAGAGGGTGATAATAATTGAAGGGTTAGTCCTTGACTATAATATACACGAGATGAGAGGGTGATAATAATTGAAGGGTTAGTGCTTGACTAAAATATGTACACGAGATGAGAGAGTGATACTAATTGAAGGGTTAGTCCTTGACTATAATATATACGAGATGAGAGGGTGATAATAATTGAAGGGTTAGTCCTTGACTAAAATATAAATGAGATGAGAAGGTGATAGTAATTGAAGGGTTAGTCCTTGACTATAATGCAGTTTACGTGCCTCTAGCTGTCCATCTAGTGTGTTTGCTCAAAACATCTCCCGTGTTACAGCCTTTCAATGTCCCACCATTCCAGCCACTCAACAACACAAGCTCTCAAACTGCACCTTTACAGTTTTTCTCGATTGCTTGAAAACACACATTTTTTGAAAGCATGCCTCATTTTCTCAAAACTCTAACACAAATCCCTAGACCACTCACACAAAATGCAAAACCCTTTATATCTCCTGCAAAATGCTACTTTGCTTTCAAAGTGTTATGTGTTATGTCACCTCAAAAGGGTATTTTGTTTCCAAATGACAAACACAGACCATTATATGAGTAGACATTCTAAGCATCGATTGAACACTAATGGAATGGAATGGCTCAATGGAAAACACTACTAAGAAATGGGAAAACACCAGTATGAAGGCCTTATCAGGAGCATTATGCCTTTTCATGTCCAGTGTTACTGTACGCTTTCTCCTGTTGTATATTTGTAACTGTATAATGTTTTAACTCAAATACAAAACAACACCCAAATATACAGTAACAGCTAAAATATTTTTTTTTCTCCAAAAGATCAGTTTTTTACAATTGCTAAAACACATTCTTGAAACAGTCACTCATTTTCTCTAAACTCTAAACACAAAACCTCATCTTCAAGCACTATTTACAAAACCTCTGAATCCTCTTGCAAAATTAAACTTTCGCCTCAAAACAGTTTTACCTGTGCTCAAAATCAAACACTGCTGTCAAATCATAAACAAAGTGTTCAAAATTATATACACTTACAAGCAGTCAGTAAACAATACACCAAAAAATAGAAAACACACTGTTCAAAACATATAGTTCTCAGGGAGAAGTAAATTTTTTTTTTTTTTACCTCAAAACAAATTTCATATTTATCTATCATTGACTTTTAATGAATGAAAACATGTTCTCTCATAGTAGCTATACAAATGTATCAGAAATTACTACTTTGCTTTGCTCTAATTTGTGTTGGTTCCTTCTCCTTCTTGTACCCCTATAGTACTGTTCCCTGCATCTCACTACTCACAACTCACTCTTGTTCTTTGTTGATATGAACCTGCAACCAGTCAAAATCTATTGAGCAATCAGTACTGTTCTCTCTTCTGAATGTCTGGATAATGGATGCAACTGAAAAGCGGCTTACAGTATCGTAATATCCTGTGATATTGTGATCTGTGCCTGTTAGGTTTCCTGAAATGTTGTGTGCCTTTTAGGGGGATTTAGGGGGTGGAGTTAAGTGTGTGCGCGTGAGAGTGTGCGTGTGCGTGTGCAGGGTGAGAGTGAAGATGATCGTTAGTAAGTTGGTGCTGTCTATTTCTAGTTAAAAGCGTGAGTTGTGGCTGAAACAGCAACTCGGTTGTTATATGCTTGTTTGAACAATAAAGCACGGGAAGTTTCCCACGAGTTTGACCAAGACTGTCTGGAGTATTACAGTATGTTTGGTTGAACCCTCTGGCCAGCCTCCTGCATTGTCATACCATGGTTGACCACATGGTTGACCACAGTGGCCCGAATCCAGTGGCGGTCCGTGCATTTCACGACTAGGCCTTCAGCGATGTCCTACACGATGTTAAACTGAGTGAATCCACCTCCTAATACCATCATTATGACGCCATGGCTCTCGAACCATTATATTTATACAGAAAGGCAGTATAAGTGAGCGTTGCATCACCTTAACATAGTCGAGTACAACAGACTTTATTAATATTTCCGGAGCATTTAAAATCAATACACCCGTATTAACAATACATTACGGTAAGAGTAGTAAACTCGCAGTTATATGATCGCTTGGATATTACTGTCACAACTTAAAAATAAAAGGCGATTTTCAGGGATTAGTCTACAAAGTGTTATTAAGTCCACCGAAAGTAGCCTATGTGAGCTTTAACAAGTTCGTCCACTAAACATCGCATTGTCCCACCTGCAAAGCAGTTTCATTAAACTTCCCATCCTCACGATATCCAGTTTTTCTTGAAAGTTCCGTCTTGAAAATGGCGTGGTAATTGTATCAAAAACTGGAATTACCAAGTTGGTGTAAACTAGTTTATTTGAGTTGGTTAATGTCATTATATTTAGTCTTACCAATTGAAACAACTAGCATAATAAGCATTGAAACCGATGTATACGTCGTTCTGCATTAGCCAGCTAAACTGAGCACTGAAGCACTGCACCGGTCTGCCTCAGTATCCAATCAAAGGACGTTTACGTGTCACGTTCAACGCGAGGAAAGAAATCTTCCGGGCCTTCTAGAAGGCCCAGTGTCGCCAACTCGAAATTTGATTGGTTGTCACAACTGTCTGTTTCAGTTCATTCAACTTAAATGAACTGAAACAGCCAGTTTTGATAACCAATCAGATGTACACGGGCCTTCAATGTGAATTCTGAAGGCCTCAGGGAAGATTTCTGTTCTCGGGGAAGACTTTCTCGGAGCGTGGCAACACATGATAGCTGAAATATGATTGGATGAAAGCTCTAACATAAATTAACAACGCTGGAAGCTATGAAATGAAGATAATGGACTATGGGGAATAATTTACAGTTTTTTACAATTGCTAAAACACTAAAACCCACTGGCTGAACAAAGTTCTCAGTTGCCTGAACTCATGAAGCTAATTGTGCAGTTTGTTGTCAATACCTTAAACTATTTCTCATGGTAAAACACAATTTTTCGGGTCTCACTTAGACTTTTCAGCAAAACTCTAAACACATTCTCAGTCTTAAAACACATTCTGCACTCTAATTCACATGTCATCCATACTGCCCTACAAAGCAAAAAGGCAGTAACTGCACAGAGCACTAAACTGAGAAAAATGACCTTAAAGTTATCTTGTTGTCCAGCCCAAGTAGTTGTAGGTAGATTATTGGACATGAGGCAGTATTGTTACTCCATATAACCTTATTCTTTTCAGATATTAGTAATTTTATTGTTTTTTGTATTTTACCCCCTTTTTACAGTTACTGTATTTTTGCTCTGTATTACTTTGTATTACTCCTACTTCCGAAGGTTCCATACCAAGTAAGAAGGCAGTAACTTAATACAGTAATGGCGTTTACTGCCTTTTTGCTTTGCTTTACTAGCAGTTTTTGTAGTTACTGTACAAACACCCAACAATTTTCTCCAAAACGACATACATTTGAGATGAGATGTTTTGTTACATGACAAACAATGCTTTGAATGTTACAAAAAACACAATAACTCATTTTCGCCAAAAAATGGTGCTTTGTAGGGCAGCATACTGGTAAACACAAGTGGCAACAATCAAATACAAATAGAGAACAAATGTCATTGATTGAACACAACCACTCAAAATTGATTTAACTTGTATCAAATGATGTGACACAACCAATATGAGCCAGTTTAGGGAGCAAACAGGTTGTTGAAGGTGGGAAGGAGAAAGTCTGAGAATGAATAGAAGAAACAATGTGAGGGGAGGAGGACAAGTAAACACCACGTTGACTCCTTTGATTTGTGTCCCTTTTACTGTGGTAGTGTATATTGTAGTAGGCCTAAAGTGCATTGTAGGCTGTATAAGGACAATACGTAAACATGTTGTATGGCCCTGAACATTGTGCTTTCTATTTGGTACAGTAACAGTACTGATTGCTCAATAGATTTTGACTGGTTGCAGGTTCATATATCAACAAAGAACAAGAGTGAGTTGTGAGTAGTGAGATGCAGGGTACAGTACTATAGGGGTACAAGAAGGAGAAAGAACCAACACAAATTAGAGCAAGGCAAAGAAGTAATTTCTGATACATTTGTATAGCTACTATGAGAGAACATGTTTTCATTCATCAAAAGTCAATGATAGATAAATATGAAATTTGTTTTGAGGTAAAAAAAAATGTACTTCTCCCTGAGAACTATATGTTTTGAACAGTGTGTTTTCTATTTTTTGGTGTATTGTTTACTGACTGCTTGAAAGTGTATACAATTTTGAACACTTTGTTCATGATTTGACAGCAGTGTTTGATTTTGAGCACAGGTAAAACTGTTTTGAGGCGAAAGTTTCATTTTGCAAGAGAATTCAGGGGTTTTGTAAATAGTGCTTGAAGATGAGGTTTTGTGTTTAGAGTTTAGAGAAAATGAGTGACTGTTTCAAGAATGTGTTTTAGCAATTGTAAAAAACTGTAATACATATTTATGAAAAGAAAATATTCAAATTACATTTATTTTCTAATGATGATTAGGCCAGCAGAGAAGGCCTTGAAGCCCCTGACGGACCACCACTGCCCGAATCTCATCAGAGATAATGGTTCTCCTTCTTGCTCTTGCTCTTCCTCCTTCTCCTCCCCCTCTTACTCTCACTCCTCTGCTTCTCTGATCCCCTCTCACTTCAATGTTGCCATCAATTGTTCTCCAAACCTGGAGCTAACCTGTGGCCATCATATTGCTAAAGGTTTGATTTCAAATTGCAAAACAATTAGAAATGGAAGTTTTGCCATTTGAATAGCAGTGTGTTCTGTCTGAAAACAAGGAGGTTCTGGCATTGAGGAAGTGTGCAAAGTAGAGAGGATGGTGTGAAGTGTTTTGAAGAAAGTGTGGTTAACAATTGAAATCTGTGTTTAAAGCAGATACTTGTGTGTTGTGTTGTGAAGAAAGTGTAGCTAACAATTGAAATCTGTGTTTAAAGCAGATAATTGTGTGTTGTGTTTTGAAGAAAGTGTAGCTAACAATTGAAATCTGTGTCCAAAGCAGACAATTGTGCTTATAGTTAAGCAGAATTGGTTTAGGGAGTTGGCACAAGAGTAACAGGTTGTGGTCGTTGTGTTATAGGTTCCAGTTTTTGTGTGTAATCAATCGAGAAGAACTGTGACTACAGGATCATGCATCATTTGGGCCGCTGCTAACCCCTGCAGGCAAAAAGGTGTCATGTCTCTGGATTGCCCATCAATAGGTGTCTGCTGCCCCCCACAGGCTGAACTGAGTAATAGCAGTGCAATATACAGATTCCACAACAAAATACAGTGGACGGTGGATATAGGCCGATAATTGTGGCACACGTGTCTTGGAGAATAATATTTATTTAATGTCCACATTATACAATTATTTTACCTCAATGAAAAGGTAAGGTTTTTATATATATTTTGAGTGGATGATCAAGAGGATAAACAGCAAAGACATATTTTTTCATAGCCTGTTTGCTCATATTCACTAGGGGTGCCAATAATTGTGGAGGGCACTGTATGTATGTTGATGCTTTTTCCTCTGGGTGGGTGGGTTGTCATGTAGACAAGTGGTGGGGTGTGGTGTGGTGTGTAGGCCTAATGGATGGGGTAATGTTCATGTGAGTCAGACATGCCCTGCATACCATGGGATCTTTTCAGGCATAGGCTACTGTGAAAAGTCAAAATGAGTGAAAGAGTTATTTTAAAAAGAAGTTTGATCATAGACGTGTGGTGAAAGCCTATTTTTACTCCGGATCACCTTGTACCATTATGTTACAGTTTTTTTTACAATTGCTAAAACACATTCTTGAAACAGTCACTCATTTTCTCTAAACTCTAAACACAAAACCTCATCTTCAAGCACTATTGCACACTGCGCGTCGGGCCTAACAACTCCCTCGAACAAGTACATTATTGACGATACCGTACTGCCTCTCGAACCTTATTGCTTAATTAATTATGAAGACCATCATACATGATGCGGTAGGTTCCCTTTACATTTGTTCGCCCCTCCTCTTCAAACAGCGCCAGGCACGCGCTTCACATGAAAGTGAAACTAAACTCGTTTCTTCCATTTTGTCAACACGTTGGTAGAATTTTTCAGCAAAGAAATATCCAGAATATACCGTTTGTGAGTACCTCAAGATTTAATTGTAAACTGCTAAATCTGTGCTTTTGATTTTAAAACATAGAAAGAAAGCATTAACGCTACAATAGTCTTACTTACAATAAGTCTGCATCCTTGTACAGGCCTTGCCTAAAATAGTCGACTGTCCGATAAATGTGAAATGACAGGAATACAATAGCTTTCTGCTAACGAAAACAAATAAAAGGAACATCACTCGACGTAGACCAGATATTGAGCATGGTTACTGTTTATTGTGGACTTTTATGTGGACAACGATATGTTAATGTCCTAAAGTCTCTATTATCCAACGTCATTGTAAGCTAACAGGTTACGCTAACAGGCTAGACTGTATGTGCCGCCCATTGTAAAATGGAGGAGTAACACGGAACAACGGAAAGGACGAACTCAAACTTCGGTAAAGTTTGAAAGATATTCACATATTCGAAGTTCCCGGATCTATCGTCTAAGCCATAAGGGCAACGAACTACAAACACAATGTCTTCAAAACGAGCCGTCTAACGAACTGGACAATTAATATCGGTCTATATTTGCAGCCAACTGAGTGCGCAGGGGCCGTCCACAAAAAGAAACAGTAATTTCACTCTTACACAGAGTAGTATCACCAATAGCACTTAAAACATCGGTGATCTCCTGTTGGTTATACTATACGACTTACAGGAGCGTTTAAAATCGGTACTGCATTCAAAATTCAAAATATTCGAGAGCATTGTCACCCCTCTTCCCCTCAGTCTCAGTCTCGAAGCTTATGGGGGTTGCCAGGTTGAGGACATTGGACCTACACCAACATGAAAAATATGAGCTCTGGAAATTTAAAAAACCAACACATTTTTATATGCTGTCAGTGTTGGGTAGGTGCATGGCTGGCTATGTTGGGGACAGTGCATTAGTGGTGGGCGGATCGATATAAGTATCGATACTATCGATGCCAACGCTGGTATTGGTATCGGATCGATACAATTCTAATGGGATCGATCATGTAATTTAAATTTCTCCTCTACGTTCACTATACTTTGCTTGTGTCTCCTAGACTCCCATACAATCCTGAGCAAACGCTGCTCTCATATCACGCTTTGCTCTTCCTCCGTCTCATGCTGCTCTACTGTGATTCGTTGTCGTGCCGTCATGTGACTCATTGACGCAACACGTAGAAGACCAGCGAAGGCTTCTATCCACTGACTCCTCGCAACCTCGCACATTGAATGAGAGACATGGCAGAGAGGAAGCGAAGCGCTGTTTGGAGCTATTTTACACCAGATAATGATGCTTCTGCAAGTTGTGACACTTGTAAAAAGAGCATAAGATATTGTGGAAACACTACCAACCTCCACAAACACCTTAAAACATACCACAAAGAAAATGCCGAACTTCTAAAACGGAGAGAGGCGGAAAATGCACCCAGACCCCCGGCACAGAGACAGAGTTCGTTGGCCGAATCTTTGCAGAGAGGCAGACAGTACCCAGGTAGCTTATAGTAAGAGTAGGCTAATAATATTTTAGTCATGTCATATATATATATATGTTTGTGTGATTGCTCAAACATAACATCGCGAAACTGAGAACAACCTAACTTTAATTTTTACATTTAGACCTAGGCTACATGTCACCTGTCCTGCGTGCCCTTTTAACATTAGGCTATGCTCCTGCAAATGTGAAAAGTCCGCGTTTATTGATAGGCTATTAGAAAACAAACGTGGATGTTTTTGAGCAATCACACACTTTTGTTGTCAAAGTGTAGGCCTATTATAGCAACCCATTGAGACGTGTTATCTACAATTCCAAACCAGAAAAAGTTGGGACAATATATTAAATGGAAATTAAAAGCGAAAACAGTTATTTGTAAATTCTCGTTGACCTGTGTAGTATTGAAAGCAATGCAACAGCAGATTATTTTAACTGATGAATTTGATTGTTTTTTCAAAATAAACACTTAATTCAATTTCAGTGTTTGCAACACATTTAAAAAAAAGTTGGGACAGTAAAGCATTTATCACTTTATAATTTCTTTATTTTTTCACTACACTTAAAAGTTGTTTAGGGACTACAGACACCAAATGAGAATACATTTATACATTTATCACTGATTTCTTTTTTTATTTGCATTTTCCGTACCGTCCCAACTTTTTCTGGTTTGGGGTTGTATAAATAGTAGGCTATTTGATTGCAATCAACCCTGCAGAATATCTGAATATAGGCAAATAACACCTTTTGTTCAAGTGACATGCTATATTTAGGCTACATTATTGACATGCATTATGAGAGAAATTTTATTTCACCTAGGTGATTCACCAAGAGCTGTCAATATCACATCAAAACTGGCTGAAATGATTGCAAAGGACCTGCAACCGTTATCAATAGTGGAAGATAAGGGTTTTAGGGATTTTGTGAAGGCACTGGATCCACAATATTTGATTCCAAGTAGGAAAACCTTAACAGTAGGGAAGATACCGGCATTGTTTGAAGAGTGCCGCTTAAAGGTGAGACAGTGTCTGGATGGAACAGACAGTGCTGTTCTTACAACAGACATGTGGACGTCAAGAACCACAGAGGCCTACTTGACTGTCACATGCCATGTTGTTGATGAGAGCTGGCAAATGCAAGCCTATGTCTTGGAGACCTGTAGTTTTTCAGGACAACACACAGCTGACAACATTTGTTCAGAATTGAAAAGAATTACTGATGAATGGGGCATAACAGACAAAGTTCAGGCCGTAATCACAGATAATGGTGCCAATATGGTTGCTGCTGTGCACAGAGCGGGGTGGAAACATTATCCATGCTTTGCCCACACAATAAATTTAGTGGTGAAAGACTCCATTAAGGCTCTCCCTGGTCTTCTGGACATCCAGCACAGATGCAGTGCTATAGTAGCCTTCTTTCACCACAGCACAAGAGCAGCAGAGAGGCTCAAAGAAATCCAAAAACAGCTGAATTTTCCAGAGCATAAACTGATTCAATCAGTAGAAACAAGGTGGAATTCAGTGTTCTACATGTTCGAGAGACTGCATGAGCAGAAAGATGTGGTGACTACTGTGCTCTGTCTGCTTGGAAAGAGCTCGCTGTGCTTAAGTGAGGAAGATTGGTCATTGCTAGGTCTCTCTGTTGATGCCCTGAGACCATTTGAGGAAGTCACCAGAGAAATATCATCTGAAAAACATGTTTCACTGTCAAAGGTGATTCCCCTGGTGTCACTCCTTTTGAGATCAACTGCATCTAGTGAACGCCAGGGTAACAGGCTAGCTACTGAGCTGTCAGCACAATGTCAGCGTCGTTTCAGAGGTATCGAAACCTGTTATGGTCTTGCAGTCAGCACCTACCTAGACATAAGGTTTAAAAACCTTGGGTTCCGCGATATGGCAAATGTTGAACCTGTGAAAGCGCGCCTCATCGCTGAAATGCAGTTGATCAACCAGACCTTGGCCCCTTCAATGTCAGCCCCTCCTGATCCAAACTCAAGCTCTGCCACCAGCTCTGCCACCAGCTCTGCCTCATCAATGGCTCCTGCGACTACCTCATGCTCCCCTGCAGGGGCTGCTGCAAAAGGTGGGATATGGATGGAATTTGATTCCCAAGTACAGGCTTCCCAGCAGCATCGCACAACTGGCACAGATTCCCTTATTGAAATGCGCCGCTACACAGAACAGAAGCCAGTTCCCAGGGATCAAGACCCACTTCTTTGGTGGAAACAGAATGAGGCAACATTCCCTTCTCTAAGCAAGCTAGCCAGGAAACACCTGGGAGTCATTGCCTCATCAGTTCCATCAGAAAGGATCTTCTCCAAGGCAGGACAGCTAGTGAGCGATAGAAGAAGTGCCATAAAGGGGAAAAATGTAAATATGTTGTTGTTTCTTAATAAAAACCTCTGACTTCAACAGGGGACAGGGCCCAGAAAAGGGGGGCTCAGGGACTGAAATTGCACACAGGTATATTTGTTCTTTGTTTGTTCTTCAGTGTGCGCTTTATTTCATTTACTTTTGAAACCAAAAAAAGGGAGAGCTTTTTGTTATTTCTTTTGCTTTTAAAACCAGAAAAAACTGAGATATTTTTTTGTTATTTTTTGTTCTTTCTTTCTTTTTTTTCTTCAAAAAAGGCTGTAATGCAGTGTCTACAGTGAATCTACAGTGACTATTGTGTGCACTTCAGTACATTAATAAAAAAATATTTCCTTAAGAATTGATCATTCATTCGTAATTACATACTGTTCTCCCTACACAAAAGTATTTTTTTAAGTAAAAGTATCGTATCGGTATCGGTATCGGCGATATTGACCCTATAAATACTTGGTATCGGATCGATACCAAATTTTGCAGTATCGCCCACCACTACAGTGCATTGCGGGACTTGCAGTGTTTGTGGTGCGTTCGACATACCAGACAAGCTCTGATAGATAATTAGATGGATACTTTATTAATCCTGAGGGAAAATTAGGTAAACCAAATACAATTTTACAAAGACAAGAATAAAGCCAACTGATTAATAAAAGGTGGTTGAAAATAAGGCAGTTTTGAGCTTCTTTTAAAAACAGGTTAGAGTTGGGGCAGATCTGATCCCCATGGGGTGCTGGTTCCAGCAGTGGGCAGCATAACGGCTAAATGCCATCTCACCCTGTTTAGTTTCAACTTTGGGCACCACTAGCTGACCAGCTCCTGCAGATCTAAGAAACTTGTCTGGTCTATATTCAGCAAACATTTCATATATAAATGTATATCTATAAACAAATATGCAGGGTTAGGGTTAGGGTTAAATGGCCCTGGCCATTTAGTGACATATAGACAGTAAGTAATACTCTGAATTCAGTTCTGTATCTGACTGAGAGCCAGTGCAAGGACCTGAGAATTGGAGTTATATGCTCTCTTATCTTATTTTTGGTTACGTTACACTTTGTGACACTCTGTGTACGTCTGTCTTTCTCTCCCATTCTCCAGTATAATACCAGGAGAGGGATATCCCAGGGAAAGGGGTGTATTTCCCAAAATGAGTTCCACTGAAGAAGAGAACCATGATGATGGGCCTCTGGGGTAAGACAACAACAACAATAATACTAATAATATACACTGTATTTACATGTATGATTTGTTTATTTACGTGCATACTTGTTTGTTTACTAATCACTGTAGTACATCCTTTATTTCATTCATCAGCTTAAATAAGTAAAATAAGTAAAGCAATGTTAATGGTAATACAAGGCATTAAGACAATGGAGACTAAAATCAGAATAAATATCTGAGAGTGTGTGGGATAAAACCATCATCTTCCTGCTTTATCTCTTCATTTGTGTGGAAATTTCTACCTGGCAACTGAAGCTGATTGGATGAGAGTGTTTTTAGTTTTCATTTGGCTGCCTATCAGAAAGTAGAACCCAACCCAAAGTATAGCAGGAGTTTGTAGTAACTGAACCAATCAGAGATGAGATCAAAATTTGTATTTATGTAATGGTCATTTGGCTCAATCAGATATTCGGCATGGTTGTGTTCTACATCAGTTACTGCCAGCAGAATTAAACTGAATTAAACTGAATCTCTAAAAATGCTAACCCATCTGTAGTTTTAGATCACTTTTAGCTCAGCTGGTGAACACCAATAGATATGACAATTTTGTTCTGACCAGTTTACCCAGACTTTGCTAAAGGTCTCCGGTGGTGTTCAATCAAACCTTAAAATGTTCCTTAACTTGTCTACATCCCAACAGTTGAAAAATGATTTGAACAGTTTAGTATTTGTAACATTCAAGAAACAAAATAGAAAAAGTGACACATGTGAATGCATTGAGGACGAAAATAATCATGAAAGCGCTTTATCAGTATACCTGGAGAAACTAAAACATATCAATAATCAGTACGTGGGTGTGTGTGTGTGTGTGTGTGTGTGTGTGTGTGTGTGTGTGTGTGTGTGTGTGTGTGTGTGTGTGTGTGTGTGTGTGTGTGAGTATTTTGTGTAAAATAAAGCTCCATTCAGAATAAGAGATCACATGTTCCTGCTGATCAGTGGTGAGTAGTAATGAGGACCTTCCACAGGAAAACAATCACCCCATACACTCATTTGTAGTTCACCTGAAGTATAAAAGTGTTCCAAAGGTTTTTGACTTGTCTACTATGCTAGATATTCAAATGAGATAGGCAGTTTTATTAGTGTGCTTGCCCGAAGGGAAGCACAGTATTGTTATCGTCAAGTTTTCTTTATTTATTAGTGTGCTTGCCCGAAGGGAAGCACAGTATTGTTATCGTCAAGTTTTCTTTATTCCGTACGTTTTTCTTGCAGCTAACTCCTCCTCGCCCGATTGAGCTAGAGACGCCATTCAAACACCAAAACGTCCGGCCCGATCCGGTGCAAGCTGCTATGACTTTTCGTGGCGGTACCCCATGCCACTCCTTTTTTATCCCTCTTTTTCATCCCCTTTTTTCTCCATAGACTTGCATGGCAGAGGTCTCTGCCATTATGACGTCATAATAGGGTCATTAAACTGGCTTGCAGCTGTGCTTCTCACTGACACCTCCGCCAAATCGGAAGAACCGCATTTTCTCTGTCCCTCTCAATTCAACTTTGAAAAAGAATAAGAGGAACCGTATTTCTCTGTCCCTCTCAATTCAACTTTGAGAAAGAATAAGAGTAACTACAGTTTCTAACCTAGCTACCGTATTTCCACTTCGTTAAGGTGAGTTGAATGGCAGCATTTTCAGTGTACTGACTGAAATTTTAATGGTAGCAGCTAACATATAAATTAACGTTACGTTAACGTTGGAGACGCCATTTTCCTTAATTCAAGTTGTGAAGTAAACCTTTGAAGTAATTCATGAATTTAGTTGTGTGGATATAGTGAGCTAAAGCTTGTATTCCCACTACGGTAACGTTAGCTATCCTAGCTGTGTTAAGCAGCTGTAACATCTGAGTACGGGGCTAAAGACTAACACTACGTAACGGGAGTATCCACTGGCAGTTTCAGCTAGCCGTAACGGGGGATCATTTTCCTTAATTCAAGTTGTTAAGTAAACCTGTGAAGTAATTCATGAATTTAGTTGTGTGGATATAGTGCGCTAATGCTTGTATTCCTACTACGGTAACGTGAGCTATCCTAGCTGTGCAAAAGTTGCTTATACTGAAAGAATGGTTAACTTGTGGCCGATAGCGTGAGTTAACATTAACCCGTGTCCTGGGAGTAATGATTCATGAGAGACCTTGAATCATTAGGTTAACTGAAAAACGTTTGAAGATGTACCTGGACACATCGTAGTTGTAGTGTGCTCAGTTTTCGAAAACTAGACTGAAACTAAGAAGGATAACTATGACTAAATGTGACTAAAACTAATATGCACTGAATCTAAAATAGCTGCTGAATCTAAAATAGCTGCCAAAATGAACACTGAAATGTATTAATTTTGGCAGCTATTTTAGATTCAGTCTTAAGACAAAAATACATATTAGTTTTAGTCACATTTAGTCATAGTTATCCTTCTTAGTTTCAGAAGAGGTTTTTCATGGTTGCTAGCTCTAATCAGATGTACTATAGGCTTATAAGAGAAGACTAACTTTTTATGCCAACGAACACCAATAACTACAACTAATTTGACAGACTATAAACCAATGTGATACACGTGCTCTCTATCTATACAGTAAAAGTGTTGCTTACGTTAGATACTAGACCTACAGTCTAACTCTTAGTGCATTAAGTCTAACAAGCTATATCTTACAATACACTTTAAGTAAAGCTGACTATGTAACCGCATTCATTCCAATATTGTTGCAGAGATGTTTCCTTTTACCAAGATAACAATTTCAATAATTCACTTAGCTCAGTAAGTCAGTATAACGAAACTCTGAGATACCCTCATATGTCTAAACGTCAGTGGAGCCAAAATATAATGGTTGAGCTTGGTTGCTTGCTAAAATATATTGGAAGAAGGCCCCACTACACTGATTGAGTAGATGTAAATACATGTTAATTCATAGGCACTTGTTCTCTCTGTCACAGAGCAAGCACACTCTCGCAGTTCGTTCACGAAACGCATTCTAGTTTATTAGTGTGCTTGCCCGAAGGGAAGCACAGTATTGTTATCGTCAAGTTTTCTTTATTCCGTACGTTTTTCTTGCAGCTAACTCCTCCTCGCCCGATTGAGCTAGAGAAGCCATTCAAACACCAAAACGTCCGGCCCGATCCGGTGCAAGCTGCTATGACTTTTCGTGGCGGTACCCCATGCCACTCCTTTTTTATCCCTCTTTTTCATCCCCTTTTTTCTCCATAGACTTGCATGGCAGAGGTCTCTGCCATTATGACGTCATAATAGGGTCATTAAACTGGCTTGCAGCTGTGCTTCTCACTGACACCTCCGTCAAATCCAAGGAACCGCATTTTCTCTGTCCCTCTCAATTCAACTTTGAAAAAGAATAAGAGGAACCGTATTTCTCTGTCCCTCTCAATTCAACTTTGAGAAAGAATAAGAGTAACTAGAATGCGTTTCGTGAACGAACTGCGAGAGTGTGCTTGCTCTGTGACAGAGAGAACAAGTGCCTATGAATTAACATGTATTTACATCTACTCAATCAGTGTAGTGGGGCCTTCTTCCAATATATTTTAGCAAGTCACCAAGCTCAACCATTATATTTTGGCTCCACTGACGTTTAGACATATGAGGGTATCTCAGAGTTTCGTTATACTGACTTACTGAGCTAAGTGAATTGTTGAAATTGCTATCTTGGTAAAAGGAAACATCTCTGTAACAATATTGGAATGAATGCGGTTACATAGCCAGCTTTACTTAAAGTTTATTGTAAGATAGGCCTATATGTTAGACTTAATGCAGTTAGAGTTAGACTGTAGGTCTAGTATCAAACGTAAGCAACACTTTTACTGTATAGCTAGAGAGCACGTGTATCACATTGGTTTATAGTCTGTCAAATTAGTTCTAGTTATTGGTGTTCGTTGGCATAAAAAGTTAGTCTTCTCTTATAAGCCTATAGTACATCTGATTAGAGCTAGCAACCATGAAAAACCTCTTCTGAAACTAAGAAGGATAACTATGACTAAATGTGACTAAAACTAATATGCATTTTTGTCTTAAGACTGAATCTAAAATAGCTGCCAAAATTAATACATCTCAGTGTTCATTTTGGCAGCTATTTTAGATTCAGCAGCTATTTTAGATTCAGTGCATATTAGTTTTAGTCACATTTAGTCATAGTTATCCTTCTTAGTTTCAGTCTAGTTTTCGAAAACTGAGCACACTACAACAGCTACATCCTCAAACGTTTTTCAGTTAACCTAATGATTCAAGGTCTCTCATGAATCATTACTCCCAGGACACGGGTTAATGTTAACTCACGCTATCGGCCACAACAAGTTAACCATTCTTTCAGTATAAGCAACCTTTGCATAGCCCCGCACAGCTAGGATATCTCACGTTACCGTAGTAGGAATACAAGCCTTAGCTCACTTGACCACACAACTAAATTCATGAATTACTTCACAGGTTTACTTAACAACTTGAATTAAGGAAAATGATCCCCCGTTACGGCTAGCTGAAACTGCCAGTGGATACTCCCGTTACGTAGTGTTAGTTAGCCTTTAGCCCCGTACTCAGATGTTACAGCTGCTTAACACAGCTGGGATAGCTCTGCTTAACACAGCTAACGTTACCGTAGTGGGAATACAAGCCTTAGGTCACTATATCCACACAACTAAATTCATGAATTACTTCAAAGGTGTACTTCACAACTTGAATTACGGAAAATGTCGTCTCCAACGTTAACGTAACGTTAATTTATATGTTAGCTGCTACGGCTAACTATCAGTTTCCATTAAAATTTCAGTCAGTACACTGAAAATGCTGCCATGCATTCAACTCACCTTAACGAAGTGGAAATACGGTAGCTAGGTTAGAAACTGTAGTTACTCTTATTCTTTCTCAAAGTTGAATTGAGAGGGACAGAGAAATACGGTTCCTCTTATTCTTTTTCAAAGTTGAATTGAGAGGGACAGAGAAAATGCGGTTCCTTGGATTTGGCGAGCGGAGGTGTCAGTGAGAAGCACAGCTGCAAGCCAGTTTAATGACCCTATTATGACGTCATAATGGCAGAGACCTCTGCCATGCAAGTCTATGGAGAAAAAAGGGGATGAAAAAGAGGGATAAAAAAGGAGTGGCATGGGGTACCGCCACGAAAAGTCATAGCAGCTTGCACCGGATCGGGCCGGACGTTTTGGTGTTTGAATGGCGTCTCTAGCTCAATCGGGCGAGGAGTAGTTAGCTGCAAGAAAAACGTACGGAATAAATAAATAAATAAAGAAAACTTGACGATAACAATACTGTGCTTCCCTTCGGGCAAGCACACTAACTACAGTTTCTAACCTAGCTACCGTATTTCCACTTCGTTAAGGTGAGTTGAATGGCAGCATTTTCAGTGTACTGACTGAAATTTTAATGGTAGCAGCTAACATATAAATTAACGTTACGTTAACGTTGGAGACGCCATTTTCCTTAATTCAAGTTGTTAAGTAAACCTGTGAAGTAATTAATGAATTTAGTTGTGTGGATATAGTGAGCTAATGCTTGTATTCCTACTACGGTAACGTGAGCTATCCTAGCTGTGCGGGGCTATGCAAAAGTTGCTTATACTGAAAGAATGGTTAACTTGTTGTGGCCGATAGCGTGAGTGAACATTAACCCGTGTCCTGGGAGTAATGATTCATGAGAGACCTTGAATCATTAGGTTAACTGAAAAACGTTTGAGGATGTAGCTGTTGTAGTGTGCTCAGTTTTCGAATACTAGACTGAAACTAAGAAGGATAACTATGACTAAATGTGACTAAAACTAATATGCAATGAATCTAAAATAGCTGCTGAATCTAAAATAGCTGCCAAAATGAACACTGAGATGTATTCATTTTGGCAGCTATTTTAGATTCAGTCTTAAGACAAAAATGCATATTAGTTTTAGTCACATTTTGTCATAGTTATCCTTCTTAGTTTCAGAAGAGGTTTTTCATGGTTGCTAGCTCTAATCAGATGTACTATAGGCTTATAAGAGAAGACTAACTTTTTATGCCAACGAACACCAATAACTAGAACTAATTTGACAGACTATAAACCAATGTGATACACGTGCTCTCTAGCTATACAGTAAAAGTGTTGCTTACGTTTGATACTAGACCTACAGTCTAACTCTAACTGCATTAAGTCTAACATATAGGCCTATCTTACAATAAACTTTAAGTAAAGCTGGCTATGTAACCGCATTCATTCCAATATTGTTACAGAGATGTTTCCTTTTACCAAGATAGCAATTTCAACAATTCACTTAGCTCAGTAAGTCAGTATAACGAAACTCTGAGATACCCTCATATGTCTAAACGTCAGTGGAGCCAAAATATAATGGTTGAGCTTGGTTGCTTGCTAAAATATATTGGAAGAAGGCCCCACTACACTGATTGAGTAGATGTAAATACATGTTAATTCATAGGCACTTGTTCTCTCTGTCACAGAGCAAGCACACTCTCGCAGTTCGTTCACGAAACGCATTCTAGTTTATTCCGTACGTTTTTCTTGCAGCTAACTACTCCTCGCCCGATTGAGCTAGAGACGCCATTCAAACACCAAAACGTCCGGCCCGATCCGGTGCAAGCTGCTATGACTTTTCGTGGCGATACTCTTTGCCACTCCTTTTTTATTCCTTTTTTTCATCCCCTTTTTCTCTCATTGACTAACATGGGGAAGGTTGAGCCATTGTGACGTCACCCACTAAGGCGAAGCTCTGTATTCTCCTGTAACGGCAGTTGACGGCCAGCGACGACCAGCATACAATCATGGATATAAACACTAGAAATGCTGTTGCTGAACTTCATCTACACACCTGATTTAATTCTTTAAGCCTTATTGGACATATTTTTATCTTAAAAGCTATATATATTTGTATTTAACTATTTTGAGAAATGATAACGTTATTACGTGATGTGCCTTCGCTGCAGAACAGGATGGTATAAGAGAAAGAGAGTGGAGATTCTCCTAACTAGCTGGCTAATGTAGCCATCCCATTTAAGCTATTCATATTACCGCTAAGCTATTTGTGACATTGGTAATTATACAGTATAATTTGTTACATTTCACTCTCAATTTTTCCCGCTACAAACTGCTTAGTATTCCACTTTGTAGCCTTCTCTAATCACTCGATTACCTCAGCCAGCCAGATTGGCAAAATGACAGCACCGAGAGGTCCACGTATGTTTACCCTGGAGAGAGCAGTAGTGCTTTGCCAAATTGAGCCAGAGATTTTCGAGTCGAATGACAACGAAACTAATGTAAGTTGTAAAATGAATGTTGATGGATAACAACCTAAATCTGAGCCATAGTTGCCAACTCTGGCATCTACAACATTTCTGATTAGCTAATAGCCTACACATAGCCTCTTACTCTATAAAACATTAAAGCAAATATGGCGATTATTATTTACCTTATCTGCTGGTAACCATAGAAGATCGTGAAGTAGGCCTACTAGTGATTTGAGTCCAAGCCCATATGTATTGTAGATGAGGTAATCCACTTGGTGCTAACAAGCACATCAAAACTCCAGTCAAAACGATGGTCTGTCGACAACGCAGATTTCGCTAATATGTTTATCCTACTTGTAACTTGTTGGTTGCTAGAAAGATCTCTGAACATATGACCGGTCTTACTATACTGTTAGTACACAGAGTATTCCTATTTTATGGACAGCATGGCTTATGAACAAAGCTCATGTAAAGTGACATTTCTAGTAACGTAATCTTGGAATGTGGCCTGGCTCACGTCGCTGTCATTCTTCCACACTGTCAGTGGACGAGCGTTGGCTCACTGTAGATTCACTTTGTTTGCGTTATTTCAGTGTAGTATTTATTTATATATTTAATTTTGCAATTAGGCTATATAGGCTGTCAAAAAGGTGTTGTATCGCTATGGCAGGGTTACATGAAGTAAATATGAATGTAATAGACTACTTTGTGCTACTGAATAATGCAGCTGAGATAATAAAGTCTTTGGAAGATGTTTTGTGTCATGTCTATAGGTTTATGTCTGTAAATGTGAAATGGTTAGTGGTAGGCCTACATCTCATGGCATTTCAATATATTTCTAGTTTAGTGAGCTACACTTTAGATATTTTCCGAGAGTCTTCGAGTTTAGCTGCCCCCTCCTTATATGGATAAAACATATAACAAGCCAGACATCACTGTTGAGAGAGAACTGCATTAAGTCTAACATATAGGCCTATCTTACAATAAACTTTAAGTAAAGCTGGCTATGTAACCGCATTCATTCCAATATTGTTGCAGAGATGTTTCCTTTTACCAAGATAACAATTTCAACAATTCACTTAGCTCAGTAAGTTAGGGTGACCAGATTTGAGTTGGTGAAAAAGAGGACACTTCAGCGGTGACGGTCGGGGGGGGGGGGGGGGGCATGCTATTATCAAGGGCCCTAGTGCGCGCTATTTACTAGTTAAGAGGCGCGCGCACACACACACCATTAGGCGTATATATATATATATAGCCTATATAAAAGTTAAACTTTCCTAATTATGTATAATGTTGTTGTAATTATGTATAATCCATTGTGTCATCTCTCCTTTTGCTAAAGATAAAGCAACAACAAACTCTAATAGCTGGCCTCCCTCTCATTAATATTAATGTATTAATATTAATGTATCTACCAATACATAGGCCTATTACCAGAAATGTGTTGGATTCTACAGTCGAATTAGTTACTAAGGCTATTGTATTGGGAAAGTAGACATGTGAAAAAGAAAGCTATCAACAATAGCACTCTGACACACTAACGTAAACAAACGGTCAAAGTGCTGAAAGGTTCTTTAAAAACACTTAAGAAAAGCACGATTTGTTGCGGCGGCACAGCAGCTTTACTAACATCTGAAAAACACATATACAATGAAACAGGTGCTCGGCGGCGACCTATCATTCAGGGCCTGTTTTGGAGCAGATTGCCTAGCAGTCCGTAGTCTCCCAATTTGCCAAGATGCAGGTTGTGAATATCATTCCCTAAAATCCACCTTCGGTAAGGTGTGCAGTGCACTGCTCTGCTATTGTTTCTGACATATGTGACAGTGGTAACAGCCGAGTGATCTTTTTCCAAATTGAAACTCAGTAAGACCTACCTACCTGGCCGCATGGAGCAGGAGAGGCTGTCTATCCTTTCCATTGAAAACGCATATCATGCATCACCACCTTTATGTTTGAAAGGTGCTTGCCTGTGTACTTTGCCTCTAGGTCTTGACGTTTAGATTTTGCATCATTAGATCGTCTAGTCACATGATCAAATAGAGACTTGACATTGGACATCAAAATATTACCCACAAATCATTGCATATCTGTATATGACAACAATACCAATGAAAATAAGAAATTATTCATTTAATTGAATCGTTTTTTTTTTAAATAGTTTCCATAGTTTATGTAGGATAAGCATATAATTGTGTTATAGATTGCTACTGACTATTTCCTTTCTACAAAATAATGGCCACCATGACCGAGATAGGTTGGCCATTCCGACGGTATATATAGCATATGGTAGGCCATGCTACTAGAGCTATAACCAGTCATTGGCCGCTGGTGTGTTTCCTCAACTCCTCAACTATCGGTCGCCGCGGTAACTGCAATAGACAGACTCGTTCGACGAGGCAAAATCCCGGACAATTTAGGAATCCCTGCCGGACGCTTTTTATAGGTCTCAAAAAGAGGACATGTCCGGGAAAAAGAGGACGTCTGGTCACCCTAAGTAAGTCAGTATAACGAAACTCTGGAACTATTAGGCTATGACCAAATGTAACACACTAGACCCTTTCACAATAAACAAGCAAACAAACAAACAAAAACAGAACAACAAAGATACCCTCATATGTCTAAACGTCAGTGGAGCCAAAATATAATGGTTGAGCTTGGTTGCTTGCTAAAATATATTGGAAGAAGGCCCCACTACACTGATTGAGTAGATGTAAATACATGTTAATTCATTGGCACTTGTTCTCTCTGTCACAGAGCAAGCACACTCTCGCAGTTCGTTCACGAAACGCATTCTAGTTTAATTTGGAATTTGTATTGGGGCTTCAGCCTTAAGAAGTAAACATTTTATGTATACAGAAAGTATGACACGAAAAGGTGTGTGTGTGTGTGTGTGTGTGTGTGTGTTTGTGTGTGTGTGTGTGTGTGTGTGTGTGTTTGTGCTTGTGTGTGTGATTAGCAGACATGAGCAGTGAGAGAATTCTTCTCATGATGAAGGGTGTCTGTGTATGTGTTTGTGTGTGTGTGTGTGTGTGTGTGTGTGTGAAGTAGAATTGAGCAGTTAGATGAATGTTCTCCTGATGGAAGTTCTCCTCTTCTTCTCTAGGATGGGGGGATCTAGCTCTAACAGGAGGTCACACTCCCCTACACCCACCTGTGTGTCCATGAAGAGTGAACGGTCCAATGATCGACCAATCAACTTTACAGGAGGAGACTCTTCCACTGGACAGTAAGATTATGACTCTAGGATTTATGCTGTTTGTGTGTGTGTGTGTGTGTGTGTGTGTGTGTGCAAATCATTGTGTCTAAACACCTCTGATTATGGAAGTGTGTGGTTCTGTTGTCCATGATTCCATATGTTGAATAATCAACTTCGGAAGGGGAGACCTTCAGACTGGACAGTACGATCATGGCTCTAGTCTTTATTCTACATAATTTAATGTGTCTCAGTAGTGAAACTCTGTATGAAGACATAGACTGACTCTCCTTCAAAAACTGATCTGTGTGTGTGTGTGTGTGATTAGAAGACAGGAGCAGTGAAAGGAAGTGTGTGTGTGTGTGTGTGTGTGTGTGTGTGTGTGTGTGTGTTTAGCAGACATAAGCAGTGAGAATAATGTCGTCCTGATGGATTTATGAATGCTGTGTGTAATGGCCATTTGTCTCAATCAGATATTTGGCATGGTTGTGTTCTAATTCAGTAGCTGCAAACAGAATAAAACCGAATCCAACTGAATCTCTAAAAATGCTGACCCTTCTATAGTTTTAGACCACTTTTAGTTCAGCTGATGAAAACCAATAGGTATGACAATTCTGTCCCGACTAATTTTCCCAGACTTTGCTAAAGGTCTCAAGTGGTGTTCACTCAAACAGAGCTGTTCCTTGAAATGTCTACATCCCTACAGTTAAAACAAATACAACTGTTTGGTATTTGGTTCATATACAATATCATAAATCTCTCAATAAATGCAGTTAACAAATATTACCACATTTTCGAATGTGATTTAACAAATGATCAAAATAAAAAATAAATAAAAAAACGCGAACATCACACGACAATCAGGAAAAGTCACATGTTTATATAAAACAGTGGGGAAATAAGTATTTGAACCCCTACCGATTTCGCAAGTTTGGCCACTTGCAAAGAAATGTGTGATCTACAATTGTATTGGTGGGTGTATTTTAACAGTGAGAAACAGAAAATCAACAAAAAAAATCAGAAAACTGCATTTTATAACAATTATGACTTTATTTGCATTTGATGCAAAAAATAAGTATTTGAACCCCCAAGCAAACAGCAAGAATTCTGGCTCACAATTAGGGGTGCAATTAGGGGATCAAAAAACTCATGGTTCGGATCGTTCCTCGGATCAGAGTCACGGATCGGATCATTTTTCGGATCAGCAAAAAAAATAAAATAAATAAATAAACAAGACAAATAAACATGTGGAGGAAGGGGCTGCTTAAACCGCGGTGATGAGCGGTTGTTGAGCCGCTTTCGGTTTCACTCCTGTCAGTGAAACACCAGGGTGATGTCGCTGTTTATGCGTGGCCATGCTCGATGTGTTTCAGAATCAGATTTTATTTGCCAAGTAAGTTAGAACAAACAAGGAATATGACCTGGTGAACTGGCTCTCAGTTTCAACAGTCAACCGTTTCCACTGTTGTATGGCTTTCTTGTGCCACAGTGCCTACACACCGTCACGGTTTTATCCGCCAACCTCTTTCCTTCTAGATTCAATTTGACAGGGAAGCCAAAATGCTCCCAAACAGGGGATTTAAATGTGGGGCGTTCAAGTTCTTCTGTTCCTCCACTCGCCATGACCACGCTGTGTTGCAGGTTTTTCTTTATGTTAGCAATCGCTATGTCAGCTACGTGTTACGTCTGTGTGGTAACCTAGGCGACAGGTTTGTGTGGCAGCGCGAGTATATGGAAACAGACGTAGCACTAGAGGCAGCAGTTATCGTTACAGTAGTCACCGAAGTCTAGCCTACTTTTATTTTCCATGCCCACTGTTCTACATGTTGTACGCTGAGGACAATACATCACAACGAGCCATAGGACTGTTTGCTTATTGAAAAGGGAACTGTTGCAGACTTTTACCCAGAGCGTGTTAAGTAGCTCTGTCCCTGGAACTAGCAGGAATGGTTACGGCTGTGTGTGGACTGAACATGCGCACAATTTTTTTTTTTCATAAATCAATCCGCGGATCATGCGTGTGCCGAACCGAAATAGATGATCCGAACGGATCACGGATCAATGATGATCCGTTGCACCCCTACTCACAATGACTAGTTATGTGCCCAAGAAGCACACAGATTAGTCCTCATTAGGTCTAACAAGGTACACCTGATCTCAACTGGTGACGTTTATAAAAGAAACCTATCCAAGGAATCATACTTCACACCTTCAACCTCACCACCATGGGCAAGACCAAAGAGTTGTCCAAGGACATCAGAGATAAGATTGTAGACCTGCACAAGGCTGGAATGGCCTACAAAACCATTGGCAAGCAGCTTGGTGAGAAGCAGACAACTTTTGGTGCGATTATTCGTAAATGGAAGCAACACCAAACTAATGTTAATCGCTCTAGGTCTGGGGCTCCATGCAAGATATCCCCTTGTGCGGTATCAGTGATCATTTGGAAGGTGCAGAATAACCCCAGAACTACACAGGGGGAGCTTGTGAATGATCTCAAGGCAGCTGGGACCACAGTCACCAAGGAAACCATTGGCAACACACCACGCCGTAATTTTTTGAAGTACTGCAGCACTCGCAAGGTCCCCCTGCTCAAGGAAGCGCATGTATAGGGCCATCTGAAGTTTGCCATTGCACACTTGAATGATTCTAATGAGGATTGGGAGACAGAATGTGGTCAGATGATGCCAAAATCAAGCTCTTTGGCATCAACTCGAATTGCCGTGTTTGACAGGGGGGGGGGGAATGCTGAATATGACCCCAAGAGTACATCATACCCACCATCAAGCATGGAGGTGGAAACATTATGCTTTGGGGCTGTTTCTCTGCCAAGGGTACAGGACGACTCCACCGCATGGATGGGACTATGGAAGGGGCCATGTAACGTGGATATTGGGCTTGAACCTCATTCCCGCATTCCCTCCCATTGAAAACGCAACCTTAAAGATTTGGAGAGGATCTGCAAAGAGGAGTGGACCAAAATCCCTCCTGAGATGTGTGTAAACCTGGTGACCAACTACAAGAAACGTCTGACGTCTGTGCTTGACAACAAGGGTTATTCTGTGGGATAAAAAATATATGTTTCACATTTAATTAAGTAGGTTAGTATAGGATTCCATAGTATAACATAAATTGAATTGGTAACTTAGTGTGGCCATGTATTCTGTCTGACCTGTTGGGTAAGGTTTGATGAGCTAAGAGAGTTACTCAATGCT
Organism: Sprattus sprattus; assembly: GCF_963457725.1. Classification (NCBI taxonomy): domain Eukaryota; kingdom Metazoa; phylum Chordata; class Actinopteri; order Clupeiformes; family Clupeidae; genus Sprattus; species Sprattus sprattus. The sequence continues at coordinate 1,951,735 of NC_137928.1, forward strand.
TGGGGTAAGGGGATCCTAGGTAAATATTCTTATCTATAGTGGAGGACGAGGTGGCCACAGTGTAAGAGTACGAGGGAGGGGTTTTAGGTATAAGAGCTCAGTTTGCCCAGAGACTGATGGGCATTGTTGTGGGACATTTCATGAACATGGATTGCTTGTAACAATGCTCCCGATATCGTTAATAAATCTGCAGTACCACTCCAGTTGTCTGTAAGTAATTTTGACCACATAAATGGTGTCAGAAGTGGGATACCTATCTCCGAGGAACAGCGAGGAAGACCGAAGGCCCAGGACCCGACACAGATGAAGGGAGATCTATTTCTGATCTTGGGAGAAGGCCGTCGATAGCAACAAAGACATGCTCCAGCGGCACCCAGCCTGGCCAGAGGAATTCCTCCTGTGACCTGGATACGGTATCACCAGCTTGGTGGTTGCAGACAACTGTGGTGAGTCCCTCATTTTACTTTAACAAATGCTAGTAAAATAGGGTTGTTATGTGCACGGGTGCCTACCACAAGGGTTGGTAGAAGTGAGCTTTACCACAAGGGTTGGTCTCTACCACAAGGGTTGGTAGTGTTAAGCTAAGGGCCACAAGGGTTGGCTAAGGGGCCACAAGGGTTGGCTAAGGGGGCCACAAGGGTTGGCTAAGGGGCCACAAGGGTTGGCTGAGGTTACTTTTACCACAAGGGTTGGTAAAGGTGGAAGATATGCATATATTTCCTGCCAAATAGAGTGGTAGGGAATGTGGGGTATTTGATAAGGAATTGGTCACACTTTGTTTGCTTTACTCTGATTTAGGCGTGAGGTAATTGGGGAAAAAAAAAATATCACTGGGACACTCCAAAAATGGGGACTAATAAGAGCAAAATTATTAACACACCTAGAGGAGTAGAGAGACCAGGATAAAAAAATATGGACCTAAATGTGTAGATGAGAACTTACTAAGGAAGGGAAATTTCCTTTAGAGGGAAAGAATGAAAAGTAAGTGTAGGAAAGTAAACTGAAGGTAGGGCTATGATGGAAAGTGGAAGTGTATGGGAAATGGGAGAAGGAAGCAATGGATAGAAAAGAGGAAAGCTAGAGAGCAGAGGGGAAGGAAGGTTTGGACAGAAGAGAGAGGGGAAATGGCTGCCCAGAGGACTACAAACAACACAGCAGAAATGTATCCACCTTTGCCTCAGTCATTTCAGCCTCAGGTATTCCCGAAATTATTTCAGACTCAGTTCCTCCAGCTATCTGTGCCACAGCCACCCCCATAGCTTACACAACCAGCTGCTGTTGCACAGGCCACTGTCCCCAGACCAACACAGTCTCACAGCAGGCGACTGGGAAGGAAGAAAAGGGGGGCAGGAGTGGATAACAACAAGCTTTGGCTGATTTGTTTACTAAACTGTGAACTTGTTAAACAGCCACTGAAGATTGGACTAAAATGGCCATCTCAAGGTTAAAAACAAACAGCTAGAGAATTCTTGGGAAGAGTGGCACAGGCAGTGAATAGACATGGAGGGGAGATCACAAATGCAGCACAGGAGGAAGCATTGATAAGACAATATTTCATCCTAGGAGGAAAAAAAGAGCTCATGGACTGTGTTAAGACTTATCTTGTTATGTGGAGTACTGCACCTCCCAATGAAATGTTATAATATGCTGAAAATTGTGAGAAGAGTGACCAAAAGAAGCAAGATGAATTTCAAGCACTTTCAAGCAAGTGGGAAAAAAGGAGGAGGCAAGGGGGGAAGGGAAGGACAGGGAGTGAGAAGAGGACAACAGTCAGCCCTTGGGGCACTGGGACCTTTTGTTGACACTTCTGATTACAGCTTGGATTGTTTGAATGATGCAGCACAGCCGAAACTCTCTCTCTCTTTGAATGGACATATTTTTCTTTTTTGATTGATACAGGGACAGATATTAGTATGTTAGGAGAGAAGGATAGTGGAAAGTGTATGAAAGTGTATGACAAGTGTATGAAAAGTACCAGAATAGTGACTGTTATGGGAGCATCAGGTCAGTGGATAGCAAAGTCAGTTTTTACTCCAATATTAATACAATAGGAACACACAATGCATTACAACACCAGTTCATCCTCAGCAGTGTTTGCCCTGAAAATGTACTGGGCCGAGACTTAATGTGTAAGCTACAGCTTACTATTTCACTCACACATACTGGGGTTGGTTTAGAGGGTTCCTTTTGTTTGTATTATCAGATAACTTGCCCAACTTGAAGTGAAGTTTTAAAGTCACCAGTCTTGGTCCAGGGAGATAAGGAACTTCCAGAGTGTTTGCAATGGGTGACAAATTCTTTCTCAGATATCACAAATCCGGAGAAATGGTACCAAGTCAATCATATCGTTAAAGAATATTGACATAGCTAGCATTATTATGACTAAAAGCTACGCTGCAGCTGTAGTATACCTGAAACCTGGTCTGAGAATTTTTGTTTGCAAACTCAACTTTTTTTCCCCATGTGCCTTTAGAAAAAAAAAAAAGGAATGGTGTGATTGTGGACTTTTGGTTAAAGCATGTGTACATGCTGATAATTGGGTGTCCATTCCACACACCCCTGATTTGATTTATTCATCCTCTCTGGAGGCATATTTTTTTCAAAAAATGGAGCTCCTTAATTGTACAAAGACATATTTTTGTAAAGCCTGAACCTTCCTATTTACAACAGCAAGAGACTTTAACTTTGTCTGCTGAGGAAAGAGCAACTCTGAGACATTTTGTGCTTGTATATTAACTTAGACAGAGAGGGCACAGCCTCTCCAAGCATGTGCAAATAATTGTAAAACCTTGACTGACTAAGTGACATGGACTGACGACTCGGATAAAGATTTTGTTGATTTAAGATAGGTTAGTATCAGCTCCAGCCATGGGGTTGCCTAATTATGACCTGTCATTTGTCATTTAATTTGTGTGTGAGAAATTAGGTTACATGCAGGGGGTGTTATGTCAACAATATGGGGGGGCAGCATAGACATGTGGTATACTTATTTAAACAATTAGAAGAATTTGCTAGAAGAATGATTTCTTGGTTAAAAGCAGTTGCAGCGGCTGCCAGTGCAGTGTTAGGTAGTGCAGACATAGTATTGTTGCATTCACTCACTGTGAATGTCCCACATAAAGTACATTCATTGCTTTTACAAGACCAAACTGCACATCTTACACCAGCGCGTCTCTTAACTTATCAGCATGTGTTATTAACCCTTTCCATTTGACCCTTACCAGTTGCACCACACTTAATCTAGCTTCTCTGCTGCCGATAGCGGAGGATGGTGATTCACTGACATTTCTGAGACCCTTTTATCTAACCCTGATTTACTCTTGTTTGTTAATGGATCATCTATGCCACTGGAGTCCGGAAAGGGGGGGAACAGGTGCTCTGTAGGGAATCCTTTTGAAATGATAAACTCACCCCCTCACAGGAACTTTTTCTGCTAAAGCAGCTGAAATGATAACCTTGGTGTGAGCATGGAATTTGGCAAAAGGCAAATCTGTAATATGTGATGAAACTAGTTTATTGGATAAGACCATTGAGAAAAAAAAAGGGGATAAACTGCGGGCATGATAAAATATGAAGGTGCTATGATGGCCACATGGTAACTTCATACATGTTATTAGCCCTGTTGCTTTGTGCACACTTTGATTTTCAGTGCGCAAAAGGGGGGTATATGAGAAAAATTTGAATATGGGGTTATGGTCACCCTATTTATGGGAGGTATGGGATTACAGTATGTATAATGCTATGTTTATAGCATACAACATTTATTTTGCACCAGGATTCACTACAGTAGCAGCCATGTATTGTTACAATGAGAGTATAAGGAAGGGCATCATCGATCACCTGAAAAATCCATTTGAACAGAATTATGATGGATTTCATTTAATTGAACAAATGCAGAGGATATGAATATTGTTTGGTCATAGTGGATATATTTTCAAAATGGCCTGAATGTTATCCAGTCAAGCATGCAAATGCCATATCAGTGGCTAAGGCTTAAATGAGAGATGTTGTGCCTAGATGGGGAGTTCCAAAGAAACTAACCTCAGATAATGGAGCACATTGTGTCAACAGAATCAGTAAAATGCTGTCTAAGAAATTGCAAATGGACTTCAGAACCCATTGTGCATAACATCCACAAAGTGCAGGTGCTGTGGAAAGGACTAATTCAATGTTGAAAGCAAAACTGACTAAAATGACAGTGTCAATGGGGATGGATTGGGTGACTGCACTTCCTTTAGCTCTTCTCCTCAGAGGCCGTTCATTCAAGATCAACAGGGCTCAGTCCTTTTGAAATTTTGACTGGACGTCCTCTGACGGCTCCAGGGTTTACTAATCCACCTAACTTACAGGATGTAAATAAACAATGACTAGTTACATGCGAGGACTGATTGCTGCTCTGTCTTTTGTGTCTCAATAGGTGGCGTCGGCTTTTCCACAAAGTTTCCAAAGGACACACCCAGTTGAGCCAGGAGCCTGGGTTCTGATCAAAGATTTAAGGAAGGACAAATTGGGATCAAGAGTGGTGGCGAGGACCGTTTGAAGTACTGTTACATCTACGACTGTGAGGAGGGCTGAAAGAGACACTTGGGTACATCTGTCACACTGCAGAGTGGTGAAAAATCTGGAACAATACATCAACTGAATTGGATTGGTAATAAGAAAGAATTGGTAAACAATCTTCAGGAGGCTAAAGAATATAGGCGTCAGGATAGATTCATAAGTATCACTAGCACCACATCAAAGTATTTTTCTCAGTTTAGCTAGATAACCGTTACAAGTTTGTTGTTTTTTGTTTCATTTTATTTGGACAATTACCTGAGGCGGGTCTAAGCAACCCAAGTCAGCTCTGCTGTCGAAGACTAGAGATTTTTGAGTTTTTTAATAACTGAGAAAACACAAGATGTTGGTGTTGGTTTTGTTGATGTGTGAAACGAATAAAGTCTGTGTTTTAGCCTTCCATGCCAAAACAACATGAACAGAAACTGGAGTCTATGAAACCCCTTAACTTTAGGGATGTTTACGACCTGATAAGAGAGTGGGTCACGATGTTATCTGAGACTAGATTTGTCTGGTAGGAGGTAGTTAGTGATTGGCGGATCCATCTTCTCCTTATTCTATGTGGTAAAACCAGTGGTATGATCAATGTATTTTGGAAAGCTGACAGAAATGATTACACGTTTCAAAGAAGTCCCAAATAATGAGAGAGAGGAAATATGGTAGTAACAGAAGTGTACAATGAGTCTGACCCTATTTTGAAAAAACCTGGTTTAAATGATAGATAGTGTTACGACCCGGCGGGTCTCCTTCCTTGGAGGCTCCGCCCCTTTTCTACTGCTGGTCTGCTGTCTGTCTCCTGCAGGGTGCTGAGTACAGGTGTGATGGCTTTGGAGTAAATTGGCTTCGCCATAAGAGGGCCGGCTCTGGCGTGATGTCGCTCTCTCTCTCATTCTCCTACCAGCTCGGACGGGAGAGCTCGTTGGGAGCTCTGCCGAACTGGTTGCCCTTCTGGGGATCTCGCCTCCTTCTTTGTCTTCGTCGCCTTATGTTTTGTTTATCCATTTACCCCTAGACACATCTTGCATTACACTTTACTTTTATACACTATGCTGATCTTTTATACTATTTATGTCAATAAATGTCTAAAACGTAACGCTACGGTGTGGTCTCCTCTATGTTAGGTCTGCTTTGAGCCAAGCGGCCTTAACAATAGGCAATTGGAATTTCATGTTGTTATTTTATTTTCCATGAGTAATTGTTATTTCTTTTATTTTCTATGTATAATATGGAGTTACATTTCAATAATTAGATAACTTGGAGGAAGTAATTTGTAACCATGTTTTGCTATTATGTGTGTTTAAGGCTAGTAATCAAATGTAATGATGATACATATAGTTTCTCTAGGTGTGGTACTATAGTACCACAAGGGGGGAATGTGGGATAAAAAATATATGTTTCACATTTAATTAAGTAGGTTAGTATAGGATTCCATAGTATAACATAAATTGAATTGGTAACTTAGTGTGGCCATGTATTCTGTCTGACCTGTTGGGTAAGGTTTGATGAGCTAAGAGAGTTACTCAATGCTTGGGGTAAGGGGATCCTATGTAAATAGTCTTATCTATAGTGGAGGACGAGGTGGCCACAGTGTAAGAGTACGAGGGAGGGGTTTTAGGTATAGGAGCTCAGTTTGCCCAGAGACTGATGGGCATTGTTGTGGGACATTTCATGAACATGGATTGCTTGTAACAATGCTCCCGATATCGTTAATACATCTGCAGTACCACTCCAGTTGTCTGTAAGTAATTTTGACCACAATTCCACCAAGTACTAGGTCATTTTTGTCAGTCAGTTTTGCTAGGGTTCAAATACTTATTTTTTGCATCAAATGCAAATAAAGTCATACATTTTATAAAATGCATTTTTCTGGATTTTTTTGTTGATATACACCTACCATTACAATTATAGATCACACATTTCTTTGCAAGTGGCCAAACTTGTGAAATCGCCAGGGGTTCAAATACTTATTTTCCCCACTGTATATAAACTACATTGGGGGAAACTCTTCAGACAGAGTGACAGTATATAAACTACATTGGGGGAAACTCTTCAGACAGAGTGGCAGTTATATAGACTACATTAGTGGGAAACTCTTCAGACAGAGTGGCAGTTATATAGACTACATTAGGAGAAACTCTTCAGAAAGAGTGACAGTTATATAGACTACATTAGGGGGAAACTCTTCAGACAGAGTGGCAGTTATATAGACTACATTAGGGGGAAACTCTTCAGACAGAGTGGCAGTTATATAGACTACATTAGGAGAAACTCTTCAGACAGAGTGGCAGTTATATAGACTACATTAGGGGGAAACTCTTCAGACAGAGTGGCAGTTATATAGACTACATTAGGGGGAAACTCTTCAGAAAGAGTGACAGTTATATAGACTACATTAGGAGAAACTCTTCAGACAGAGTGGCAGTTATATAGACTACATTAGGGGGAAACTCTTCAGACAGAGTGACAGTTATATAGACTACATTAGGGGGAAACTCTTCAGACAGAGTGACAGTTATATAGACTACATTAGGGGGAAACTCTTCAGACAGAGTGGCAGTTATATAGACTACATTAGGGGGAAACTCTTCAGACAGAGTGGCAGTTATATAGACTACATTAGGGGGAAACTCTTCAGAAAGAGTGACAGTTATATAGACTACATTAGGGGGAAACTCTTCAGACAGAGTGGCAGTTATATAGACTACATTAGGGGGAAACTCTTCAGACAGAGTGGCAGTTATATAGACTACATTAGGGGGAAACTCTTCAGACAGAGTGGCAGTTATATAGACTACATTAGGGGGAAACTCTTCAGACAGAGTGGCAGTTATATAGACTACATTAGGGGGAAACTCTTCAGAAAAAGTGACAGTTATATAGACTACATTAGGGGGAAACTCTTCAGACAGAGTGGCAGTTATATAGACTACATTAGGGGGAAACTCTTCAGACAGAGTGGCAGTTATATATACTACATTAGGGGGAAACTCTTCAGACAGAGTGGCAGTTATATAGACTACATTAGGGGGAAACTCTTCAGACAGAGTGGCAGTTATATAGACTACATTAGGGGAAACTCTTCAGACAGAGTGGCAGTTATATAGACTACATTAGGGGGAAACTCTTCAGACAGAGTGACAGTTATATAGACTACATTAGGGGGAAACTCTTCAGACAGAGTGGCAGTTATATAGACTACATTAGGAGAAACTCTTCAGACAGAGTGGCAGTTATATAGACTACATTAGGAGAAACTCTTCAGACAGAGTGGCAGTTATATAGACTACATTAGGGGGAAACTCTTCAGACAGAGTGGCAGTTATATAGACTACATTAGGAGAAACTCTTCAGACAGAGTGGCAGTTATATAGACTACATTAGGGGGAAACTCTTCAGACAGAGTGGCAGTTATATAGACTACATTAGGAGAAACTCTTCAGACAGAGTGGCAGTTATATAGACTACATTAGGGGGAAACTCTTCAGACAGTGACAGTTACAGTATATAGACTACATTAGGGGGAAACTCTTCAGACAGTGACAGTTACAGTATATAGACTACATTAGGGGGAAACTCTTCAGACAGAGTGGCAGTTATTTATGTTACACACTGATTGACTGATGGTACTGTGCTGACTAAAGTTACAGTAAACAAGTTATTTAATATTTGTTCTTGTTTTCACACACAGATACCAACCTGGTCCAGTAAATGTGGAAATGCAGCAGATCCACAAATCCCATCTTCAGAAGAGGTTTCAGTGTCTGACTGAGGGAAACACAAAGCAGGGAAACCCCACACCCCTCAGTAAGATCTACACAGAGCTCTACATCACAGAGGGGGGAAGAGGAGAGGTCAATAATGAACATGAAGTCAGACAGATAGAGAGAGCATCCTGGAGAGAAGCAGCACAAGGCATACCAATCAACTGCAGTGACATCTTTAAACCCTTATCTGGACAAGACAAACCCATCAGAACAGTGCTGACAAAGGGAGTTGCTGGCATTGGAAAAACAGTGTCTGTGCAGAAGTTCATTCTTGACTGGGCTGAAGACAAAGCCAATAAGAATGTCCACTTCATGTTTCCTCTTCCTTTCCGAGAGCTGAACCTGATGAAGGAGAAAAAACTCAGTCTGGTGGATCTTATTCAGCACTTTTTCTCAGGAATAGAAAATCAAGCAATCTTCACCAATTCAAGAGTCATGTTCATCTTTGATGGTCTGGATGAGTGTCGACTTCCTCTAGATTTCCACTCCAACCCAAGGTATTGTGATGTGACAGAGCCAGTCTCAGTGGACGTGCTGCTGACAAACCTCATCGAGGGGAATCTGCTACCCTCTGCTCTCCTCTGGGTCACCACCCGACCAGCTGCAGCTAATCAGATCCCTCCTGAGTTAGTGAACCAGGTGACAGAAATAAGGGGATTCAGTGACCCACAGAAAGACGAGTACTTCAGGAAAAAAATCAGTGATGAGAATCTGGCCAGCAGAACCATCACACACTTGAAGTCATCCAGGAGCCTCTACATCATGTGCCACATTCCAGTCTTCTCCTGGATTACCGCCACTGTTGTGGAGAGAACATCAGATGAATCAGGGAGTGTAGAAATGCCAAGGACTTTGACTCAAATGTACACACACTTCCTGATCATTCAGACAAGCATAAAAAATGAGAAGTACACAGTGAGAAAAGAGATAGATGAAGAGATGATTTTCAAACTGGGGAAACTGGCTTTCCAACAGCTGGAGAAGGGCAATCTGATCTTCTATGAAGAAGACCTGAGAGAGTGTGGCATTGATGTCACAGAAGCATCAGTGTACTCAGGAGTGTGTACTCAGATCTTCAGGGAGGAGTCAGGGCTGTACCAGGGAAAGGTGTTCAGCTTTGTGCATCTGAGCATTCAGGAGTTTCTTGCAGCTGTATATGTGTTCCTGTGCTTCAGCAACAGAGAGAGACACATGTCTGACCAACAGCAAACCTCTCAGCTCTCTGCTCTGTTCAGAGCTGCAACACTTCATGACCTACACAAGACTGCAGTGGATCTGGCCTTACAGAGTAAGAACGGACACCTGGACCTTTTCCTCCGCTTCCTTCTGGGCCTCTCCCTGGAGTCCAATCAGATTCTCTTAAGACACCTACTGCCCCAGACAAGCAGACAATCACAGAGCTCAGAGCAAACAGTCCAGTGTGTCAAACAGAAGATCAGAGACCAAGATGATTCAGACAGAAAGATCAACCTGTTCTACTGCCTGAATGAGCTGAATCACCATGCTGTAGTGGAGGACATTGACAGGAGCTCAGGAACTCTGTGGGTGGACATGCTCTTACCAGGAGAGTGGGAGACTAAGAGATTTAAGCTTAAGATATCAGAAGAGCTGCTAGATGAGTTTGACCTGCAGAAGTACATAAAGACACCAGAGGAAGATCTGACTGAACTCCTCAGTCCTGATGATGTTCTGCAGAAGCTGGTGCCAGTGGTCACATCTTCCACTTCAGCTAAGTGAGTAAAACACTGTGTGTGTGTGTGTGTGTGTGTGTGTGTGTGTGTGTGGGTGTGTGTGTGTGTGGGTGGGGGGTGGGGGGGGGGGGGGTGGGTGCATGTGTATAAGATATTTCTCAGCAAGTTTTTAAGTAGACGGCACATCTTTCACCTGAGTAGAGCAAACACTCCTGATCAGTCTCCCTACCAACAGTAGAATATGGATTGAAGGTCTATGTTGTGTGTGTGTGAGAAGCTGGCAAGTGGTCACAACATCCACATCAGCTCGGTAAATACTGTGTGTGAGAGAGTGTGTGTGTGTGTGTGTGTGTGTGTGTGTGTGTGTGTGTGTGTGTGTGTGTGTTCGTGTTAGTTAGTTGGAGTTCCCGGGTTGTCAGTAGACAGCACATCATCAAATAGTTGACTTTGTTCCTGGTAAATGAACTGCCCTGATAAGAGAACATTTCTCCTAAACTGAGAGTAGAGCAAACACTCCTGACTGCAGTTCATACCTCACATCACTCTAATATGGATTGAAGGTCAAACACTAAACAGTATATTACACCTGAGTTGATTGGTGTCTTCTATGGATTACTTAACTTTAGGCTTATTTTGAGTATGTAAGATATTTGTCTATATTGTACTTTCCCTGTAAATATCTCTTATGCCAGGCTAGAATGTATACCAAATATATAATCTTTTATATTACAAAGTCCATTTCCAGTTTCTTTGAGTTAAAACTTACCCAGATAGCTGGGATGGCTGGTATGTGCTTGGGAAATTGCTGGCTTAATCACGATGCTTTTGCAATGTTAATGAACACTGCTATGCTCCACCCTTAAGTGGCCTTATAGGGCAGCAACACGCCACCACTTACCCCTGAACC
>NC_137928.1:1967653-2025153 GCF_963457725.1 Sprattus sprattus
AAATGAGCAGACTTATAAACATGGGCTGATTTGAACCCCACTCCCTACTCAAAACATAGACAAACACAAACACACAGCCCTGTAAGCAAAATGACGTCCCCTCGACGTCCTGTAATGGTCTCTCTGAACGTTTTAAAAACTTAAATGTGTATGGTTCCCTTGACAACTCTAGGACGTTTTGCACGATGTTCCAAGACCGTCCCGAGGACGTTGCAGTGACAATTGGGAAATGTTTTCTATAGGTCCTGGGATGTTCTGCAGAACGTTGCAAGAACGTCCCTAGGACATTGCGGTGACGTCTGGAAAACGTGTTTCGATAGGTCCTGGGGACGTTCTGCAGGAAAAAGCGAGAATGTCCTGAGGGCATTGTGGTGACTTCTGGGAAACGTGTTTTAGACGTCCTGGGGACGTTATTCAAGGACGCACCGCGGACGTAGCATGCACGGTGGGGGTAACGACCGTTTTTGCTAAGCTAAATGAAAACAATAAAATATTAATAGATCGCGGGGCCGTCATTTTGCTTACAACAGTACTACCACTGTCTGACTATTATCTTGTCACTTTAACAAGTTTATCACAGTGTGAGACAGCCAACAAACTTAGTAATTTTTTCCGAGGGTTTGAGGAAAAGCATATTGTAGCGATCTCAGTCACTACGCATTGAGGGTTTTCCGTAATGATTCCTTTTTTATTTAAAATCCATGGCACGTCACGGACGTGCGGGCAGGGAGGCAGAATCACTAGCCAAACTAATAATGATGAAACAAAATAAATATTAATGCTTCTCTACTGATCTGTGCTATGAATGTAATTTCTGCATGATTCCAATACAATATATAGAGCGTATAGGAAGGTCTGTGTATAATATCAAGTCTCTAGCTTTAACATTGAGCTTTCCAAAGGCCGTCAAAGATGCTGCAACAGAGCGTAGAGTACATTTTTTTGCGCAAATTCAAGCACCCCGAATACTATGATATATCCAAGCCACACACTTGGAAGTTCATATTCTTCAAGTAATGATATTTAAGCCTAGAAAGTTTGAATGAGCTAGTTTAAATAATTTTCTAGTAGGCTATAGCAATTCGAAAATGGCACATGGCATAGTTTCTAAAACATCTTTTTGTGACGAAATTATTGGGAGTAAAGAGCTTATATTGGGACTATTCCTATTAAGATGTGTATGAACAACCTTGAATTTTTTCAGCCAAATCTTATACGGTCGGGTGGGGAGATTTTCTTAAATTGGCACGTTTGACATTGAATGACTCTGATGTTATAGTCTCCTCGATTTAACTCTTATAATTTGAAAAGGTAGTCAGGGTGCCTGTGCAACTTTGTATGAAAGAGTTATTTTTCATAAGTTTATATTCATGAGTGCATATTCACACATATTAACACAAGTTCATCAAAGCTAGCAGCTGCCAACTGTATGTACCTTACCTTCGTTGTGTAAAGAATGCTGATATGAAAAACAATCAGTCGTCAATGTACAAGCTGCCAATTGAATGGTGATTCTAGATATTGGGATTATATATTTGTAAAGCCACAAAGCCACAAACCTCACTGCACATCACTGTGGCACGTACATCACTGCGACTACTTGACACAAAACCGCGAGCACGAGGACGCGAAAACGCGTTATCTCATCCAGGTGTCGCCGCCCCCAGCTACTCTGCCAGGCCCTGCAGCGCATACCATCCCACACATGAGCTGCCGTGGCGTTGGCTGACAGAGAGCAAGGACACAGGCACACAGGCACAGAGACAACACAATAAACATGAACATGAACACATCAACACATACAGGTCATGAATAGGCTGAAGAAAATAAAAAAATCTTTTTTAAAAGAGAGCACTGAGTGCGATGACCTCCAGAGGTAGGCTATTCCAGAGGGTTGGGGCACAGTAACTAAAGGCACCGTGTGCAGCATTGGTGTTTATTCTTGGGGTCGTGAGAATAAATGTATTGGAGGACCTTAGGCAACGCACTGGATCATAAAAAGAAATCAAATCAGAAATATAGGGTGGGCAACGCCGTTTAGTGATTTATAAACAAGAAGGAGTATTTTAAACCCAATTCTTTGTTGTAAAGGGAGCCAGTGAAGTTATTTAAGAACAGGGGTGATATGATTTAATTTTGAAGTCTTAGTGACTATTCTAGCAGCTGCATTTTGGATAAGTTGAAGTTTGTTTAACATCTGTTTTGTTAGACCAGCATGGAGTAGGTATGATGACAAAATGTTCAAACACCCCTAAATCACATGATCACATGACTAGACAGAGCCAGACATTCCCTTTGCAATGACACCTGGATTGTGAAAATCAGTTGAGGATTGAGAGAGTAATGGTATTTGTAATATCCCCGATTATATCAAAATATTATACATTACTTACAATGGAAGTCATGTGACCGAAAATGCTTATTATTCACATGTTTTTGCTTGTAACTTCCTCATTTTATCAGATATTTGCATGAAATTTGAATAGAAGGTAGACTTTTGTTAGTTCTTTCAAGTGAAACCATGAACATTTAGTTGGAATGGGCATCAGACCCATGGTACCTCACTGAAAACAACTATAATTAATAAGCGGCCATTCATATTCAAATACGACGCCTGCTGCAGTGCATCTGACAGGACGTTCGCTAATCTACTCATCACAATCTGACTAACAATTTTCCGCGATTTAGTTTAATACTTTCTCGACCATGGATTTCAATGAAATTTCGTTAGTACCAAGATAAGAAGTATATATTCAAGTCCACCTAACTTTCATCAGTGTCCAAGGCTTTAGATGAAGTCCGCTGACCGGTTGAAAGCCACTCAAATTTTCAGAGAGTTGCGGTGAACTGAAAACACCTCAGGGCTGAAACCTCCAAATGTCTAACGATTACAGTGGTTGTACTCGATGTAAATACTGACGTATTCAGGACAAACATACTCTCACCAGGCGGCGAGGAGTGAATTTTGTATGACACATATTGGCAGTATTAACGCAGAGTGGATCATGTTATTGAGACAACAACCGCTCGCGGCGAACATTCTATGTCAACATACCTACATAGAGTGTGTTTCAGTAATCTAACAATCTAATGGTTCCGTGGACGTTTTTGAAGGACGTCCTGGGGACGTGTGTTGAGTGACCAAACAGAAGGTTCCCTAAAAGTCAGATTTAAGGCTCATGCGAACGTCCCGCAGAGGACCACAGGTAAAGGTAACGGGGATGTTTCAAAAGGACGTCCTGGGGACGTGTGCTGAGAGACCAAATCAGAACGTTCCCTAAAAGTCAGTTTTAAGGCTCATACGAACGTCACGCAGAGGACCACAGGTATAGGTAACAGGGACGTTTTTGAAGGACGTCCTGGGGACTTGTGCTGAGAGACCAAATTAGAACGTTCCCTAAAAGTCAGATTTAAGACTCATGCGAACGTCACAGAAGGACCAAACCAAACACCAACAGATTTGGTACGTTTCTGTGATGTTTTTTTTTTTTTTAAATCAACTACTACTACCTAATGCGGAACCCCAATGAAATAATATTAAACTAATGATCAAGAATAAAACATTCTTGATTCGAGCGATATATTTTTCTAACACAAATACGAATGGTTAACGCAGAATTCCATCGAATCAAGGTATGTTTCTGTCAAAAGAGTGAGCTAAATGAAAAGACTCAGTAAGGCAAAAGACTGAAGTGGGAACAGACCGTATTTGTTGTCATCCTGCCACGAGCACTGCTGCTGTCACTGTTCTTCTAGGCGTTGTCGTGCATTACTTTCCACATGACGGTATTCCGTCTAATTGCACGATGTGTGTGTTATTGTGTATGTATGTGTGTGTGTGTGTGTGTGTGTGTGTGTCGGTGTGTGTGTGTGTGTATGTGTGTGTGTGTGTGTGTGTGTGTGTGTGAGTGCTTGTATCCATGATTGTGTGTATGTGTGTGTGTGTATGTGTGTGTGTGTTGATAGTATCAGGAATTAGAAGTTAGTGTAATCAACGTATTCCACAGTCAATAGTTATATCTTATCTTTAATGTTAATTGTAAAGCTCTCATGTGTATTCTGTTATTGCCCAGATGGTCAAACTTCCTGTATGCCTTGATCACTGTGGGAATGATGACACCCCTGTCAGGGTCCCCCATGCATATATATTATCATAGACATGATGTCTCCTAGATAAGACTTAGCATTCAGGTAACCAGCCCCCCTTACTCTCCTAAGCTTAAATACAGATGATCCCTATACAGACAGTTAGTGAAATCAGACTAGGTGGAACTCAAGTAGCGAAACCAAGTCCTGTTCTCTCTCCTCTGATGCGCATCATTGTAAGATTAAAACCTGAACTTTGATATTCCATCACTTGACTTGTCTCTGATAAAGGATATGAATTTATCCTAATTAAGTGTGTGTGTGTGTGTGTGTGTGTGAGCGTGTGTGTGTGTGTGTGTGTGTGTGTGTGTGTGTGTGTGTTTGTGTTTGCATCCATGATTGTGTGTATGTGTGTTTGTGTGTGTGTGTGTGTGTGTGTGTGTGTGTTTTATCCCTGAGTGTGTGTGGAATTAGATGACTGATGATCAATATTCAGATGTATCATGATGTTTCTCCCAGGCTGCCTTATTGTGACCTGACAGAGAAGAGCTGTTCCTATCTGGCCTCTGCCCTGACTTCACACTCCTCAAGTCTCACACAGCTGAACCTGTTTGGCAATACGCTGCTGGGAGACTCAGGAGTGAAACACTTATGCTCTGCTCTTTCTCATCAAAACTGCAAACTGGAGGAACTTCTGTAAGTATCATTTCATGTAGTATGTGTTTGTTTGTTTGTTTGTTTGTTTGTTTGTTTGTGTGTGTGTGTGTGTGTGTGTGTGTGTGTGTGTGTGTGTGTGTGTGTGTGTGTGTGTGTGTGTGTGTGTGTGTGAGTAAGTGAAATACTTATATTATAAATATTATAAAGGTGTTTTTAGGTTAATTAATTAATTGTTTGTATGTTGGTGTTTTTACCTTTGGTGGTTAAACAGTAGTATGCAAAAGTGTAGTCACCCCTCTGAGGCTGCATGATAATTTACTCTGTCTTCACCCAAAAATATCACAGTGGCATCATATATATATATTTTCTAGTTAACACTGAGTGCTGGTGTGTGAGATATTAAGTGTAGCAGTATTGAGTTGTGTGAAATGAAATGAAATGTGAAAAATAGGTTGTGCAAAAGTTTGGACATTTTGTTGATTTGAATACCTGTACCTACTCTATGCTGACTAACTGCAACACATTATTAGCCTTATTAGCTTGTTAAGCCATCAATTCCATAAAAAGTTGCATCCAATCATTAGAAAAGGTAATTAAGGTAGCCAATTGTAAGGGGAAGGCTACAAAAGGTTATTCTGGAGCTTTCAGCTATCAGTTTCCACTGTAAGTAATGTAATTAAGAAATGGAAGGCAACAGGCACAGTTCTTGTTGAGGCCAGAAGTGGCAGGCCAAGAAAAATAACAAAGAGGCAAAGGTGAAGAATGGTCAGAATGGTCAAGGACAACCCTCAGACCACCTCCAAAGACCTGCAAGGTCATCTTGCTGCAGATGGTGTCACTGTGCACTCGACCATTCAGCGCACATTGCACAGAGAACATGAGAGTGATGCGGAAGAAGCCTTTTCTGCACACACGCCACAAACAGGCTCGCTTGAGGTATGCAAAACTACATTTGAACAAGCCAGATTCATTTTGGAACAAAGTGCTGGGGACTGATGAGACAAAAGTAGAGCTATTTGGTCACAACAAGAGGCGTAATGCATGGTGGCAAAAGCACACAACATTCCAAGAAAAACACTTGCTGCCCACAGTCAAGTTTGGTGGGGGGTCCATCATGCAGTGGGGCTGTGTGGCAAGTGCAGGAACTGCGAATCTAGTTAAAGTTGAGGGTCGCATGGATTCAACTCAGTACCAGCATATTCTTGACAATAATGTTCAAGAATCTGTAACAAAGCTGAAGTTACGGTGGAGTTGGGTGTTCCAGTAGGACACCTACCGGAAATCCACTTAGGCATATATGCAGAGGAACAAGTACAATGTTCTGGAATGGCCATCCCAGTCCCCAGACTTGAATATAATTGAAAATCTACAGGACAACTTGAAGCGGGCTGTCCACGCTAAGCACCTATCAACCCTTTCTGAATTTGAGATGAATTGTAAGAAAGAATGCAAAATACCTTCCTCCAGAATCCAGACACTGATCAGAGGCTATAAGAAGCGTCTAGAGGCTGTTATTTTTGCAAAAGGAGGCTCTAGTAAATATTAATGTGATTTTTCTGTTGGGGTGCTAAAATGTATGCACCTGTCTTATTCTCTTATGATACATTTATCACATCAACCTTATTTCACTGCTAAAATATCATGTGTCCATGATGTATTATACATATCACAAAGAAGTTTCTGATCCAAAAGCCCAAAAATGCTAAATTGAAAGTAATGGAGATTATCAGGGGTGTCCAAACTTTTGCATACGACTGTATGAGACAGAGCTTCCGAAGCATTTAGGCCGCATCTCTCTCTGTTTCTCTCTCTCTCGATCTGTGTGTGTGTGTGTGAATATGAATGTTTGTGTCCCTCGGTATGTGTTTATCAGTGTGTATGTGTATCCCTGAGTGTTTGTGTGTGTATGTATATGTCTGTGTGTGTTTGTGTGTTTGTATCTCTAAGTGTGTGTGTGTATTTTTGTGTATCCCTGAGGGTGTGTGTGGGATAGAGGATTGATGATTAAAATTCAGATGTATCATGATGTTTCTCCCAGGCTGTATGAATAGACTGTGTGTGGGTGAGTGAGTGTGTGGGTTTTTGAAATACTAGGTATTTTAGTTTAATTTTATAAACGTTTTTTTTTTTTCGGTGGTTATATTTCAGAGAGCTTCAGAAGCACCTAGGCTGTGTATGTGTGTGTGTGTGTGTTTTTGTATCCCTAAGTGTGTTTGTGTTGGTGTGTGTGTGTGTCTGTGTGTGTGTGTATGTGTTGGTGTGTCTGTGTGTGTGTGGGTATCCGTGTTTGTATACCTGTGTGTGTGTGTGTTTGTATCCGTGAATGTGTGTGGGGGGATAGAGGAAGTATGATTGATATTCAGGTGTATCATGATGTTTCTCCCAGGCTGAGTAACTGTAACCTGACAGAGAAGAGCTGTTCCTATCTGGCCTCTGCCCTGACCTCACACTCCTCAAGTCTCACAATGCTGACCCTGGATAAAAATAACCTGAGTGCATCAGATGTTGAGCAACTCTCTGCTCTAGTGAAGGACCCTCACTATAAACTGAAGAGACTACAGTGAGTAAAGATCTAACCTTCTCACTCAGGTCTTATAACATGAGACCCAACATGGATGCCTTTTTTATTTTCTGTTCTCCAGATTCTCTCTCTTCTGTCTGTTGCCTCTGTGGTCCTCTGCTTTTGCTCATCTGTCTTTCATTCTTCTCTCTCCCTCGTTCTTCCCCCTTTCTTTTTCTGTCTTACACCTTACAGCTCAGGGCTGTCTTACATCTCATCTCAGCCTTTGTTTTTTTGTCATCTTTTACTCATCATGTTTGTTTGTGACCTTTGACCTTGACCTTTGGCCCACATCTCTCTCTGTCACTCTCATTCCTTTCCCTCACCTCTTTTTCTTTCTTTTATTATTTTGCTCGTTCTGTCTGTTTATCTGATCATTAGTGTGACGATGTGATCGTCCCTACAGGTGAATATGCTCTTTGGCTGCCATGCCATTGAGCCAGGCTCTTTGGTGTGATGGTCAGAGCGCATGTTTGGCACCCCTTAGACCCGGGTTCGATTCCGGGTGGGGTGACCAAGCTCTCCCTTCGCTACAATTAGATTTTTGTAAAATGGCTCCAGTCATTAACTCCCATCACAGTAACTCCAGTAAGAGTCATAATACTATATTACCATAGTGTGTCTCAAGCTCCCATGCCCAAGGTCACAGGTTCAAGCCCAGTAAGGGACTGGTTAACATTAAGGTTTAACTGTGGAAAAGGTTACAAACACCATGAAGCGAATGTGCAGCTATCTCTATTGGTTGAGCCAGATGCCTCTCTCTTCTTCTAATTGGACTAGTGGTTTTGGACTTTTTAGCTCCACCCTTACTGTTTCTGCTGCAGTGTGTCTAATGTGTGAATGAGTTTATCATGGCTGCTGTTACTGATGTCAGAATACAGCAGCCGTCTGTCTCTCATGCAGTCTGGGTCACTGGGAGACAGTCGTCATGGAGACTGGTGGATTGTTGTGTCTGTTCCCTTGTCATACAGATGGGAAGGCTACTTTATTCAACAGACATGAGCTGGATTTGGTCTGTGGTCCAGAACAGACTGATTGATTATTGTATTATCTCCTTTATCCTGCAGATGGGACTATTGAGCAGCAGTGTGTAGAGCCAAGTCCCTGAGCTGGATGGGGTCTGTGGTCCAGAAGCTCATGAAGACAGAGTGGGATCCAGCACACACACATCAGCATCTCTCCTGCAGAATGTCTGGAGAGGAATATGAACATGTTCTCAGCTTCCAGCAGCACACAGCAAACAGCCTATTCCTGAGGGGAGCCAAACCTACATAAAAATACATATGTATCCAGATTTCTTTTAGTTTTTTTAATGTATAAAAACATGGATATGTGTTCATGTTGCTGCGTGATCACATGTGTGAACCCTATCTCACAGCTGTAGAGTCTGGAGTGACTATTAGGACGTTGATGCAGCTGTAACTAGAGAAGAGTGACTGCTCAGCACTAGTAGAGGGTCACTAACAGGTCTGGAGTGACTATAAGGACATGAATGCAGCTGTAACTAGAGAAGAGTGACTATAAGGACATGAATGTATCTGTAACTAGAGAAGAGTGACTATAAGGACATGAATGCAGCTGTAACTAGAGAAGAGTGACTATAAGGACATGAATGCATCTGTAACTAGAGAAGAGGGACTATAAGGACATGAATGCAGCTGTAACTAGAGAAGAGTGACTATAAGGACATGAATGCATCTGTAACTAGAGAAGAGGGACTATAAGGACATGAATGCAGCTGTAACTAGAGAAGAGGGACTATAAGGACATGAATGCAGCTGTAACTAGAGAAGAGTGACTATAAGGACATGAATGCATCTGTAACTAGAGAAGAGGGACTATAAGGACATGAATGCAGCTGTAACTAGAGAAGAGTGACTGCTCAGCACTAGTAGAGGGTCACTAACAGGTCTGGAGTGATTATAAGGACGTTGATGCAGCTGTAACTAGAGAAGAGTGACTGCTCAGCACTAGTAGAGGGTCACTAACAGGTCTGGAGTGACTATAAGGATGTTGATGCAGCTGTAACTAGAGAAGAGTGACTATAAGGACATGAATGCATCTGTAACTAGAGAAGAGTGACTGCTCAGCACTAGTAGAGGGTCACTAACAGGTCTGGAGTGACTAAAAGGATGTTGATGCAGCTGTAACTAGAGAAGAGTGACTATAAGGACATGAATGCAGCTGTAACTAGAGAAGAGTGACTATAAGGACATGAATGCATCTGTAACTAGAGAAGAGTGACTATAAGGACATGAATGCAGCTGA
The DNA here is from genome assembly GCF_963457725.1 of Sprattus sprattus. Taxonomy (NCBI): domain Eukaryota; kingdom Metazoa; phylum Chordata; class Actinopteri; order Clupeiformes; family Clupeidae; genus Sprattus; species Sprattus sprattus. The sequence continues at coordinate 1,977,225 of NC_137928.1, forward strand.
AACTAGAGAAGAGTGACTATAAGGACATGAATGCAGCTGTCACTAGAGAAGAGTGACTGCTCAGCACTAGTAGAGGGTCACTAACAGGTCTGGAGTGACTATAAGGACATGAATGCATCTGTAACTAGAGAAGAGTGACTATAAGGACATGAATGCAGCTGTAACTAGAGAAGTGTGACTGCTCAGCACTAGTAGAGGGTCACTAACAGGAACTGATGGATCAGACATGGGAATGAAAGCAGTGCACAGGACATTATGACAGAATTGTGTGGAACAAACTCTACAGGAACACACATATATTGATGAATAGAGGCATCTATATTTTCATCATTACATCACCATAGTTACTCAGCATCAGTCAGTGTAAGGATATGTTAGGTTACCATAGTAACTCAGCATCGTTAATCAAATTCGGAAATGTGTAAAATAACCCTTGTGTGCATAATTAGATTTGGAAATGTGTAAAAGAATATGTGTGTTGATAATTTGATTTGGAAATGTGTAAAATAATCTGTTTGTGGATAATCAGATTTGGAAATGTATAAAGGAATCTCTTAATGTGCACTATCAATGTGTACAGGAATCTGCAAATGTGAACTCTGGATATGTGTGTATGTAATCAGATTTTGAAACGTGCATTAAAAATGGTTAAATGTGTAATGAGATTTGCAAGTGTATTGAGATTTGCACATGTGTAGACAAATCTGTAAATATGTACGTAAATAGCTGAATAGTCCAAGTTCTTTGCTCCAAGAGTTGTAAATACAGACCAGTCATCAGTTACAGCTCAGATGGGCCTCTCAGTTGGCTTATTACATGTGATTTTTGCTATACTTCTGCTGTGTCAGATTTGCAGAGGTGTGGGGATTTGTCTGTGTGGACAATAAGTTATGGCCACAGTGGGCAGAGGGTAAAGTTGATGTATGGCCACAGTGGGCAGAGGGTAAAGTTGAGTTATGGCTACAGTGGGCAGAGGGTAAAGTTGAATTATGGCCACAGTGGGCAGAGGGTAAAGTTGAGTTATGGCCACAGTGGGCAGAGGGTAAAGTTGAGTTACGGCCACAGTGGGCAGAGGGTAAAGTTGAGTTATGGCCACAGTGGGCAGAGGGTAAAGTTGAGTTATGGCCACAGTGGGTAAAGCTGAGTTATGGCCACAGTGGGCAGAGGGTAAAGTTGGAACGATATTTCTTGGATCAATAACTAATAGTGTCAATAACTCACTTGCTGAACCTCATGAAGGAGAAAAACACCAGTCTGGTGGATCTCATTCAGAATTGTGTCTGGGAAGGTAAAGACCCAGGAATCTTCACTACTTTAGACCACATGTGCAAAGTCATGTTTATCTTTGATGGTCTGGATGAGTGTCAACTTCCTCAAGATTTCGACTCCAACCCAGGGTGTTGTGATATGACAGAGCCTGTCCCAGTGGACGTGCTGCTGACAAACCTCATCAAGGGGAATCTGCTTCCCTCTGCTCTCCTCTGGGTCACCACCCGACCAGCAGCAGCCAATTAGATCCGTCCTGTGTGTGTCTGGCAGGTGACAGAAATAAGGGGATTCAGCGACCCACAGAAAGAGGAGTTCTTCAGGAAGAGAATCAATGATGAGAACCTGGCCAGCAGAACCATCACACACCTGAAGTCATCCAGGAGCCTCTACATCATGTGCCACATTCCAGTCTGCTGTTGGGTCTCAGTTACTGTTCTAGAGAAGATTGTGTGTGAGAGAGAGAAAGAGCCTGTTCACATTCCAGTCTTCTCCTGGATCTCAGTTACTGTTCTAGAGAAGATTGTGTGTGAGAAAGAGAGAGCCTGTTCACACCTGGTATAAACACATGTCCTGGGTGATCGGATCACATGTGGACAGCTCTAAGCACAGGTGTGAACACAATCAAGACACGCTGAGATCCGATCACTCAGATCACATTCTAGTAGTCTGGGACGCATGTGTAACTTCATCACAAGCCACTGCTTTAACTGGTGCTGCCACTGTTCCCTCATGTGCTTTCTAGTTGCCCATAGGGTACAAAACACACACGAGACAACCAGTGGACTCCAATTGCTGTCTCTGTCAATGTTGAATCTAGAATTAATCTGAATTAATGTTGGCTAACTGTAGCTAAAAGGCCAGTTTATGGCTAAGCAGCACATCAGCAGTTTGTGAGAAGAAGAAAAAAACTGAGGTTACCTAGGTTATGACTATGGCATTGTTAAATGCTGAACGTTCCATAATCCTGCTCCGTTTTTGTACATTTAAATGAAAGGTTAATTTGAACAAAATTAACTATAGGCTGGTCAGTCTGGGGCCCTAGCACACATGGGGCCCTAGCTCTCTCTCCACGGTAACCACGGTGGTTGCTCAGCAATGCTTCCATGAATGGTAGACCAGCTGTGTAGGAATGCATCATGTGACACCTTTCTTCCAGCAGGGGGCAGCAGCACCCCAGACACACTGATGGCAGTATACATACTACATACCCTGCTTGTGAATAACACCCCATCATGATTTAATGGAGCGTCTCTGTCTGCACTCATGCTTCACTTTATTATAGAGTTTTGGACACATAATATAACCACACTTTTACAAACACAGAGACTTACACAGACACACACACAAACACTTATACAGACACACTCACACAACCTCACACAAACATACACACTCAAACACATACAGTTAGATGAGCTGAATCCCCATGCTGTAGCGGAGGTCATTGACAGGAGCTCAGGAACTCTGTCTGTAGATGTGCTCTTACCAGGACAGTGGAGGACTGGCTCTGTCTGTAGATGTGCTCTTACCAGGACAGTGGAGGACTGGCTCTGTCTGTAGATGTGCTCTTACCAGGACAGTGGAGGACTGGCTCTGTCTGTAGATGTGCTCTTACCAGGACAGTGGAGGACTGGCTCTGTCTGTAGATGTGCTCTTACCAGGAGAGTGGAGGACTGGCTCTGTCTGTAGATGAGCTCTTACCAGGAGAGAGGAGGACTGGCTCTGTCTGTAGATGTGCTCTTACCAGGACAGTGGAGGACTGGCTCTGTCTGTAGATGTGCTCTTACCAGGAGAGAGGAGAGTGGTGTTTGAGACTTCAGAAGTGAGGCAGCATGAGTTTGACCTGCAAAAGGCCATAAAAACACCAGAGGAAGATCTGACTGAACTCCTCAGTCCAGATACATTTCTTCAGAGGCTGGTGCCAGTGGTCACAGAATCCACATCAGCTCAGTCAGTAAATCTCAGAGACAGAGGGAGAGATTGTGTGTCTCATTTGTAACTCTTGATTACCTGCAGGTGCCAGATGCCTTTAAGAACTGGCCACACCCCTCTCACTCCCTCTCTCACACACTCTGCAACTGCTTACCTGGCCACAGGACAAGCTCCTTGCTTTCCACTTACCTTTTTTCCCCTACACAATAATAAATGTACTCCTAAATTAAGTTTGGGGTTTTGTGTTCTCACTATGTTGCTTCCCTATGAGTCGGGTCTTAACTTAGTTTGTAGTCTTTAGCTTCTGTCAGATATGGTGACATTCATATTTAGTTTCATTAGTTTCAGTTTATTTTGTGTGTGTTTGTTCAATGTTTGGTTTGGTCAATATTAATGTATCCATTTTGTGTTTGAGTTTTCCCTGCAACATGCCATCAGGTTCAAATTATGGATCTCTCTCTGGTGTGCTTTTTGGTTTTTGGTCAAATACTCAAAAGGATCTCTCTCTGGTCAATACTCAAAAGGATCTCTCTGGTCAAATACTCAAAAGGATCGCTCTGGTCAAATACTCAAAAGGATTGCTCTGGTCAAATGCTCAAAAGGATCTCTCTGGTTTACAACTCAAGTCTGTCTCTGCTGTGCTTTCCTTTGTAAGAGGCACTATGGTGGTATTCATCAGGGTAAGAATAAGTTAAATCATAAAACATCAATAATTAATCATGTTAGATGCCCTCTTCTATATTTGTGTTGAGATCTAGACTGGGGGTCCAGTGAACTCCCAGAATTTCCCTGCAGACTTCCCACAATGCATCATGTTCCTGCAGACTTCAAGATGAAATGTCTGGATTGGGCTTTTGGCCCACAATGCATCATGTTTGTGCTACTTGGTGCCCTGCTACGCTCCTGTGGAACAGAATGGGCTTAATATCAGAACGTTTATCTCCTCCAAGGGTAAAATTGTACTTGTTGCATTTTGTACTTTCTGTTTTTCCTGAAAAATCATTACGTCTGGTTTTTCTGTGCTAATAGACAGGTTCCAGGTATTGCAATCATTTCCAAGAATGAAAATAATTGAATGTAATCCTTCCTCCCTTGGGGACAATAATATAAAACCATCAGTATATAGCAGTTTAATTTATACCCCCTACACCCCCATGCATTTAATACCCCCTGGCAGAAGGCTTCTTGCTTCCTTTATGCACAGTGTGCACTGTGGCACGGTCCCCATTATCTGCTGTAGAGAGAGAGAGAGAGAGAGAGAGATGGGGGTAAGGGGGAGAGAGAGGGAGAGTGGAGGGGTGGTAAAATACTTATAAAATTACATTTTGATTTTATTCATTAATTTATGTATGTTGATGCTTTTTCCTCTGGGTGGGTGGGTTGTCATGTACACAAGCGGTGTGGTGTGATGTGGGACCAATGGATGGGGGTAATGTTCAGACATGCAGCAGGCCCTGCATACCATGGGATCTTTTCAGGCATACTCTGTCCGTCTCAAAATGAGAGAAAGGGTTATTTTAAAAAGAAGTTTGATCATAGACGTGTGGTGAAAGCCTATTTGTACTCCGGATGACCGGATCACCTCGTACCATAATGTCAATCTTAATTAACGATGAAGACTATCTCATCATACAGTAGGCTACATGATGCACCGGTAGGTGCCCTTTAAATTACTTCGGTCCTGCTCTTCAAACACGCACTTCACTTGAAAGTGAAACTAAACTAGTTTCTTCCGTTTTGCCAAAAAGCAAGTTGAATTTTTCAGCAAAGAAATATCCAGAAAATACCGTTTGTGAGTATCTCAGCATTGAATTGTAAACGGTTAAATCGGTGCTTTAACAACTGATGTTTGATGCTTTTATAACTATGATAAACCTTAAGGTTACAATTGGTCGTCCGTTATCAACATGATGGGAATCTTAGTCTGTTGTGATTATCTTGCTGTAAAAACTGTTTGATTGTGAATCATAGAAAGCATTAACGCTACAATAGCCATACTTAGCCTACAATAAGTCTAAATCCTAATACAGGCCTTGCTTAAGATAGTCGACTGTCCGAGAAATGTGAAATGACAGGAATAGAATAGCGTAGGCCTACTACTAACGAAAAGATTAAAAGAAAAATCGCTTGAACTAGACCAAATTTTGAGTATGGTTACTATTCTGTTTAGCCTATTTTGAACTTTCATGTGTACAACGGTGTGTTAATGTCCTAAAGCCTCTATTATCACAGACAACTGTAAGATAGAAGGTTACACTAACAGGCTGTATGTTCCGCCCATTGTAAACTGGGGGAGTTACACGGAACAACGGAAAGGACGAACTCAAACTTCGGTAAAGTTTGTAAGATATTCACAGATTCGAAGTTCCCGGATCAATCGTCTAAGTCATAAGAGAAACTTTGTAGCCAATTATTCCAACAGTAGTCAGGTTGGCTAGACAACGAGCTACAAACAAAATGTCTTCAAAACTAGCCGTCTTACGAACTGGACAAATAATATCGGTCTTTATGTGCAGCCAATTGAGTGCTCAGGGACTGTCTACAAAAAGCAAGCACAGTAATTTCACTCTTACACGGAGTAGTATCACCAATACCAGTTAACACGTCGGTGATCTCCTGTTGGTTATGCTGCTATATGCTATAACATAAAGGAGCGTTTAAAATCGGTACTGCATTCCCCCCCTGTGGGGTTGCCAGGTTGAGGACATTGGACATGCAAAATACATGCAAAATATGAGCTCTGGAGATTAAAAACCAGCACATAAGGATTTTTATATTCTGTCAGTGTTGGATAGATGAATGGCTGGCTATGTGCTTTAGCCAAAGCTTTTATCCTAAAATAGGCTACACACTGGAGTTGGAGTTACTTTTTAAAACTAATAACACATTGTTCAATTTAACAAGCCGTACTGAATTAAACATACTATACTGCTCCGGAAATAGGAACAGCAACAGAGGGAAGAGAGAGTGCAGGTCCTGCATACCTGTCTATAGTAAGATCTTCAATCTTCAATGTTCTGTTTTGTTTTCTAGCGGTCTTGTCTGGCAACCAGGCGTGTCAAAATGGTACTGGTGAAATGGGTAGAGGGTGGAATCACACAGGCCAAAACACAAACTGTAGTGATGGGAATTTCATTCACTTAGAAGATTCATATGAATCTTAGAAGATTCATAGTCCCTTGAGTGAATCACTAAAAAGATCCGAATCTTTTGAGTCCTTCAGATCAGTAGAAATTTTGTCGCTGAATGAGCCCAGCAGCCCACTCCCTAGTGCCTAATGCGCACGCTCACAGCAAACCACTGTAATGCAGTTTTGAGGATATCCAGGGGAAATACGCAAGCACACACACACACACACACACACACACACACACACACACACACACACACACACACACACACACACACACACACACACACACACACACACACACACACACACACACACACACACAGTAAGCCTAGATACATTGAACAAATTGTAACATGATAGGCTTGGCTGGTTAGGCTGCTTATCAGAATTAAATATGTAATTTCGGAAATTGTGAATAGATACTTATTTTGTATTCTTAGCCTACTTAATGTAATAATGTAATTGTCATGTTTACAATAAACAAATTTCAAGAAAATTGGTTCAGACGAGTTACAGTCGATTTTGACTGAAAGAGGTCATCAAATGATTTAAGTCAGCTTATCTACCTCACCTTAGTCCTACACGTTAAACACGGCCTGAAAGTATAGCGTTAATGCTGTTACAAACGTAGAAAATGAATCTGACGACGGGCCTGCTTGCTGTATCAATCAATTGAGGTTGTGTGAAAGACTTACTCAAAGGACTCAGGTGAAATGGGTCGGACTCGTAGGCTATCCGGTTGGGTGAAAGACTAACTTAAAGGATTCAGGTGAAATGGGTCGGACTCTTATCCGGCTGGATGAAAGACTAAAGGCTGATTTACGCTCGGGGACGTAAGCATAAGCGCAAGCGCAAGAGCCCGCGCAAGCCCCTTGCGAGACCCTTGCGCGACTTTTCACGTCTTGCGTGCGTCGGCCCCTTTTTCTAGACTTGCGTCATTTTTTACGTAAGGTCTTACGCGAGCCTCGCAGCCTGCATTCTATCAACGAATGTTACGAGATGAGGTTACTAAAATATTCTGCATGTCTACTCAGTTTTACAGTGCTTCCCAAATAAAGGTTTGAAAAGATCTTCAAGCTTCAGACTTTCTGGTAGGGAACCTGTTATCTATCTGCAGAGCAAATGTCAGGCTCATACAAAAACATTAACGTGAATTAATTGATGCTAATACCTAGCACGGTCTCTATAGGATTCCCCATATACGTTAGCATTAAGCTAACGTATTTTCTACCACAGGAAAACATGCAATACTATGTGATTGTTTTTAGAAAACGAATGTTACGTGATGAGATTACTAAAATGTAGTCTGCATGTCTGCTCAGTTTAACAGTACTACCCAAGCAAAGGTTTGAAAAGAACTTCAAGCTTCAGACTTTCTGTTAGGGAAACAGCTTTCTATCTGCCAAGCAAATGGCAGGCTCATGACAACACGTGCAACCTTTGGGAGCATGAACTGCACTGAGTAAATTTTGCGCAACAATTAACCCCAACGCTGAAGCAAGCAGCCGCCTTTACTCAAAAGACTCAGGGGAAATGGGTCGGACTCGTATCCGGTTGGGTGAAAGACTAACTCAAAAGACTCAGGGGAAATGGGTCGGACTCGTATCCTGTTGAGTGAAAGACTTACTCAAATGACTCAGGTGAAATGGGTCGGACTCGTATCCGGTTGAGTGAAAGACTAACTCAAAGGACTCATATTGAATGGGTCGGACATATTTGAATATTACAAAGGATGCAAACATCGGAGATGTCGCCAACGTGACTATCAGTCTCAGATAGCAGTCACGTTGGCGACATCTCCGATGTTTGCATCCTTTTTAATTTCACCTGAGCCCTTTGAGTTAGTCTTTCACCCAGCGGGATACGAGTCCGACCCATTTCACCTGAATCCTTTGAGTAAAGGCCCCCCCATGCTTATCCGACCCTGCTCTCCGATCTCACGAGGCACGCCCTAAAACGCCCTCCTTGAAGTGGGACCACACCTTTGAACATCTCGGACAGCCATCCGAGGGTGTCGGATGGCCTCTGGAGCACCGCTTGAATTTTCTCACCATCCGATCCGAGCTGTCCGACACCCATGGCTAAAATCGCGTTTCCTGTTTCGTTCCCTATATGACAGCACCGCCGTTTTTTAAAAATCGCTGAGAGATCGCTGGGAACCTGGGGCTGGAGGTCCAGGAGTGCATTAGGAGTTGGAGGAAGATCAGGGACAAGTTTGTAAAAATTAAAAAAATTATTAAGGGCACCAGCATACCAACATCTCCCTTCTTCCTTGCTCTATCGTGGCTCTCGCCGCATATAAAGCATAGGGAGACGTCGTCGCATATAAAGCATATGGGAGACGTCGTCTAATTACAGCAATAATAAAAACGTTTCTTGGTTTTCGAACAGCCTATTTGTGTTTGAGCTAGCAGAGCATGCAGTGTAAATGATTAAATTGTAAAATAACCTGAATTGTAGACGTAAAAAAGCAGAACTGTTTGTGTGGTATAATAATAGAAAATATTCGGCAATAACCGCCAGCTTGGTTAATTCATTTCACAACAACAGCCTTTGATCATTAACGGAAAATACACGGGATAAAAACAAACGATTTCTTATTTTATAGTTCTACTGTTGTTGATGATGATGTAATGGCCTTGTAACATCATAATAAACCGATGGTAATCTCCACAGCCCCTCGTAGAACCATGCAGGTAAAGGTGAGTTGTACGATCATCCGATTAGAAAGGGCGTGTCTCTCGTGAAGTCGTACGAGGTGAGTTGGAGAACCCTGTAGATGCCTTAAGTCTTTCACTCAACCGGATACGAGTCCGACTAGGGATGCAAATGATTAATCGACTTTAGATTAATTGTCGATTAAGAGGTTGCTCGATCAAAATGTATTAATCACGATTAATCAGTAGAGGGCGCTAGCGCGAGAGACCGGTTGAAAACAAATGTTCTCTGTGTAATGCGGTATTGAAATACAATAGTTCCACTAGCTCACTCAGTTACCATTTGAACACCGTGCATGCTTCTGTCCTGCATGGCACCACCAGTTCACCTGGTCAACCTAAAAATCACAGCTACACTCTATTATACCTTCTCTCGCTTACTGCCGCGAGTTATGGCTTATAGTCTTAAAACTCAGGTTAGCTAATAGCTCGTTAGCGGGCTAGCTCACTGAGACTTCATAGAGTTAGCTACCTAGCTCGTTAGCGGGCTAGCTGACCTTGCTATGAATGTGAATATCTCTGTCTACTCCCCCGCTAACGTGTGCCCGCGAGTTTGGCTCATGAGAGTAAGTAAGTAAGTAAGAGTTGAGTTGGCTATTTAGCTTGATAGCGGACTTAGCTCACTCAGGCTTAATGATTAGATACCTAGCTCGTTAGCGGGCTAGCTTACCTTTGCCTGATGGCTTGTCATTAAGAATGTAAAGTTACTCTATCCCTCACTACCGTGAGCGCGAGTTAAACCTCAGAGAGTTGTGTTGGCTATTTAGCTTGTAATAGCCTAGATGCAGTTTCTTCATAATCTATAGGCTCAATAATATTCTGTTTGGCTCTATTTAATTTCTTCTATTCTTTTTTGTTTTATGTCTGTTTCAAATGCAAGAACTGAGCCAGTCCATAATTTATTTCTTTTTTTTTAAATTAATGAATGGATTTTGTTATACCATAAAAAAACTTTTCTGCTTTCTTTTCCTAATGCATAATTACTTGAGGAATGTATAATAGAATATAATAGAATTATCATAATGTAATGTAATATAATAATAATAGGGCCTATTTTTAAAGGCCCTATTGAAGCACTGAAACTCAGGTGAAAAACGCCGCTTATCAATTAATCGAAAGTCGATCGATAAGATTATCAACTAATGATTAATGAATTAATCGATAATTTGCATCCCTAAGTCCGACCCATTTCCCCTGAGTCTTTTGAGTAAGTCTTTCACCCAGCCGGATACGAGTCCGACCCATTTCACCTGAATCCTTAGTCTTTCACTCAACCGGATACGAATCCGACCCATGAATTCGCTCAGTCTATGGATTTGGATCTGTGTACAGCTCTGTCTACAGGAAGTTCTTATTCAACCACGCAGCTGGCAGCTCCGGGTCCGTATATCAATAGCTATGCTTAATCTAAGTTACTATGCAGATGAAAAACGGATGTGTTAATGTTGTTATAGACCTACAGATTGATGACATTCGTGCATTGTTTTAATAATGTCGTCCGTAGCAGCCAGAACCGAAAGATTCGGGTTAATTGAGACCACGGACTCGTGACTCATGGGTGAATGTAAGGATTCGGATCTTTGAATCTGATTGACTCAGATTCAACAACCACTAACAAACAGAGGTTCCACTCCGCAACAGACATCTTGAAAGGAGAATATACTGGCTGTAGCATTGTCAGAGAAGCCAGTGATTCAGTTTAGCATGTGTCCTTAATCTATGATGTCATACATTTGTCCTTTAATTATCAAAAAAAGGCTTTTGCCTAATTTGCAGGAAACTGTATTGGGAGAGAATGTTGAATAACTGTGACAGTATTCAAATATGTTCTGTTTTTGCCAGATGTATGGTGTCTTGAGCGGAACACATGCATCAGTGCCAGATCATCTCTTAAGAAATGAGTGAGGCCAGGCAGGTTTATTTCTACAGCACATTTCATACACAAACACAATTCAATGTGCTTTACTTAAATATAAGCAAAAGGAACATCCAAAGGAGAATTAAAACAATAAAAGATAAACTTTGTACATTCTTTTAAGATATTTTATCAAGTAGAATAGAAGCATAGTTAATCATTAATAGGCAGTTCATAACAGTAGAGGGAGTTAAATACAGGTGCAGATTATGTAAGGGATAACGGCCGACGAGCTGTCCAGTTCTACGAAGTTAATGGACGCTGCGGGGCAAAGAACACCACGACGCGGAGCGTAGAACTGGACAGCTCGGAGGCCGTTATCCCGCTTATCTCCCGTTTACAACATCCAAAAATGTTTTTATTATTATTATTATTATTATTATTTAGAATTTCCTTTATCTTTAGGAAATGTAATATGCATAATAACCTGATGAATTCTTGATTTGAAGCCTAGTGCTCCCGTTAGAGAAAGTAGTGAGAAAGTAGTGCGTGGAACTGGACCTTTAGTTTCCCCGGGCGTTGCTGCAAAGTGACACTCATGAGCTCACCTCTGTAAGTAAACGGACACACGGACACAGGTGTTCATAAGGTTTTACTATTTACAGTTGAACTCCACGTTTCCGTTGATGGTGAAGTTGGACAGAGCAACAGGGAGGTCAAGTTTAGTAATTTTGGTCGAAGGCTCACAATCGAGCCGGCTAGTTAGCCGTGAGCTACCATCTGTTTCAATGGGTTTTTTTTCTAAGCGCTAACAGCCGCCTACAAATAATATTAGAGACTTTCAGTTAAGAATTACAATATTCTACAACATTCGTGTAGAACATAAACTAACCGAGTCAATTTAGACATATAAAAAGTCGTGTAGACAGCTTAATTGACATAAAACATTGCCCACTAACTTGTCCCAACACGCCGCCATCTTGGTTCAAATTATCCTAGCTGTCAAAAAATAAACGTTACGTTGGTTGTCAATGGTAACCATTCAAGAGCATTGATATGGAACGGCGATTTAACGTTTCTACTGGAACTACGTCCAAGGTGTCCGGTTATACGAACTTAATGTACACCCCATTAGCCAATCAGAAAACAGTATTTCGTTCCAGAGGGAGATAAGTGCAAGTATTACAAAGACAAACATAAAGCCTACTGATTAATGAAGGCAGTGGAAAATAGTTAAGGCAGTTTTGATTTTCTTTTTAAAACAGGTTAGAGTTGGGGCAGATCTGATACCCATGGGGAGCTGGTTCCAGCAGTGGGCAGCATAACGGCTAAATGCCATCTCACCTCGTTTAGTTTCAACTCTGGGCACCACTAGCTGACCAGCTCCTGCAGATCTGAGACATGACAGGTTTATATTCAGCAAACATTTCATGTAAAGTATTGAGGATTGGCTGGTTAAGAATAGTGCTGCCAGAATGATTGTGAAAAAAACATGGTAATCCAGTTTCAAGTTCACTTCGAATCTTTATTTTCTCAAGAGTGATATTGCTGGTGTCTACAAACAAACAACCAACAAGGCAATCTTAGTAACACATTCAAACAATAAAGGAAAAACATCCATAGCATTATAGCAATGATTGAACAAATACATAATTAAGCAAGAGCATACCATATTATATTATCACATAAATAAATCCACATTGCTCCTATGAGCTTACATGTGGATGGCTGAAACAAAGGATCATGCTGAGCACATGGCATGCCCATTAAAGCTCCAAACAAAGTACATGGATAGCTAAATTCAAAGGATCATGATACTTCACACAACACTTTCACACAACACTTTCACACAACACTACATATAACAACAAACACAGGGAAATAGACACTTACAATGTCTCAAACGCAACAATCCACTCTGGGTGAGGATGCAGCCACTGCAAACAGAGAGCCATCTACAACCATACTGAGGACACTGGTAGAAGACTCAGGTTGATTTCTTAATCAGGTGCAGGTGGAGTGTAAGAGGGCGTGTCTCAATGTGGCAGGGGGAAAAAGTACTGGGATTTCGAACATTTCATAATGACCATAGACAGTAAGTAATACTCTTAATTCAGTTCTGTATCTAACTGGGATCCAGTGCAAGGATTGGAGTATTTTGCCCTCTTTACTTAGTTTTAGTGACACTTTGTGACACTCTGTGTATGTGTGTCTTTCTCTCCCATTCTCCAGCATAATACCAGGAGAGGGATATCCCAGGAAAAGGGGTGTATTTGCCCCAAAATGAGTTCCACTGAAGAAGACAACCATGATGATGAGCCTCTGGGGTAAGACAACAACAACAACAATAATAGTATATTTACATGTTTTATTTGTTTATTCACTTGTATGCTTGTTTGTCTATTAATTTAAATTACTCTAGTAAATATTTCATTTAATTCATCAGCTTAAATAAGTAAAATAAGTAGATCAATCTAAATGGTAATACAAGGCATTAAGACCATGGAGACTTTATTATGCACAATTAAAAGCAGAAAAAAAGTCTGTGAGTGTGTGGGATAAAACCGTCACCTTCCTGCTGTGTCTCTTCATTTGGATGGAAATTTCTACCTGGCAACTGAAGCTGATTGGATGAGAGTGTTTTTAGTTTTCATTCGGCTGCCTATCAGAAAGTAGAACCAAACCCACAATATAGCAGGAGTGCGTAGTAACTGGACCATTCAGAGATGAGATAACATTTGTATTTATGTAATGGTCATTTGTCTCAATCAGATATTTGGCATGGTTGTGTTCTACATCAGTAACTGCAAGCAGAATGAAACTGAATCCAACTGAATCTCTAAAAAAGCTAACCCATCTATAGTTTAAGATCACTTTTAGCTCAGCTGATGAGCACCAAAAGGTATGAGAATTCTGCTCTGACCAGTTTACCCAGACTTTGCTAAGGTCTCCAGCGGTGTTCAATCAAACCTTAAACTGTTCCTTAAAATGTCCACATCCTCACAGTTGAAAAATAGTTTGGGTCATTTTAATAGTTTAGAATTTGTAACAAACAAGAAACAAAATAGAAAAAGTGATACATGTAAATGCATTGAGGTAAGAAAAAGTAAAAAAGTGTGCCAAAGGTTTTTGACTTGTCTGTTATGCTAGATATTCATGAGATGGGCAGTTTTATTTAATTGTATTTGTAATTTGTATTGGGGCTTCAGCATTAACAGGTAAACATTATATGTATACAGAATGTATGAAATGAAAAGGTGTATGTCTGTATGTGTGTTTGTGTGTGTGTGTGTGTGTGTGTGTGTGTGTGTGTGTGTGTGTGTGTGTGTGTGTGTGTGTGTGTTGTGTGTGTGTGTGTGTGTGTGTGTGTGTGTGTGTGTGTGTGTGTGTGTGTGTGTGTGTGTGTGTGTGTGTGTGTGTGTGTGTGTGTGTGTGTGTGTGTGTGTGTGTGTGTGTGTGTGTGTGTGTGTGTTTGTATATTTGTGTGTGTGTGAAATACAGCTTCATCCAGCAGAAGAGATCAAAGAGATCACACTCTCCTCTACCGGGCTGTGTATCCATGAAGAGTGACCAGTCCATTGATCTTCCACCCTGCTTAGCAGAAGGAGGTGTTCCTGCTGGTCAGAGGTGAGTAGTAATGAGGACTTTCCAATCATTTCAGTATATTTTGTAGGTTTTTCAAAATGTAGTAATGATCATTACAGTACCTTCATATTGTCAGAAGGTGGAAGTTTGAGACTGACCAGAGGCTGACCTGTTGTATCTGACTATGCTGTTCAAACTAAATTACAATTAACGAAAGATCTTCAAAGTGACACTGTCTAAATATTTAAAATTAAATACAGTTCCGCACTATAGGACGCACTGGATTATAAGGCGCACTGTCAATAAATGGTCTATTTTCAATATTTTTCCATAAATAAAGCATACCGGACTATAAGGCGCATTAAGCGAAACAAAACAGTCAGTCAAACTTTATTAAACATGTCAACATTGTTCAAATGTTAATGAGCGCATTCACAAGAACTCCCAACCTTGTTCAGTTGTTACACATAGAGAAAACAGTCTGATACCGCTAAATCAAACGTTAGCATATTCACAATAACTCCCAACCTTGTTCAGTTGTAACACGTAAAAAAAAAAAAAGTCTGATACTGCTAAATCAAACTTTAGCGTATTCACAATAACTCTCAAAATGTTGCAGAGTATTGTAGGTCTTAACTGAAGTTCTCTGCCATTATTGTTAGGGTGCTGCTATTGCTTAGACCAACAATCGATTGAAACACATAGTAGCTAGCAGGGGCGCCTGCAGAAAAAAATGGTGAGGTACGCAACGCCCCCCCCCCAAAAAAAAACCAAACACGCACATTAGCCTACTCTCTTGGTTTACAGCCAAAACGCATATTGCCATTTAAGTTAATTCTCCTTCTGCATATTGTTTTAGTACTTTTTCACTGTCGATTTCCAAATATGTGTGAATATTCATGAGAGCAAGTCTGGTCAGTCTTTTTTATCAGTCATCGTACTTCGTAGATATGTCTTAAGATTGTACTGAATGACCGCTTAGCAGACGTTGTGGAAACGGGCATTGTCAACAAGACGCAATGAATGTTTGGGTAGAAATTTGCCGAACTTTCCAGGGCTTGACAAAGCTCACTGCGATTTGGCTGTAACTCATTTAGCTGTTTCCACAGCTCCAGCTCTGTATCTGCATCCTCAACGGGCATTAGTTGTCCGCAGCCTACTCCGATTTTATTTCCTGCCGTAAGATAATGAAGCAAACCCTGAATATCGCTGATCATAAAATTACTCCATTCATTTGGACAGGGAGTTCGTAGTACCGCAATTTTTTGCGCGCCCCTCTGTCTGCATTTTCCATTTTGTAATATGCTTTCATAATATTTGATTACAGTGGCAATGCATGCATCGTGCTGGGACCAGCGTGTGTCAGATCATTTTGTAAGCGTCTGTTTGTGCTTAAATCACTATTCGTTTGTTTGTGCCTTGTGCACTTTTGCGAGGCTCAGCGCATGACTTTAGGCTCTCTCTCTTTTTTTTCTTCTCGCGTAGAAGGTACGCACAGTGCGTACAGCCGTACGGCTGCAGGCGCCACTGGTAGCTAGCTAGCCTCGCTGCTAATTAGTATAACATTAGCATGCTGATATGCTCTCACACACCCCCCTCATTGAGGCAGAGGTACTGTTTGCCTCCAGCCTCTTGGCTCTTTCACTGCCGTTTTATGTAAGGTCAGCCATTCTAAATAGGTTCTACACATACGTGAAATACATTCCCTATTTAATGGATAGAGAGCAATGCTCCCAGCATTACTCCATTGCAAATTACTTACATTGTCATTTCAAGCTTGCTGGAGAAGGACCTTCCAACACCGAACCAACAGCAAAGAGGGCAACAATGGTCGGAAGAAATGTACTGTTCGAGGGTTTATATAAAATACGGTAGCCGTAATGCTGCAAGCGGTGCGGCTTTGTAGTTTACCAAAGTCGTACTAAAACATTTTGACAGAGCGCCGTGTACCACACAAAATGGCTTCGAGGTCAGTAAGCACAACCAGAATTAATCCATACATAAAGCGCTCCGGATTATTAGGCGTTTTTTTTTTTAAATGATAGGCTTTTAAGTGCGCTTTATATTTTCCCTTAAATTATTTTAAATCAACAATATTCCTTGAAATTGCATGACATGTTATGGTAAAGTATTGCAGACAAAATTACCATATGGGTGTGTGTGTGTGTGTGTGTGTGTGTAGCAGACAGGAGTAGGAAGTGGAATGTTCTCCTGATGGAGGTTTGTGTGTGTGTGTGAAATTATGTAAACCTGTCTAAACACCTTTGATTATGGAAGTGTGTGTTTCTGTGTGTCCATATCTATGATTCCATATGTTGAATAATCATCTTTCAAGGGGGGAAACTCTTAGACTGGACAGTAAGATCATGGCTCTAGTTTTTATTCTACATAATTGAATGTGTCTCAGTAGTGAAACTATCAGCAACGTTGGCTGGTGTGTGGGTTCATTATAAAACTATGTGGGAGGATACAGACTGACTCTCCTTCAAAAACGTATAATTCTGTGTGTGTGTGTGATTAGCAGACATGAGTAGTGAGAGGAATGTTCTCCTGATGGAAGTTCTCCTCTTCTTCTCTAGGATGGAGGGATCTAGTTCTAACAGGAGGTCAGACTCCCCAACCCCCACCTGTGTGTCCATGAAGAGTGATAAATCCATGCCTCGAGCAATCAACTTTACAGGAGGAGACTCTACAACTGAACAGTAAGATTATGACTCTAGGATTTATGCTGTGTGTGTGTGTGTGTGTGTGTGTGTGTGTGTGTGTGTGTGTGTGTGTGTGTGTGTGTGTGTGTGATTAGAAGACAGGAGCAGTGAAAGGAATGTTCTCATGATGGAGGTGTGTGTGTGTGTGTGTGTGTGTGTGTGTGTGTGTGTGTGTGTGTGATTAGAAGACAGGAGCAGTGAAAGGAATGTTCTCATGATGGAGGTGTGTGTGTGTGTGTGTGTGTGTGTGTGTGTGTGTGTGTGTGTGTGTGTGTGTGTGTGTGTGTGTGTGTGTGTTCATGTGTAGCAGACATAAGCAGTGAGAATAATGTCCTCCTGATGGATTTATGTATGCTGTGTGTGTGTGTGTGTAGCAGACATAAGCAGTGAGAATAATTTAATCCTGATGGATTTATGCATGCTGTGTGGGTGTAATGGCCATTTGTCTAAATCAGATATTTGGCATGGTTGTGTCTGTAAGTCAGTAGCTGCAACAGAATTAAACTGAATCCAACTGAATCTCTAAAAATGCTAACCCATTTATAGTTTTGACTTTTAGCTCAGTTGCTGAACACCATTAGATATGATAATTCTGTCCCAACCAATTTTCCCAGACTTTACTAAAGGTCTCAAGAGGCGTTCAATCAAACAGAGCTGTTCCTTTCTACATCCCTACAGCTGAACAATAATTTGGGTCATTTTAACAGTTTAGTATTTGGTTTACATACAGTTTTCATAACTCTCCCAGACCACATACAATAAACAAATAATGTGATTTTTACAAATGATCAAAATAATACAAAAACATTTTTTTGAGAACATCACACATCATTTTAACGGTTTGGTATTTGTACAACACATATAAGTCAAAGTATAAGGAATGCAAAAGTGTGGTGCAATTCAGTATTGTGAAGAGTAAACCAAAGTGTCGTGCAAAGTCAGTTTAGGGGGTTAACAAACGAAAAGACAACAGAGATACAACTTCATGACAACAAAGAACCAAACACCAAAGGCGAACCCAAATTCCTACGACCAATGATCAACCAAAGAGCTAAAGAGCCAAAATGCCGGGAGGACCAGAGCAGCCTTGACTGCCGGCTGGCAGTTTACACCCGTCAGCACCAACGGCCAATCAAACCATCACCAATTTTAACTGACAGCATTACAACCACTATTTTGGCTTATTAGTGGATGAAATCGGTCTTACTTGATTCTGGAGAAAAAAAAAATGTATATACCAAATTCTGGAAGAATTCTTGACGAGCCCCCATACGTAATGTACAGGTACAGCTAAATGCACGAAACATATAGGGGAGGCCACGCTGGGTTTATAAGAATACATTATTTATTAAAAGGATAAGGTTACATCAAAGTATAAGGAATGCAAAAGTGTGGTGCAAAGTGGTCAGTATTGTGAAGAGTAAACCAAAGTGTCGTGCAAAGTCAGTTTAGGGGGTTAACAAACGAAAAGACAACAGAGATACAACTTCATGACAACAAAGAACCAAACACCAAAGGCGAACCCAAATTCCTACGACCTACTACCAACGATCGGCCAACGATCAACCAACGATCAACCAAAGAGCCAAAATGCCGGGAGGACCAGAGCAGCCTTGACTGCCGGCTGGTCATGGCTTACAGTGGGGAAAATAAGTATTTGAACCCCTGCCGACTTCGCAAGTTTGGCCACTTGCAAAGAAATGTGTGATCTAGAATTGTAATGGTAGGTGTATTTTAACAGTGAGAAAAAGAATATCAACAAAAAAATCCAGAAAACTGCATTTTATAAGATTTATGACTTTATTTGCATTTGATGCAAAAAATAAGTATTTGAACCCCCAAGCAAACAGCAATGATTCTGGCTCCCAATGGCCAGTTATGTGCCCAAAAAGCACACAGATTAGTCCTCATTAGGTCTAACAAGGTATACCTGATCTCAACTGATGACCTGTATAAAAGAAACCTGTCCAAAGAATCATACTTCACACCTTCAACCTCACCACCATGGGCAAGACTAAAGAGCTGTCCAAGGACGTCAGAGATAAGATTGTAGACCTGCACAAGGCTGGAATGGGCTAAAAAACCACCGGCAAGCAGCTTGGTGAGAAGCAGATAACTATTGGTGCGATTATTCATAAATGGAAGCAACACCAAACAACTGTCACCCGCTCTAGGTCTGGGGCTCCATGCAAGATATCCCCTCGTGCGGAATCAGTGATCATTCGGAAGGTGCAGAATAACCCCAGAACTACACAGGGGGAGCTTGTGAATGATCTCAAGGCAGCTGGGACCAGAGTCACCAAGAAAACCATTGGCAACACACCACGCCGTCATTTTTTGAAGTACTGCAGCACTCGCAAGGTCCCCCTGCTCAAGGAAGCGCATGTACAGGGCCATCTGAAGTTTACCATTGCACACTTGAATGATTCTAGGGAAGATTGGGAGACAGAATGTGGTCAGATGATACCAAAATCAAGCTCTTTGGCATCAACTCGACTTGCCGTGTTTGACAGGGGGGGGAATGCTGAATATGACCCCAAGAGTACATCATACCCACCATCAAGCATGGCGGTGGAAACATTATGCTTTGGGGCTGTTTCTCTGCCAAGGGTACAGGACGACTCCACCGCATCAAGGGGACTATGGATAGGGCCATGTAACGTGGAATATTGGGCTTGAACCTCATTCCCTCATTCCCTCCCATTGAAAACACAACCTTAAAGATTTGGAGAGGATCTGGAAAAAGGAGTGGACCAAAATCCCTCCTGAGATGTTTGTAAACCTGGTGACCAACTACAAGAAACGTCTGACGTCTGTGCTTGCCAATAAGGGTTATTCCACCAAGTACTAAGTCATTTTTGTCAGTCAGTTTTGGGGGTTCAAATACTTATTTTTTGCATCAAATGCAAATAAAGTCATAAATGTTATAAAATGCATTTTTCTGGATTTTTTTGCTGATATTGTGTTTCTCACTGTTAATATACACCTACCATTACAATTATAGATCACATATTTCTTTGCAAGCGGCCAAACTTGTGAAATCGCAAGGGGTTCAAATACTTATTTTCCCCACTGTATGTAGCCCAGCTAATCAGGAAACCACCTGTCCTCAATCATCTACTGCAGAGACAGAGAAGTGGAGAAAAACCGGGAGAGAGAACAGGCATGACACTCATAGGGCGGGGCCTAGACCTGCCAGGGTCGTAACAATGTGTGTGTGTGTGTGTGTGTGTGTGTGTGTGTGTGTGTGTGTGTGTGTGTGTGTGTGTGTGTGTGTGTGTGTGTGTGTGTGTGTGTGTGTGTGTGTGTGTGTGTGTGTGTGTGTGTGTGTGTGTGTGTGTCACAACTGCCTCACTCAAGGCAGCCCTGGCATAAAATGGGTCGACCACACAATAGCGATTCAAGAATAAATAAAGTTTTTTTTTTACATAAATAGTCAACATCAGTATAGTGAGTAAGTAGGAAAATGTCATGCAATGTGTCTAGGGCTAATAGTATCTAAAGTATCTAAAAAGTATCTAACAAAAGTGTAAATGTGAGGAGGATCGAGGGAGCAGCCAGCATGGAGTTTAGGCTCTCTCCACCGGAGCTACCACAGACTGAGCGGAGCAGCAAAGTAGAGAGTTAAGAGAAGAGACCGTCCATGGCAAACCCCACCATTTTATAGTCCGGCACATTAGTTCTTAGGCACTACACCTGCCCTCAGCACCCTGCAGGAGAGACAGACAAACACACACACACGCACACACACACACACACACACACAGAACCCTGCAGGAGAGACAGACAGGCAACAAGACGCAGCACCAATGTGGGAGCCCCAGGCCAGATCAGTAGGGTCGTTTGTAAATCCTGTCTACACACGTTTGATTAAGGAAGTGTGAATTACTGTGTCTATGATTCCATACGTCAAATAATCAACTTTCGAGGGGCAGACTCTTTGACTGGACAGTAAGACCATGGCTCTAGTCTTTATTCTACATCATTTTATGTGTTTAAGTAGTGGAGCTATCAGCAACGTTGGCTAATGTTTGAGTTCATTTTATATTTCTATGTGGGAGGAAATAGGAGTGACTCCTTCAAAAACTGAAAACTGTCTGTTTGTGATTAGCAGTGACAAGAATGTTTCTCATGATGAAGGTGTGTGTGTGTGTGTGTATGTGTAGCATAAATAAGCGGTGAGAATAAGGTCGTTCTGATGGATTTATGTATGCTGTGTGTGTGCGTAATGGCCATTTGTCTCAATCAGATATTTGGCATGGTAATGTTCTAAGTCATTAGCTGCGAGCAGAATGTAACTGAATCTCTAAAAATTCTAACCCATCTATAGTTTTGACTGCTTTTAGCTCAGCTGATAAAAACCAATAGGTATTAAAATTCTGTCCCGACCAATTTTCTTAGACTTTACTAAAGGTCTCAAGTGGCGTTCAATCAAACAGAGCTGTTCCTTGAAATGTCAACATCCTTACTGTTGAACAATTAGTTGGGTCATTTTAACAGTTTAGTATTTGGTTAACATACAGTATTCATAACTCTTCCAGACCACATACAATAAATAAATAATGTGGTTTAACAAATGATCAAAATGATGTTATCACACATAATTTTAACAGTTTGGTATTTGTACAACACAGAACACTCAAGACACAAAATAGAAAAAGTCACATGTGAATGCATGGCGAAAAAAAATATCTTGGAAAACACTCTATCAGGATACTTGGAGGAAATCAAACATATCAATAATCTGAATATGCTTGTGTTGGTGTGTGTGTGTGTGTGTGTGTGTGTGTGTGTGTGTGTGTGTGTGTGTGTGTGTGTGTGTGTGTGTGTGTGTGTGTGTGTGTGTTTGTGTGTGTGTGTGTGTGTGTGTTTCTGTGAAACATAGCCAGATCCTGCAGAAGAGTTTACACTCTCTTGTACCGATCTGTGTGTCCATGAAGAGTAACCAGTCCATGGATCATCCACTTCCCTTAGCAGAAGTACGTGCTGGTCAGAGGTGAGTAGTACTGAGGACTTTCCACAGGAAATACAATCATCCATACAGTCATTTGAAGTACACCTGAAGTGTTAGTGTACCAAATGGGTTTGACTTGGTTTTTTTTGTTCTAGATATTTACATGAGATGGGCAGAGATATATATACAGTATTTCTTAAATATCTTGTATATAATATCTAGATATTAAAGGAGACGGACAAAATCAATTCACTGATATGATTGCTTGATGAGGATGTTAGCCTTCACATTGTCCCCTTTAGGGTTAAATCCTAGAGCTGATCTTGAGAACCATTTCAGGTTTTTCAAAATGTAGTATTGATCATTGCAGTACCACCATATTGTCAGAAGGTGGCAGTATGAGACTGACCACAGGCTGACCTGTCATGTCTGACTTTGCTGTTCAAATCGGTTGTGGGTGTGTGTTTGCTTGCGTGTGTGTGTGTGAAATACAGCTCTGTTACTCCTCATTCATGCTAGTTGAACCATTTCAGTAAATTCTTCTGCACTTAGAAATGAAGTAGTGAGAAAAAGGTATAACAATTCTGTCCAAACCAGTTTTCCTTTACAAAAGATTCTACGGGTAAACAAAATATTACCAATTTATTGAATTAAAATGATTAGATCTTGAAATATAAAATATAGTAAACATTAATTAGACAGGATCCCCACTCTTTAAGACTTTGTACCTGAAGCCCCATTGCTATGCATTTGCTACCAGCAGCCAATCCCCTTAAATAGTATTCACCCAGGCAGAGGTTACAGTGGGACTAGTCTAACTACACAGCTATGGCAGGTCCTTCACAATGAAACCACGATCAGACTACTGACCATATCAGAAGGATCTATTCAAGACCAGAAATGAATATGTTACATTTGTGCACATTTAAAGACCCATGATGAATATATAACATTCATATACATTTGCACATCATGTGTGTGTGTGTAGTTGTGTGTGCATTTCTGTCAGTAAAGTGACATAACAATAATCTGGAGCGACAAGCACAAAGCTGAAATGTAGTGAGAGTGAGAGAGAACGACTGCAGAGGAAATATGAAGCAAGTCAATTCATCAGCAATCACATGAGAGAAGAGCATTAGGGGGACACAGTGCTGAGGGTAGTTTATATAAAACTCTTCAGACAGAGTGACAGTTATATAGATTACATTAGGGGGAAACTCTTCAGACAGAGTGGCAGTTATATAGACTACATTAGGGGGAAACTCTTCAGACAGAGTGGCAGTTATATAAACTACATTAGGAGGAAACTCTTCAGACAGAGTGGCAGTTATATAGACTACATTAGGGGGAAACTCTTCAGACAGAGTGGCAGTTATATAGACTACATTAGGGGGAAACTCTTCAGACAGAGTGGCAGTTATATAGACTACATTAGGGGGAAACTCTTCAGACAGAGTGGCAGTTATATAGACTACATTTCTGCTTGATTGATAGTGGTGTGCTGACACTGAAGTGATATTACAGCAAACAAGTTATTTCATATTTGTTCTTGTTTTCACACACAGATACCAACCCGGTACAGTAAATGTGGAAATGCAGAAGATCCACAAATCCCATCTTCAGAAGAGGTATCAGTGTCTGACTGAGGCAATCACAAATCAGGGAAACCCCACACCCCTCAGTAAGATCTACACAGAGCTCTACATCACAGAGGGGGGAGGAGGAGAGGTCAATGATGAACATGAGGTCAGACAGATAGAGAGAGCATCCTGGAGAGAAGCAGCACAAGGCAGACCAATCAACTGCAGTGACATCTTTAAACCCTTATCTGGACAAGACAAACCCATCAGAACAGTGCTGACAAAGGGAGTGGCTGGCATTGGAAAAACAGTCTCTGTGCAGAAGTTCATTCTTGACTGGGCTGAAGACAAAGCCAATCAGGATGTCCACTTCATATTTCCACTTCCTTTCCGAGAGCTGAACCTGATGAAGGAGAAAAAACTCAGTCTGGTGGAGCTTATTCAGCACTTTTTCTCAGGAATAGACAATCAAGCAATCTTCACCAATTCAAGAGTCATGTTCATCTTTGATGGTCTGGATGAGTGTCGACTTCCTCTAGATTTCGACTCCACCCCAAGGTGTTGTGATGTGACAGAGCCAGCCTCAGTGGACGTGCTGCTGACAAACCTCATCAAGGGGAATCTGCTACCCTCTGCTCTCCTCTGGATCACCACCCGACCAGCAGCAGCCAATCAGATCCCACCTGAGTATGTGGACCAGGTGACAGAAATAAGGGGATTCAGCGACCCACAGAAAGATGAGTACTTCAGGAAGAAAATCAGTGACGAGAAACTGTCCAGCAGAACTATCACACACCTAAAGTCATCCAGGAGCCTCTACATCATGTGCCACATTCCAGTCTTCTCCTCGATTACTGCCACTGTTGTCGAGAGAACATCAGAGAAATTAGAAATGCCAAGGACTTTGACTCAAATGTACACACACTTCCTGATCATTCAGACAAGCATAAAAAATGAAAAGTACACAGAGAGAAAAGAGAGAGACAAAGAGATGATTTTCAAACTGGGGAAACTGGCTTTCCAACAGCTGGAGAAGGGCCATCTGATCTTCTATGAGGCAGACGTGAGTGAGTGTGGCATTGATGTCACAGAAGCATCGGTGTACTCAGGAGTGTGTACTCAGATCTTCAGAGAGGAGGCTGGGCTGTACGAGGGGAAGGTTTTCAGCTTTGTGCATTTGAGCATTCAGGAGTTTCTTGCAGCACTATACGTGTTCCTGTGCTTCAGCTACAGAGAGAGAAACATGTCAGACCAGCAGCAAACCTTTCAGCTCTCTGCTCTGTTCAGAGCTGCAACACTTCATGACCTACACAAGACTGCAGTGGATCTGGCCTTACAGAGTAAGAACGGACACCTGGACCTTTTCCTCCGCTTCCTTCTGGGCCTCTCCCTGGAGTCCAATCAGAATCTCTTAAGACACCTACTGCCCCAGACAAGAAGCCAATCACAGAGCTCAGAGCAAACAGCCAGGTTTGCCAAACAGAAGATCAGAGATCAGGATACTTCAGACAGAAAGATCAACCTGTTCTACTGTCTGAATGAGCTGAATCACCATGCTGTAGTGGAGGTCATTGACAGGATCTCAGGAACTCTATATGTGGACATGCTCTTACCAGGAGAGTGGAAGACTAAGAGATTTGAGTTTAAGATATCAGAAGAGCAGCTGGATGAGTTTGACCTACATAAGTACATAAAGACACCTGAGAAAGATCTGACTGAACTCCTCACTCCAGATGAAGTTCTGCAGAAGCTGGTGCCAGTTGTCACATCTTCCAATTCAGCTAAGTGAGTAAAACACTGTGTTTGTGTGTGTGTGTGTGTGTGTGTGTGTGTGTGTGTGTGTGTGTGTGTGTCTGTGTGAGTGAAATACAGTTATTTTACTTGTCATTCATGCTAGTTGAACCATTTCAGAAAAAAATCCTCTGAACTTAAAAATGCGGGGAGGGGGGCATTTGTGTAAGAGATTTCTCAGCAAGTTTTTCAGTAGACGGCACATCATCAATATGGTAAATAAACTATGTCTATGAACAACATTTCTACTCACCTGAGTGAGAAGAGCGGACACTCCTGATCAGTCTCCCTACCAACAGTAGAATATGGATTGATGGACTACGTTGTGTGTGCGTGAAAAGCTGGCAAGTGGTCACAACATCCACATCAGCTCGGTAAAATACTGTGTGAGAGAGAGAGAGTGTGTGTGTGTGTGTGTGTGTGTGAGAGAGAGAAGGTTAGATGGAGTTCCCTGGTTGTCAGTAGACAGCACATCATCACAAAGAGTGGCCATTGAGTGGCCTTATAGGGCAGCAACACACCACCACTAACCCCTGAACCCTGTAGGACTAGGGTTGGGTACCGATAACTGGTTCCAATATGGCACCGGTTCCAATACAACCGGTACCTACCCGGACCGAAAAGCAACGCAGATTTCGGTGCTTCCTTTCGGTGCCTGAGCCGATTGAAAAGAATAACAGCAACAAATCATGCAGCTAAATTAACAAAACTTACGTCAAATGTTGTCTTATAAACAGGAATTATTTCAGGCTGCAACATGAAACACGGAGGCTGATTCCAAAACAGTACAAAACTATCGATAGCTAACGAGCAGTAACGTTAGTGGCGTAGATCTGTCTGAGTACGATCTGTATAATTTTTTGGGTTGCTATGTACACGTAACGTAAGCTTTGGCCTGTATCGCTCACGCTCATTGGTGATTACATAGCAAGAGTCTGATGACAGCGAAGAGCAGGCAGCATTTCACAAAGCAAGCACAAACAGAGCTAGGCTAGCCATACATTTAATAGAGAAAATATATATAGACTATAACTAACTGCTTTTCTGCATCACTGCCATGGAATAGAGAGAGCATCTCTAGAGTCTTCAGCATCCTCATACCTGGGAGGCAGCTGCTTTCCTATCTGGCCTCTGTCCTGACATCACAGTGTGTGTGTGTGTGTGTGTGTGTGTGTCAGTGTGTGTGTGTTTATCAGTTTGTATGTGTATCCCTGAGTGTGTGTGTGTGTGAGCTTGTTCGCCTGCGTGTGCGTTTGTTGGTGTGTGTGTGTGGGGGGGGGTCGGGGGGGGTCTTTTATGTTCTGCTCTTTCTCATCAAAACTGCAAACTGGAGAAACTAAAGTAAGCATAATTTCTTGTAGTATTTGTGTGTTTGTGGAGCGGGGGGATGTGTGGGTAAGTGATATATTAATAATACTATGAAGGCATTTTTAGTTAAATTAATTGTATGTATGTTGGTGTTAGTTCCTTTGGTGAACTTCAGGAGCATTTAGTGTGTACCGTATGTGTGTGTGTGTGTGTGTGTGTGTGTGTGTGTGTGTGTGTGTGTGTGTGTGTGTGTGTGTGTGTGTGTGTGTGTGTGTGTGTGTGTGTGTGTGTGTGTGTGTGTGTGTTTGGCTGTGTGTGTGTCTGTTTGTCTGTGTCGGTCTCTGTGCCTGTGTGTGTGGGGGTGTGAGGATTGGTGATTAATATTCAGGTGTATCATGATGTTTCTCCCAGGCTGGGTAGCTGTAACCTGACAGAGAAGAGCTGTTCCTATCTGGCCTCTGCCCTGACCTCACACTCCTCAAGTCTCACACAGCTGAACCTGAGCTACAATAGGCTGCTGGGAGACTCAGGAGTGGAACTTTTATGTTCTGCTCTTTCTCATCAAAACTGCAAACTGAAGGAACTACAGTAAGCATCATTTCATGTACTATTTATCTATTTATGTGTGTGTGTGGGGGGGGGGGGGGGGTAGTGTGGGTAAGTGGAATACTTATAATACTATGGAGTAGGGGTGTAAACCTCTCATGACAAAAGCAATTCGATTCGTATCTCGATACATGGGCACGATATGATACAGGAAAAGATGCATGTTGATAAAAAACGATTCAGTACGTTTCGATTCATTGTGATGCGATGCGTTTCAAGTCGATGCCGTTCAATTATTGAAAACACTAAGTCAGACATCCCAACCTGCAGTTGAATATACCCATCCCAACCAGTTGAATATAGATGTCAAAGTTGCTGTCTAAACTATAAACTAAATGTCATAAAGAAAGAAATTATTTAAAATGAAGTTATGGTTGAAATAGGATCACTTCTTTATTGTAAGGGTAAGTGTAGGGTAAGAATGGTCATGCAGTTGGACTCAAATGTAGGTTCATTTTATTGAATGTATGTAGCCTACTGAACTGTAGGCTACTGTATGACTTCGATGATGCTAGCTTTGACAGCCCATTCTCAGACTAAATATGTCCTTACAATGGGAACACAGTTTAAATACTCTGACTGGAGATGGTGTTTCTATCCCCCACCCGAATTCAGTGCAGGACTGGGAGGATAACATGACGACGTGTGCTCAACATAATTTACAGCGAGATTTGCACGTATTTCGTGGACTCCATAGCAACAGATGGGAAAGCAATGGACAATCTGAAAGCCTCCGAGGCTTATCAAAATATTCATATTGTTTATTAGTATAGCGTATTTTTACAGTACATTTCTGCACTTATTTGACTTAGAACTTGGCAAACTCATTTCATTAGCTTGGTTGAAATGTAACTGTGATTACAGCACTTATTCATGGCATATGCAAATCGTTTGCGTTTGGATTACGCGTGGATTAATATTCCCTGTCTGTTAGATGACTGTACAACTGTAGACATTACTTTGAAACTGAATATAAAGAAGCTTATATAAACAAATAGATAAAATCAATCACTGTCTTAAGATTACCTGAGCAAAAGTCTGTATCTGTTCACCAAGAAGAATTTGAATGCGGAACTCCTTATCGTATCCAACGCTATTCTGAACTTTGAGTGAAGGCAGGATAGTTTTAATACCGCTAATATTGTTTGTGACGTCATTTGTGACGTCATGTCGGTGCTACGGGAAACGATAACCCATTAGTGCCTACGGGAAACGGTAAAATAGAAATATCTCGCGAACTATGATTTCAAAAATCTTCAAAATCAAGGATGCACAGGTTCATGACATGCGTAAGCTACATGCGAAATCTCATAACTGACGTAACTACCGTCAGGGAGATACGCCCTAGACTGACAGACTGACACACACACACAGATTCCTGGATTTATAGATAGATGGGTTTTTATATGAACAAAACAGATAGGTGCAATAAATAGACACATGCACAAGCTATTTATGTAAAATCAATATCAAGGCTACTATAACTCAGCATACAGAATGGCAACAGGAGATAAATGTATACTTTTATTATCACCTTTATAAAAGCAATATTACTGATATAATAAAATAATGGTGATCCCATGGGTTCTCATTTACATAGAACGGTAGGTAACAAATAAAGTTTGAGATTATGTAGTGGATGCAGTTGAATATAGATGTCAAAGTTGCTGTCTAAACTATAAACTATAACTACCGTCTATAAACTATAACTACCGTCAGGGAGATACGCCCTAGACGGACAGACTGACACACACACACAGATTCCTGGATTTATAGAT
Organism: Sprattus sprattus; assembly: GCF_963457725.1. Classification (NCBI taxonomy): domain Eukaryota; kingdom Metazoa; phylum Chordata; class Actinopteri; order Clupeiformes; family Clupeidae; genus Sprattus; species Sprattus sprattus. Next base: position 2,006,438 of record NC_137928.1, read on the forward strand.
AGATGGGTTTTTATATGAACAAAACAGATAGGTGCAATAAATAGACACATGCACAAGCTATTTATGTAAAATCAATATCAAGGCTACTATAACTCAGCATACAGAATGGCAACAGGAGATAAATGTATACTTTTATTATCACCTTTATAAAAGCAATATTACTGATATAATAAAATAACGGTGATCCCACGGGTTCTCATTCACATAGAATGTTCAATAGAGCATCCATAGGCTGCACACAAGTCTGGCATCTTCACTGGCAATAAAGTCAGCAATTTCCTGTCGAAATCATAATGTAAGATATTTAACAGACCAACCCGATTGGAAATCATGTGCAACTTCACCCACTAGACACCCCATAGACAGTTTCTTGTAATGCTTTTGCAGCGGCGGAAGTGTTGAATTTTGCCATGATCATGGTCTTGAAATTTCATAACGCATTCATGGTCATCTCCTGCCTTAGCGGAAAAAAACAATAGTCTTTTTCTTTGAGTTTAGACTATTGTACCATTAAAAAAATCATGGTTTTGGTGATCGTCCTTTCCTACCTTTTAAAGCAGGACGTGCACGCGCAACTTAGCTGATCAGTTTACCCTGTGGGACATTAGCTTCATGATTAAGACGCGGATAACCCGTCGGTAGACCGGCATAGCCTGTTCTCATTTAGCGAGCTAAACCTGACGTGCTAAAATGACAATTGATTAACTTAGCTTCAGTTCTACGCCGAACAGGGCCCAGGTCTTGGCGTTAACACTGAGAATACAGCCTGATTGGTTTATGCTATGCGTGCTGGCAGGCTGTCATTGTTCTGACTGATATCAAATGCAACAGGCCAGCAAGTGTTTTGTGTTTAAAAGCGGAGGGACAAACGCTTGTGAACGCTTGTGAACCGATTCATAACTTTTAAATCGGGCAAAGACCAGTTCGTGAAATTTAATAAAACCGATACAGAACTTCACACATCAATGTAGTCGTATCTTACATGCTAAAAACGGATATCGATACGTATCGGTTATTTTTTACACCCCTACTGTGAAGGTATTTTTATTAGTGCTGTCAGTTTAACGCGTTATTAACAGCGTTAATGCAAACCCATTTTAACGCCGTCAATTGTTTTATCGAGCGTTTAATGCATTGTTAAAAAAACGCGTTGTTTTAAAAAAAACAAATAGATTAACGTCCTTTTTGGCCTCGCAAACTGTGTAGTAGGCTATTGATACGTTTGAGTGAATGGTGAGCGCGATACGGCGAAACGGATGATAAAAAGCTGAGTGAGCTTCAGGAGCATTTAGAATGTGTGTTTGTGTGTGTGTGTGTGTGTGTGTGTGTGTGTGTGTGTGTGTGTGTGTGTGTGTGTGTGTGTGTGTTTGTGTGTGTGTGTGTGTGTTTATCACTGAGTGTGTGTGTGGGGGGGGGGGGTAGAGGATTGATGATTAATATTCAGGTGTATCATGGTGTTTCTCCCAGGCTGTATAACTGTGGCCTGACAGAGGAGAGCTGCTCCTATCTGGCCTCTGCCCTGACCTCACACTCCTCAAGTCTTACACTGCTGACACTGAGCTACAATAGGCAGCTGGGAGACTCAGGAGTGGAACTTTTATGTTCTGCTCTTTCTCATCAAAACTGCAAACTGGAGAAACTACAGTAAGCCTCATTTCATGTAGTGTTTGTGTGTGTGTGGGGGGTGGGGGGGGGGGGGGGGGGGGTCTGGGCGTAAGTGAAATACTAATAATACTATGAAGGTATTTTTAGTTAAATGTATTGTATGTATGTTGGTGTTAGTTCCTTTGGTGAGCTTCAGGATCATTTAGTGTGTGTGTGTGTGTGTGTGTGTGTGTGTGTGTGTGTGTGTGTGTGTATCCCTGAGTGTGTGGGGGGGATAGAGGATTGATGATTAATATTCAGATGTATCATGATGTTTCTCCCAGTCTGACGCTATGTGGCCTGACAGAGAAGAGCTGTTCCTATCTGGCCTCTGCCCTGACCTCACACTCCTCAAGTCTCACACAGCTGCACCTGGGGGTCAATAAGCTGCTGGGAGACTCAGGAGTGGAACACTTATGTTCTGCTCTTTCTCATCAAAACTGCAAACTGGAGGAACTATTGTAAGTATCATTTCATGTAGTATTTGTGTGTGTGTGTGTTTGTGTGTGTGTGGGGGGGGGGGGGGGGTGTAGTGTTGGGGTAAGTGAAATACTATGAATAATATGAAGGTATTTTTAGTTAAATTAATTTGATGTATGTTGTTGTTAGTTCATTTAGTGAGCTTCAGGTGGTTATATGAGGCCTTAGGCTGTGTATACATATACAGTATATATACTGTATGTCTGTGTGTGTATGTGTGTGTGTTGTACCCCTGAGCCTGTGTGTGTGTGTCTGTGTGTTTCTATCCCTGAGTGAGTGTGTGTTGGTGTTCCTCTTTGTTCCTGTGTGTGTGTGTGTGTTGGTGTCCTGAAATGTGTGTGTGTGTGTGTGTGTGTGTGTGTGTGTGTGTGTGTGTGTGTGTGTGTGTGTGTGTGTGTGTGTGTGTGTGTGGGTGTCATGATACCAAAAATTCAGTATTCGGTACCAATACCAGTAAAATAACACAATTCTCGATACCATTTTCGATACCACAGTAAAAAATAGAAAAAAGGATTTTCCAAGATTCCATGAACTTGAACTTGAAACATGAACTTCTTTATTAAAATATGTGAAAATAGTTAAATGTCATAAGACATACAAAACATGTGCAATATAGCATAGCACAACATAATAAAGTGCAATTAATGGTTAAAGTGCAACAACTTGTGATCCCAGACACATTCCAGACTTCCAGGCATCTTTTCAAAAGGTACTGTGCAAAAACAACAGTGCAAAACAAAACCGTGGATATAACAGTGCAGCCATTCAGCTAACAAGATGAACATGAGTTTTGAGCTTCTTAAAGGACGTATTTAATACAAAATAAATCTAAATGTTCAGTGTGGTTGCGGCGAAACTCGAGCTGTCACTCGCAAATCGTCGTATAGGCTACATGGAGTCTATGTCATCGAAATAAATCAATAAATTCGGTAATCGTGTTTTATCAAACCAATTGCATATTTATGTGTAACTATATTAAACTAGGACATTCTGTGAATTTCCCTAGTTTAGTCATGATACTTGCAAGATACATGCTCTCTTTCTCTCTCTATCTCCTTCTTACCAAGGTAGGCTATAGGCTAACGTTAAAACTACAGCATAGCTAACCTAAACTACGTACATAACATATGCCATTGTAACACGTGCCCATCATTTTAAACATCATGTTACGTGTATTTCAGTATGACAGATTTAAAAAAAACTGAAAAACTGCATTATTTGGATGTTGTTACAGTTTTTTACAATCGGATACACACTAAAATCAAAAGTGTAACACAATTATCAAAACCTTCACTCAAGGAGCAAAACAACGGCTCAGATCTGCACAACTATAAGCACATTTAAACATCACACTTTTTGCGAAACCATACACACAAGTGATTTGCAAAGCACTAAACACACTTTTATGCTTTAGACACAGATGTATATCAAGAGGTCACTTCCTTGCAATTCCAAAACACTCTGTCAAGTTACCACACCTATGAGCCGGTCAAATAAACACAGCCATCAAGTGCCCAAACACATGATTGCTTAATTGTAGACACAACAAACAGGTTTAAGCACTATAGAAATGCAGCAGATGAGTAACTGTAATCTGTCTTCAACCAAAATGGAAGGAATCAAAAGAAGAAGAGTGAGGGTGAGAGGGGGAATCCACAGAGGAGGAGAAGGAGGAAGAGGCCGAGGCCATGCCATGAGGCTGAGGTCAAGGTGGAAGTAGAGGAAGAGGAAGACCTGTAGCAGGAGGAAAATGTGCTCAAAGAAGAAGAAGAAGACCAAATGTATCAAATACAGTAAACTTGAAAGGAGGACAGGCCCATATTCAAGCAAGAACAAGATATAGAGATCATAAACATGCTTTTGGCAAATACGTAATGCTATCAGGCTCAGAGAACTTCAAGCAAACATTATCGGTGACCATGCCATTTTCAATACAGTAATATCCATCAGGTCTCTCAGTCAACACTGGCGACACTGACAAATCTGTACATTTTACTGTAAATGGAATTGTAACCTGTATTGGAAACATCTTTTCACCTTTGTCTGATATTTGCTGAGCTTACAGTGTTATGCACACTACTGAAGTAGCATGAAAACTGGGACATGTTTTGTTGTGATTCTCCATGTTGACTGATTTGGGTATATGGAGAGAATTACGTAAATAATATTTTCATCAGCATTGGTCTTGGGTAGTGTTTTTACTGTATTGTGTATTTTCACTTTCTTTGTGTACTTCACTTACACTACTCTAATCACTGAGAAGTAGTATTGCTAAAAGTGTTTTAGGTTTATAAAAGAAGTGTGTAAGTGGTACAAACAGAATTCAGTATATGCAATGTGTGTGTTTCATATGGTAACAAAATATGGTTTTGTTAAATGAGTGTATAGATTTTACAAGAGTGTTTCATTTTGCAATGGATCTGATGTTTTTGCTCATTGGGTGTGTGGTTGTGCTTATTGTGTGAGGCGATTGAAAAGCAAAACAAAGCAGTCAAAATTGTGTGTATCCGATCGTAAAAAACTGTAATATGAATCAGAACTATCCTTGAGTTCTTTAAACAAAAACAGATGACCGTCTTTCAGATAATTTGCTAAATTGAAAGTACTACCTCCCTTGGTCTGAAGAGCACGGTAGCATCGTTTGCATAATGTTGTAGAATGACCAGACAGGTCCTCTTTTCGAGACCTAAAAAATGTGTCTGGCATGGATTCCAAAAGCATCCGGATTTAGCCTCGTCTGATATTTGTGTTTCTCTGGGTGTTTCACAAACTAATATTACGTCTTTTGGAAAGGGTATCTCCCCTACATTCCACCTTTTTGCGAGTGCTCTCATTGGTCGACCGCCTTCCCAGTGTTGCCAGATATGATAATTATCCTCCAAAATGAGCCTATGCTACGATACGCCATTTCGAGTCTGGCAACACTTCACACCTGGCCGCCTCCACTAGTTTCATGGTTTACAATAGTAAATGGCAGATCTGCATGTGAAAAACATGTCAAAACTTCGACTGAAACACCGAAGCTTATACTGCCCCCGTCAGTTCCAGAAGAAGCGCAGCACCGATTCTAACAGCTGGCGCTCACGGTACTTGCGGTGCTTCTAAATAATGGGTATTGTCTGTGTTTTGTTATTTAGTACCGAAATGTATCGTAAGTATTGGTCCCTCGTGTGTAAGTGTGTGGGACAAGTAGGACTGTAGGGGACTCGAGGTTCCAGAGAAAGTAAATACAGACTACATGTGAGGTGTGTGTGTGTGTGTGTGTGTGTGTGTGTGTGTGTTTGTGTATGTGTGTGTGTATCCCTGATTGTGTGTGTGTGTGTTTTTTTATTTATTTATTTTTAATCCCTGAGTGTGTGTGGGGAAATATAGGATTGATGATTAATATTCAGATGTATCATGGTGTTTTTCCCAGGCTGAATGACTGTAACCTGACAGAGAAAAGCTGTTCCTATCTGGCCTCTGCCCTGACCTCACATTCCTCAAGTCTCACACAGCTAGACCTGGGGGGCAATAACCTGAGTGCATCAGATGTTGAGCAGCTCTCTGCTCTAGTGAAGGACCCCCACTATAAACTGGAGTACCTATCGTGAGTAAATATCTAATCATCTCACTCAGGTCTTTATAACATGACACCCAACATGGATGCCTGTCTTTTATTTTAGATCCCCCAGATTCTCTATCTTCTATAATAATAATAAAAAATGCATTTTATTTGTATAGCACACTTTCACATACAAAGATGTCTCAAGGTGCTTAACAGGGTCACGATAGCAATTTAAAACAGTGCATTCAAAAACAATACAGAAAAGAAATATAAAAAAAACAGAAACCAGGACTTTAGGAGAAGGCAGATATAAAAAGATGGGTTTTGAGGTGGGATTTAAAAGAAGTGATAGAAGAGTCCAAAGCCCTAATGTTCTCCGGGAGCTCCCAGCGAGGAGAAGGCACGATCTCCCATTCTGGACAAATTTGTCCGGGGAACTGCAAGAACTTCTCTCTGTTTTCCTCTGTGGTCCTCTGCTTTTGCACATCCGTCTTTCATCCTTCTCTCGCCCTCGTTCTTCCCCCTTTCATTTTCTGTCTTACACCTTACAGCTCAGGGCTGTCTTACATCTCATCTCATCCTTTGGTTAATTGTCATCTTTTACTCATCATGTTTGTTTGTTTGTGACCTTTGACCATTTTTTCCTCAATGTTTCTTTCTTTCTTTTGTTCATTCTGTCTGTTTGTCTGTCTATCTTATGTTTCTGAAATGACTCCAGTCATTAACTCGCATCACATTAACTCCAGTAAGAGTCATAATACTATCTCATTTAAGTGTGTCTCAGGCTCCCATGCCCAAGATCACAGCTTCAAGCCCAGTAAGGGACTGTTTAACAGTAAGGTATAACTGTGGAAAAGGTTACAAGCACCATGAAGGGAATGTGTAGCAATCTCTAATGGTCAAGCCAGGCGCCACTCCCTTGTTCTGACTGGACCAGTGGTTTGGGACTTCTAGCTCCACCCTTACAGTTTCTGCTGCAGTGTGTCTAATGTGTGAATGTGTTTATCATAGCTGCTATTACTGATGACAGAATACAGCAGCCCTCTGTCTTTCATGCAGTCTGGGTCTCTGGGAGACAGTTGTCATGGAGACTGATTGATGATCATGTCTTCTCCTTTATCCTACAGCTGTGAAGGGTACTAGTGATCCATGAGGTCTGTGGTCCAGAAGCTCATGAAGACAGCGTGGGATCCAGCACACACATATCAGCATCTCTCCTGCAAAATGTCTGGGGAGGAGCATGAACATGACATTACAGTTTTTCTCAATTGCTTTGGCACATTTTTCCAATCACTGTTTACTTTTTCAAAACAGCTCACACAGCCCTGAACAGAAGCTGAAATGACCAAAACACTATATGATGTTTGCAGAATGACACCACCTTCTCAAAAACGTATCACACACCCATCAAAACCAAACATTTCCCTTAAAACCTACAATTTGTGCTCAATTGAAAATGTATGTTTTCTCATTTAACAATGGATAACAAAACTCAAACTACAGCTTTCAATATCAACCTCTTTTACCACTGACAGCGTACTACAATTTGGGTTTTGTACTGAGCACTCTTACTTAGGGAATATACTGTAAGAAGTATTTGAAATCTGAAAATGGATAACAAAACTCAAACTACAGCTTTCAATATCAACCTCTTTTACCACTGACAGCGTACTACAATTTGGGTTTTGTACTGAGCACTCTTACTTAGGGAATATACTGTAAGAAGTATTTGAAATCTGAAAATTTGAATACAGGAAAATATCATAGTTCTGACACTATATCAAATATATTCTAAACAAGGATCTGTCAACACCATTGATTACGTAACATTTGTTCTACTGTGTACAAAATGGAAAAGATTCTGACACAAAAATATTTATTGCAGTCCTTTTTCCACATTACATGCATATTCTGTAAAAAAATCAAAATGACAGGTTTCAATATACAGTAAAAAAGGTCAAATCTGTTCTGCAGTGAACAATCTCCCCCTGCCACCACTGTGGGCCAGTGTGTTGATTCTGTACAAATAGTGTAATAGGCTGTAAATTCTATAAAAATAAAGTTAGAACAATTCGTTCCTATATGTTGTATATAACTTTAGTGAAACTACAGTATACATTGTATTGTGGCAACACACTTTATAGAGTAGAAGTATAGAAATTGTTTGCCAAGAGTGCAAATACAGTGAAACACAGTACATTATATTGACTGTAAAGGCCAGCAAAGTTTCATTGTCATTGCTGAACATACAACCAATTGATGCCACAGTATGACGGCTCAGGTTTGAAAGAACCTTTTGGCCAGCCTCTCTCATCGAGAGGTCATGATTCACTATGGATCAATGACTCTTGCCCTAATTTCATTAGAGCATCTTACACGAATGCCACGTCCCCTGACAGGGGCCCCTCTACCTCTACCACAACCTCTTCCTTGTCCTCATCCTCATGCTTGGTATCAACTCCAATCTATTGACCCTTTTTTGCAATGTGTTGACATGATTTTTCAATTTGGTTTTGTGTCTTTCTCTGAGAATTGTTAACTGTTTTTTTTAACTGGTTAAAACTCAAATAAATGTGTGTGGAAGCAATGAGAAATAGTTCACCTATTCGCTAGAGAAGACTCTTGCTGTGCAAAGAAGATGTGAGCATTAGATGAAGTTGACCCATGATTCGCTCAATGCCTGAAAACAATTGAGAAAAACTGTAAGGTGAAAAATTACATGGTCATTTAAATACTTATCATATAATAAGTATATGTAATAACTTATGTTACATATTGGTAACGGCTATAAAAAAAATGTTAAGGGTTGTTCTTTTGCTATCAGGGATAGGGTGTAGATACAAGGCTTTTAGCCGTAAAGCTTGATTCACAATCAAACAAATCTGTTAAAATATTCACAATGACAACCGTTCTTGTATCGAGAGAAATGGTGGCCACAGACATCGTGTTGAGGACGGACGAGCAATAGTAGCCTAACCTAAACTTTTCCACGAGTTTCAATCCCTGTTACAGTGATAATATTATCAAACCCAATGTGTTAAAGCATCGATTCAAACGTTTACAATACAATGCTGAGATACTCACCAACAGTATTTTCTGGGAGTTTCTTTGATGAAAAGTTCAACTTCGTGTTCAAAAGGGGAAGACAAGACTCGTTTTAGTTGCATTTCCATACACGTGACGTTACGAAGAAATGAAAAAGTCTACTGCATGACATGGAAGGCCCACCCCTGGAAAAGTCATGTATGATGAATATTCTTCACTGTCGATTAAGATTTACATTATGTTATGAGGCCATCCGTATTAAAGTAGGCTATAACCACACATCTATGATAAACACACTTTTAAATGTTTCACAAACAAATACAATCACCCTTAGATACTGTAACCTCACATAAAGGCAGGAGCGTTGATAATTTTCCAGCATTTTCGGACAGACGCAGTAAAGACAGCCTATGGCGTACAGGGACTACCGCCTTTCTCGTATGAACCTTTCCCCATCCATTAGGCCCGCACCGCTCTGTTTAGTTCAAATGAGCCATACACTTGGCCACTTAACTTCATCAGCACCGTGTGTCCTCTGAAGGTGAGATCCAGTGCATACACAGCTCTTGAGTTGCTGATCATCGTTTTTCTCAATTGTTTACACACAAAAATGTATGGAACTTACGACACAATGACCACAACCTGAAATTCATGGGCCAACTCCCTAAACCAATTCTGCGGAATATAAATTAAATGATTTGCTTGAGACACAAATTTCAATTGTAAACCACACTTCTTCAAAACTCTACAAACAATCCTCTCTATTTTTGCACACTTCATCAATGCCACATCTCCTTGTGTTCAGACAGAACACAATGCCATTCAAATGGCAAAACTTCCATTTCCAATGCTTTTGCAATCACAGCTTTAGCAATATAAGGGGCCACAGTTGAATTCCTTGTTGTGAGAACAATGGATGGCAACATTGAGATTGAGACAGAGAGGCAGACGAGTGGGAGGAAGAGGATGATGATGAAGATCAAAAAGAAGAGCCATTATCTCTGATGAGATTCGGGCCACTGTGGTAGACCTTGTGGTCAACCGTGGTTTGACCATGCAGGAGCCTGGCCAGAGGGTTCAACCAAACATAAGAAGCTTCTCAGTTGCATCCATTCTCCGGACATTCAGAAGGAATAATAGGTAAGAAACCTAGGGTTAGGGTTAGCCGAAAAACATGGTCCATATACATAGTATGTTGTATTGCTTGTAGTTTTACCCTACTTTCAGTCAACATTAATGATGATTATATGATTTCAGATAGACTGTGTAGACCCTCAGCACATGATTTAGACAGGTACCCCCTAGCACATGATTTAAAGTTGTCCCGATAGCAATAATCACAGCAGGTACGACCTGTGTAGCATTAGCAATAATCACAGCAGGTACGACCTGTGTAGCATTAGCAATAATCACAGCAGGAACGACCTGTGTAGCATTAGCAATAATCACAGCAGGTACGACCTGTGTAGCATTAGCAATAATCACAGCAGCTACGACCTGTGTAGCATTAGCAATCATCACAGCAGGTACGACCTGTGTAGCATTAGCAATAATCACAGCAGGTACGACCTGTGTAGCATTAGCAATAATCACAGCAGGTACGACCTGTGTAGCATTAGCAATAATCACAGCAGGTACGACCTGTGTAGCATTAGCAATAATCACAGCAGGTACGACCTGTGTAGCATTAGCAATAATCACAGCAGGTACGACCTGTGTAGCATTAGCAATAATCACAGCAGTTACGACCTGTGTAGCATTAGCAATACTCACAGCCGGTACGACCTGTGTAGCATTAGCAATAATCACAGCAGGTACATCCTGTGTGGCATTAGCAATAATCACAGCCGGTACGACCTGTGTAGCATTAGCAATAATCACAGCAGGTACGTCCTGTGTGGCATTAGCAATAATCACAGCAGGTACGACCTGTGTAGCATTAGCAATAATCACAGCAGGTACGACTTGTGTAGCATTAGCAATAATCACAGCAGGTACGACCTGCGTAGCATTTGTGAATGTCTTAGACTAGGCATGAACATGTTTGTCATTTACCAAGACTAGAGTGTTGGTGTATAACAAAGTGGTGTTTTGTTTGATGAGTGCTAGATCGTTGCTCACTGAGCCATAGAGCTCTTCTTTTAGGAGGTTTACCGCATACTCTGAGTTAACTTACCCAGGTTTGTCACTAAACCACGTACTTGGAATACTCTCCTGGTCTCTGACTTTCTCATAACATAATTAAACATTCCATTTTATATTAAATTATTTTAACATGTTGCTATGTTTGTGTTGTGTCATTTTTGGCTTTGTTGAGAAGGAGACAGTGTTGTAAGTTGAATAAAGGCAGTGCATTTGTTTTTTTATTGTTATATGTCTGGAGATTACATTGACATGACCTAACAGGGGCCTGAACTATAGCAAATACAGTGTTGCATTGGCCCACATTCATGTCATCTTATCCGATGTTCCTGTGTTTGCTGATACACTCAAGAGCACATTGTTATTTAATTGTGTTGTTTTCATTTTTAGGAGTATGGTAAACAAACATTGTACAGCCTTGACAGCTGAGTTGAGAAAGTTCAAGTTGTAGGTTCGAGTATGTCCTCTTCATCACCAGTCACATCTTCATCACCAGTTACATATGAACATCAGGTCACAGTCTGAATACTGCACTGGGGTGTGGTCAAGCCCCTCCCCTCTTGGTCAGCAGTGGCAGGGCTCATCCTGTGGCTATGGCAACTAGAGAGGAGCTTGTCCTGTGTGAGGTTGCTATGACACTAACTGCAGAGGAGCCTGTCCTGTAATGGTCAGATGGGGGGTGAGTGTGTGAAGTTGTCCTGTTTTGAGGTATCTAGAGTGAAGGTGTGTTCCACTGAAGGGGTGCAGACAATCTATGAGCTTGTTATCTCAGAATGAATGAATGAGTTTGTGTCCTATGAAAGTTACTCGTAGGTTCTGAATCCTGTAGTTGTTTTTTTCCATTCTCTCCATTAATGTGCATGTCTTTCACCACAGGATGCCTACACCTAACCACGGGCTAGTTAGGCAAGGCTCAAGAGTCTAAACCTAACCAACATACGTAGGCAATGAGGTGTGCATTGGGTGAGGTTCTGATTGTCTTTGTCAGTTATGTGTTTGAGAGATGTATTTCTGAATCATAACATGTGAAATATGAAGTGAGGTCAATCCTCTCTGCCCCGTGTCCATTCTCCTGTAAAGAGGATGTGTGATGTTGTTCTTGCCCCGTGTCCATTCTCCTGTAAAGAGGATGTCTGATGTTGCTCTTGCACCGAAGCTGCCGATTCACTGCTCCCTCTTGAGACTCAGATCTGGGGGAGACGAGAGGAGAGGATGTCCATTCCAGACTGAACCGCACGTCTCTGGCCAGCATCACTCTCCAGACCACTGACCCAGTATTGGTGAAGAGAAACGAGCCAGCTTTAAAACCCTTTTATATTTACTGACGTTATCTGTTCTGTGAGGGGGGTTGGGTTCTCCATTCTTTGGTCAAGTCCATCAGAGTCTGTGTCAGGAATGCACGCACAACTTATAGACTTCACAGAGTGACTGTCAGGAATGCAAACCTTATGGATTTCAAGGAGTCTGTGTCAGGAATGCACACACCTTATAGATTTCACAGAGTCTGTGTCAGGAATGCACACACACCTTATATATATAACAGGGTTTGGCTTCAGGTTGCCATAGCGCTCTGACGCTCCTTCCACTGACACAGTGGCTCAGACGTAGCATCATTGGCCCTGTCCCAGCAGACAGTCCTCTCACCCTGTCCCAACACACAGTCCCATCACCCTCTGTCCCAACACACAGTCCCATCACCCTCTGTCTCATCACCCTCAGTCCCATCACCCTCAGTCCCAGCACCACTTGGTCCCCTGGTTTAAGCTGATTTATAAGTTCCCTTCTCGGCTGTAAGTTCATCTCATTGCTCAGAGTCCTATGGCATCCAGTCCAGTCTGTTAGTTTATCTCATTGCTCAGAGTCCTATGGCATCCAGTCCACTCCAGCTCCTTGGCCCACTGCCCCGCCCCCCTCACCCGCACCTTCTTCGTGTCGAACCGCCAGAACCGCTGCTGCCTGAAGAAGTACAGCTTTCCGTTGGGTCGGGTTACGGCGCCGTTAGCCCCCCGCGGCACGCCCTTCCAGTCGGAGAGCCCGCGAGGGTAGTAGGGCTCTGAGTGCAGCGTCTCCAGGTTGAGCACGAAGTAGCGCGAGCCTTTGAAGATGACCATGTGTCCGAGCGGCGCGTAGAAGAAGGCACAGTCTGGGTGGTGCGGGAGCTCAGCCTCGCTGCTCTTCCTGGGAAAGCCAGCGTCCAGCACGGAGCCCGAGTAACGCCACATCCTCTTCCCTGAGGACAGAGAACATAGACACAGGACACTGAGGACAGAGAGCATGGACACAGGACACTGAGGACAGAGAGCATTGACACAGGACATTTGGCACTGAGGACAGCATAGACCTAGGACATTTGGCACTGAGGACAGAGAGCATTGACACAGGACACTGAGGACAGAGATCACAGACACAGGACAGTGAGGACAGAGAGCATAGACACAGGACACTGAGGACAGAGAGCATTGACACAGGACATTTGGCACTGAGGACAGAGAGCATAGACACAGGACACTGAGGACAGAGAGCATTGACACAGGACACTGAGGACAGAGAGCATAGACACAGGACACTGAGGACAGAGAGCATAGACACTGAGGAAAGAGAGCATAGACACAGGACACTGAGGAAAGAGAGCATAGACTCAGGACATTTGGTACTGAGGACAGAGAGCATAGACAAAGGACATTTGACACTGAGGACAGATAGCATAGATTCAGGACATTTGACACTGAGGACAGAGAGCATGGACACAGGACATTTGACACTGAGGACAGAAAGCATAGACACAGGACATTTGACACTGAGGACAGACAGCATAGACTCAGGACATTTGACACTGAGGACAGAAAGCATAGACTCAGGACATTTGACACTGAGGACAGAGAGCATGGACACAGGACATTTGACACTGAGGACAGAAAGCATAGACACAGGACATTTGACACTGAGGACAGACAGCATAGACTCAGGACACTTGACACTGAGGACAGAAAGCATAGACACAGGACATTTGACACTGAGGACAGAGAGCATGGACACAGGACATTTGACACTGAGGACAGAAAGCATAGACACAGGACATTTGACACTGAGGACAGACAGCATAGGCTCAGGACATTTGACACTGAGGACAGAAAGCATAGACACAGGACATTTGACACTGAGGACAGACATTGCTCAGACAGCATAGACTCAGGACATTTGACACTGAGGACAGATAGCATAGACACAGGACATTTGACACTGAGGACAGAGAGCATAGACACAGGACACTGAGGACAGAAAGCATAGACACAGGACATTTGACACTGAGGACAGACATTGCTCAGACAGCATAGACTCAGGACATTTGACACTGAGGACAGAAAGCATAGACACAGGACATTTGTCACTGAGGACAGAAAGCATGGGAACAGGACATTTGACACTGAGTAAACTCCACCAGAGAATCCTTTTAGTGGCTTCACAACAGTGCCACTTACAGGCAAAGACTGTACAACAGTGCCGCCTACTGGCAAAGACAGATTGTTTTGTCTTTGTTTCTAGGGTTTTGTGGACAGCCAGTCACATAGTCAATGTTAAGAAGCAACATGTAGTTCATTGTCATTTTCACAGCTTAAATGATAACACTCAGGTGCCAAAAGCCTAGACAAGGTGCCAAATCTAAAGCATCTTTTAAATGGAGCAAAAACACAATTCATTATTTATTTATTGATTGATTTGATTGTGTTTGAAGCTAAACCTGTGGACCTGTGAATTCAGGAAAAGCGCTCTCAATAGCCAGTTATGTACCAAACCTTTAAAGAAGTATAACTTCCCGTCCAATGGGGAGAAGGCTGCTGCTTCGATGGCCAATGGGAGGTGAGCCCAGCGCTGTTGGAGGGGGGTGGGGGAACTGGCTGTACCCTCAGGGGTCACGGTCCAGAAGAGATTCCCCCGAAACACCAGGACCGTGCGGTTCTGATCTGAAACACAAACACACACACACACACACACACACACACACACACCACAGAGAGAAGGAAAGTATAGTTGGTGCTTTATATCAGAGAAAACCACAGGAGGAAGGTAGTCACTGATCATGTGGGTTCTGATCATTAGACTACAGGAGGAAGGTAGTCTCTGATCATGTAGGTGCTGATCATTAGACTACAAGAGGGAGGTAGTCGCTGATCAGGTAGGTGCTGATCAATAGACTACAGGAGGAAGGTAGTCGCTGATTATGTAGGTGCTGATCATTCGACTACAGGAGGAAGGTAGTCTCTGATCATGTAGGTGCTGATCATTAGACTGCAGGTTTTAAACTGGGAGGAATGGGCCCCAACAGCCTTTACTAATAGACTAACCTCTGGTTCTTCAGGCACCACAAGGATGCCTCACAAGCTACAGTCACACATAGTAATGGGGGGAAACTATTTTTTGTCTAATCATTTTTATAGATTTTTTCTAAAAAAATTATATATATATATCAAAGCCTACAAATTGCATTCTACATTCCTTTGATTTAAGCAGTGTGATCTTGGGCTTGTACACTCCAACATCAGTCAACTGTCCATTGCTTACCATGGTGTGTGTGTGTGTGTGTGTGTGTGTGGCTCTTTACTCATGGTGTGTATATGGCTGGCTAACCCATTGCTTACCGATGGTGTGTGTGTGTGTGTGTGTGTGTGTGTGTGTGTGTGTGTGTGTGTGTGTGTGTGTGTGTGTGTGTGTGTGTGTGTGTGTGTGTGTGTGTGTGTGTGTGTGTGTGTGGCTCCTTACCCATGGTGATGGCATCAAACACCCCGCTGCAGTAATGAGGCTGATCTGTGCTCTCTGCTTTCTCCCAGTCCTGCATGACCCAGCTCAGAGCCTGCCCCGGCAGCTGCACCTGTCGGCCACTAGGGGGCTTCCCTGTGCAGGAAAAAGATCCATTCAGGTCCAGCAGTGCAGCAGCTCCAGTCAGTCAGAGGACACCTCTATGCTACATGTCTACATGCTGATGTGAAGGACACATCCTCTGTGTGTCAGAGCACAAGTGGATTTAGAAGACCTGACGGAAACTACAGATTATACAATTACAATGGTCTTTTCTTTTATCAGAATCAAGGAAGTACCATTGTCTACCTTTGTGATTATCATGCTGTTGTCTCTGACTGTCATTCAAAAACAGCCATAAAACACAAAATCATCTGTGGGAGTCCATCATTATCTGTGCACTCAAAAGTGCACACTATTTAGGGAGTCCATTATCTGTGCACTCAAAAGTGCACACTAGTTAGGGAGTCCATCATTTCCCATCTTGAGATGTTGGCTTCTTTGCTCCAGTGGTTTGGCAAACACAAACTCAGAACATCATGTTGACAAACAGACATGAATCCAAACAAAACATCTCCCAACGGAAACTATGAGCATCATGTTCCTAAACAAAGCCATTTTTCCCATCAGACACACTGTCTGCATGATAGACACACACACACAAACACACACACACACACACACACACACACACACACACACACACACACACACACTCAGAGAGACACACACAGAGACACACACACTCACAATAATCCTCATAAATACACTAACATCATTTTATCCAATCATATAATTAAAACACTCATGAAAGAAAGAGTGTCATCAGGTTCGTCAGGAATAGGCTGTGCACATAAGAGCTCTGTGGGCATGTGTCTGCTGCTGACGGGAGCTTGCAGACTAAAACACAAAGCTTCATGTGACGGCCGACGGGACGGGAGCTTGCAGACGACAACACAAAGCTTCTTCAGATAAGCTGAGGAGCGGCAGGGCACACGTTTGTTTGCAAAAGGTTGAGCAAACATTTGCCTTGGCGCTGGATGATATCTGCGTCCCCAGAGAGGGAGAGATGGAGCGGGTGGGCAGTAAGCGTTGTGTGTGTGTGTGAGTGTGTGTATGGGCAGTAAGCGCTGTGTTGTGTGTGTGTGTGTGTGTGTGTGTGGGCAGTAAGTGCTGCGCTGTGTGTGGGGATGGCTGGTTTCCGACTCGGTGTGTCGGTGGGTGGCTGAGGCAAGAGCTAAACACCCCCATCCCGCCCAACCCAGACGGGAACAACTTCATTCTCCAAATAACCAAATACCATGTCAGTGCCGGTGGCTGGCTTGCTGCTGACACACACTCACACACACACACACACACACACACACACACTTGCACACACACACACACACACACACACACACACACACACACACACACACACACACACACACACACACACACACACACACACACACTTGCACACACACACACACACACACACACACACACACACACACGTGAGTTAGTAGAGGGGGAATATGACGCCAAAGTCAAATAAGAGATTAGATATATAACATCCATGTGAGTTGCAGAAGAAGCAGCACAATGAAGCACTACAGTGTTCTAGCGTACAGTATAATGTGTGTGTGTGTGTGAGTGTGTGTGTGTGTGTATATATACAGTATATAATGTGTGTGTGTGTGGGTGTGTGTGTGTGTATAGTATACTGTATATATAAGTGGAAAGGGAGTTCAATGCAATGGTGAACTCCACAACCAGATTAGATATCTTGTATGCATGTGTGTGTGTTGGTGAAGGGGGATTCCAGTGGCACACAGCCCCTAGATAAACTCAAAGACCAGAGCAGACACATGAGGCACACACACACACACACACACACACACACACACACACACACAGCCCCTAGATAAACTCTACGACCAGAGCAGACGCATGAGGCACGTGTCCCATGTGGCTTTGAGTCCAGTGATGCACACACCGCAGGATCACATGTGGGTAATTCACTGGGAAACTAATGCTACGTTCAAGACAATGGCAAACTCGGTAAACAGGACTTGGGAACCTTCGACTTCAAAGCCTGTGTTCACCTGATCAAATCAGAAATCAATATACAGCAGATGTCAACATCTGTCGTATCACCTGCACATTAGCACATTAACCTTATATTAGTATATATTTGTTTTTTCATTTCAATCATATCTGTAGCATATCTATCATATCTATCTATATTTCTCATGTTGAAATCATATGGAATAGTAAATGGCTCATTAAAAGACATGAAATAGAGTTTGTAATATCACTGTCCCAACGGAGGACATGAAATAGTGTTTGTAGTATCACTGCCACAACGGAGGACATGAAATAGTGTTTGTAATATCACTGTCACAACGGAGGATGCCATGTCACGTCAGGTAAATCTGGGCACAGAATTTCTGCCTGAGTTTCCGAGCAAAGAATCCAACCCAACCATGAGAGCTTGTGTTTTCCCAACGATTCTCCAACGTATCATGAACGCAGCATCAGAGCCGGGCAGCAGATGAGACACATACGTGGCTGAGGGGGAGATGGAGCCGGTGCCAGGCTGCAGCAGAGAAGAGAAGAGAAGAGAAGAGAAGAGAAGAGAAGAGAAGAGAAGAGAAGAGAAGAGAAGAGAAGAGAAGAGAAGAGAAGAGAAAAGGAAAGAAGAGGTATTCAGGTCAGCCTGGCATCTGGTCCTCATCACCACACAGGCCAGCACTCAGCACCAACCGGGTGAGAGCCAGCAGACCCAGCGAACCGCCAGCAGGCCCAGTAGCGGGCCAGGTCAGAACCAGCAGCAGGCCGGGTCAGTATAAGATTCAGCTTCTGTCCAAACCTGGCTTGGCTCAGGTGTGGCGTACAGCAGACCTGGGCCAGACCACGGCCAGCTCCACGAGATCTAAGATCCACGGTTGAGAGCCAGAGAGCCAGCAGGAGAGTGCCATGCCGGATCAGGGCCAGATCAGGGCCAGATCAGGGCCAGACCAGGGCCAGTGGACAGGATCCATGCCATAGTCTGTGTCTGTGAGTTGGTGTGTCAGAG
>NC_137928.1:2034784-2067284 GCF_963457725.1 Sprattus sprattus
AACACAGCTCACACAAACACAAACACAACAGACACAAACACAGCTCACACAAACACAACAGACACAAACACAACAGACACAAACACAACAGACACAAACACAGCTCACACAAACACAACAGACACAAACACAGCTCACACAAACACAACAGACACAAACACAACAGACACAAACACAGCTCACACAAACACAACAGACACAAACACAACAGACACAAACACAGCTCACACAAACACAAACACAACAGACACAAACACAGCTCACACAAACACAAACACAACAGACACAAACACAGCTCACACAAACACAAACACAACAGACACAAACACAGCTCACACAAACACAACAGACACAAACACAGCTCACACAAACACAACAGACACAAACACAGCTCACACAAACACAACAGACACAAACACAACAGACACAAACACAACAGACACAAACACAACAGACACAAACACAGCTCACACAAACACAACAGACACAAACACAACAGACACAAACACAACAGACACAAACACAACAGACACAAACACAGCTCACACAAACACAACAGACACAAACACAACAGACACAAACACAACAGACACAAACACAACAGACACAAACACAACAGACACAAACACAACAGACACAAACACAGCTCACACAAACACAACAGACACAAACACAACAGACACAAACACAACAGACACAAACACAACAGACACAAACACAGCTCACACAAACACAAACACAACAGACACAAACACAGCTCACACAAACACAACAGACACAAACACAACAGACACAAACACAGCTCACACAAACACAAACACAACACACACAAACACAGCTCACACAAACACAGCTCACACAAACACAACAGACACAAACACAGCTCACACAAACACAAACACAACAGACACAAACACAGCTCACACAAACACAACAGACACAAACACAACAGACACAAACACAACAGACACAAACACAACAGACACAAACACAACAGACACAAACACAACAGACACAAACACAGCTCACACAAACACAACAGACACAAACACAGCTCACACAAACACAACAGACACAAACACAGCTCACACAAACACAACAGACACAAACACAGCTCACACAAACACAACAGACACAAACACAGCTCACACAAACACAACAGACACAAACACAGCTCACACAAACACAGCTCACACAAACACAACAGACACAAACACAGCTCACACAAACACAAACACAACAGACACAAACACAGCTCACACAAACACAAACACAACAGACACAAACACAGCTCACACAAACACAACAGACACAAACACAACAGACACAAACACAACAGACACAAACACAGCTCACACAAACACAAACACAACAGACACAAACACAGCTCACACAAACACAACAGACACAAACACAACAGACACAAACACAGCTCACACAAACACAACAGACACAAATCAGTCTGTAAGTAGGTCTCCTCCAAGGCATCACACATACATTACTGCATCAAACATCAATGCAAGTCTACTACATGTTTTCCTCAATATGTCCCAACCAATCTTCTATCCTCATGGCAAGCTTTCTCTTTGACGCTCACGTGTCGTCACGGTTACTCTCCATGGTTTGATATTACAAATTGGGAGCTTTGCGTCTCCTTCTCTCACGGTGAAGAACCTCCACGCTGATGGAGCATGTATCTCTTCTATAGCCACGCTGATGGACCATGCATCTCTCTCTTCTAAAGCCTCTGATCTCAACAAGACCTCAGTCCATTCAAACCTAAAGCACAACACCTCAGTCCATTCAAACATAAAGCACAACACCTCAGTCCATTCAAACATAAAAGCACAACACCTCAGTCCATTCAAACATAAAAGCACAACACCTCAGTCCATTCAAACCTAAAGCACAACACCTCAGTCCATTCAAACATAAAGCACAACACCTCAGTCCATTCAAACATAAAAGCACAACACCTCAGTCCATTCAAACCTAAAGCACAACACCTCAGTCCATTCAAACCTACTGCATAAAATGGGCCTACATAAAGCTGATACAAGAGGGAAAGGACAGGACAACGGTTTGCAATTTCTCTTGTTCCAGACAACGACAGCAAGTCTGTTCTCCCACCACAAATGTCCTCATGCGATTACCAAAACTACACCTAGCCCTTTCTCATGGCACCACAAAAACTCTGCCACTGTATAAATGCTTACTGTTCATCGTGTATGGTACCATACAAGAGTTCCAGGAACGTCTGAAACAATGCCGTGAGGTGAGGATGCTTATGAAATGGCATGAATAGTTTCCATTTATATAATAACATAGAAAGTACACCAACCAATTTTGCAATATTGAAGACAGAAAATAACTTAAGAAAAATGCGTAAACATTTACACAGTGCTTAATGTCAAGGATGACTTCTAGTGAATGCTACTCCCTCTGTGAAATGACTTAAAGTGAACGCTACTCCCTCTGTGAAATGACTTAAAGTGAACGCTACTCCCTCTGTGAAATGACTTCTAGTGAATGCTACTGCCTCTGTGAAATGACTTCCTACTACCCAGCCCACACTGGGCAATCTCTGGGGTGTGGCACGGGGCGGATAGCATTCCCTAGAAGTCATTATTCTTGTGACTTAAGTTGAACAAAATAGTTAACCGTTATGTGCAGTGTTTTACATGTGTTTGAGTGACGTGTTGTTTGGATGACACGTCAGAAAGAGTTTGCCTGAGAAGGATTTGTTTTGTGAATGAACAGAAATAAAGAAAGCTATTGAAGAGTTCGTCAGGTCCTCAATTTGACCACCGTCACACTGGGGGGTATATACATGTTCTTTTAGACAAACAGAACTGTCTAAACGTTATACATGTTCTTTTAGACGTACAGAACTGTGTAAACATTCAAGCATTTTTCCTGGGCTAGTCTATCCTGTGGTGTTGCCTGGGGACGGGAGGGGACAGGGCATGGGGACGGGAGGGGACAGGGCGAGGGGACAGGGCATGGGGACAGGGCATGGGGACGGGAGGGGACAGGGCGAGGGGACAGGGCGAGGGGACGGGAGGGGACAGGGCGAGGGGACGGGAGGGGACAGGGCGAGGCGGCTGGCAGCATGACTCACGGCGTGTCAAGCTTCTTGAACTCGGGGACGGGCTCGGGCTTCTTGCGGAAGGTGAACCAGTAGATGACGAGGCCAGCGATGAGGGAGAAGAGGAGTATGTCAAGGTTGCTCAGGAGGGGCTCCTCCGCCTCCATGGCCTCGGGCTGGGTGGGCGCCTCCGACTGCAGGTCTGCCATGTCTACTGGTGGGACAGAGAGACAACATCAGTCATGTCTACTAGTGGGACAGAGATTACATCAGTCATGTCTACTAGTGGGACAGAGAGATAACATCAGTCATGTCTACTGGTGGGACAGAGAGACAACATCAAACATGTCTACTGGTGGGACAGAGAGACAACATCAGACATGTCTACTAGTGGGACAGAGAGACAACATCAGACATGTCTACTGGTGGGACAGAGAGACAACATCAGACACGTCTACTGGTGGGACAGAGAGACAACATCAGACATGTCTACTGATGGGACAGAGAGGAGAGAGAGACAACATCAGACATGTCTACTGGTGGGACAGAGAGACAACATCAGACATGTCTACTGGTGGGACAGAGAGGACAGACAGACAACATCAGACATGTCTACTGGTGGGACAGAGAGACAACATCAGACATGTCTACTAGTGGGACAGAGAGGACAGACAGACAACATCAGACATGTCTACTGGTGGGACAGAGAGGACAGACAGACAACATCAGACATGTCTACTGGTGGGACAGAGAGACAACATCAGACATGTCTACTAGTGGGACAGAGATTACATCAGTCATGTCTACTAGTGGGACAGAGAGATAACATCAGTCATGTCTACTAGTGGGACAGAGATTACATCAGTCATGTCTACTAGTGGGACAGAGAGATAACATCAGTCATGTCTACTAGTGGGGCAGAGACAACATCAGACATGTCTACTAGTGGGACAGAGAGACAACATCAGACATGTCTACTAGTGGGACAGAGAGACAACATCAGACATGTTTATTAGTGGGACAGAGAGACAACATCAGACATGTCTACTAGTGGGACAGAGAGACAACATCAGACAAGTCTACTGGTGGGACAGGAGGGAGAGAAGTCGTTTAGTAATCAGAAGGTTGCTAGTTCAATTCCCTGTCAAAGAGCCTTGAGCAAGACACTGAACCCCTAATTGCTCCTGATGCAGTGTGCCATGTAAATGTGATACATCCTTGTAAGTCGCTTTGGATTAAAGCGTCTACTTAATGAATTTGTAAATGTAAATGTCTACTAGTGGGACAGAGAGACAACATCAGTTATGTCTTCTAGTGGGACAGAGAGACAACATCAGTTATGTCTTCTAGTGGGACAGAGAGACAACATCAGACATGTCTACTAGTGGGACAGAGAGAAGAGAGAGACAACATCAGTCATGTCTACTAGTGGGACAGAGAGGAGAGAGAGACAACATCAGACATGTCTACTAGTGGGACAGAGAGACAACATCAGTTACAAGTGGGACAGAGAGAAGAGAGAGACAACATCAGACATGTCTACTGGGACAGAGAGGAGAGACAATATTAACATCAGACATGTCTACTAGCAAGAGTGGGACAGAGAGGAGAGTCAATATTAACATCAGTCATGTCTACTAGCAAGAGTGGGACAGAGAGGAGAGTCAATATTAACATCAGTCATGTCTACTAGCAACAGTGGGACAGAGAGGAGAGACAACAGCTAGCCAGACCCGCCTAACTACACTTAACCTATACTACTGCTAATGTTACTGCTTATCTAGATAGTATTAAGCAATTAATTTGTTTTTAAACATAGCAGAATAGTTCAGACTTGCACCAAGAGGAATCTCTGACGACTGTTTGGTCTCTAAACAAGCACTGATTTCACTCCGACCTGTGGCTTTTGACTGCGACCTCCAAAATCCGTCGGGCGAGAAGAAAATCAGGCCTAAAGCCATGATGAAGTATGACCTTGGCATTCCTGGAACATAGCCAGGTAACGCCTGCTCAGAGACCATGTGCATTACGTGTTTGAGTGACTCAGCAGACATATCCACCATAAGCCATCCTCTCCCTTCAATGGGGAGAATGGCAGGCAGGGATGTCCCACTCTTTGGAAGTTCATACTGGACTTTACTAATATAGTAAATACTAATACTAAACGCAGGTTTCGAAAAACTAAAATATGCTATTTTTCCTCCTAAATATTTCATCTCTGCGATTCCAAAATGTATGCCTTACAACCTCTTCAAACACACTACAAATGAACCATTAAATGTAGGCCAGCGTACCACCACTCTTTCCAAAGGGAACAAGGACAGTCTGATTAGTTCACATATTAACTTTTAGTTACCGGATAACAATTTGAATCTTTTGTCAATCCATGACTGGAAATGGTTTCAGATGTAAAGAGAGAGGGTGTGTGAGTGTGAGTGTGAGTGTGGGGAATAGGCAAAACGAGTCTAAAGTTAGCGTGGTAAACTTCACCACGGCTTAAAGGTGACAACGATTTGACAAAACATGCAGCCACTATAAAATACACGGACAAGAGGTTTCAATTATGTTCTGTCGCCTGTCAATCAAATGTTCAAACCCTTCAATAACTACACAATGCCAGTTACAATCTGGCCCAGAGTGGTTTTAGTGAGGTAAGCTGAGCAGCGCAGAGTATCAGAGAGATCATCTCACAAGCCCGCTAGTCAGGAGTACCAAGCTTGAACAAAGGCCATCTGAAACAATCAATTATTAATCACACTAGCATGACGAGAACTAATCACAAGATTTTAGTGGTAAAGACGCAATAACACACCTCAGTATCCTCCACGGGGAGTTATATGAAGGCGTTAGTGGTAAGATGGGCAATAAACACTTATAAATAGGATTACTAATATGGTATTCCTCTTCTTGAGCTATTGGCAATTAAAAACATTGATTGCCAAGACAGAACGCTTAATTCCCAATCCTAAAACCTTACATAATCCTGCACAAAACCAGAGCTGAAGACCCCAACTAAATAGTAAGCCAATAACAACAGCCACAGAAAATGGAAATTACTTCATACAAATAAGAAGATGATCTTCGTTTGTCAAGAATTTAGGGAATTTGCGACGTCAGCCTAGGAACAACAAAAAGGGGGGGGGGGGGGGGGCTTCCCCTTCTCAATACACTGAATAAGCATAACGGATCCTAGTTTGGTAACATGCTCTGACTCGACACTTACCAACTCGCACATAAAACAAAATAGTCTTAAGAGTCCGCAAAACGTCGGAGACACCGCTAATCTTCAAGACCAAACAATGTCTGCGCCAAGCATTAACCCAACCCAACATTAACCACCGTTGACGCAACATCATTGAGAGTAATTTAACGTCAATAATCGTAATATCATTATGTTAAACTACAAATAGAAGCTTGAGTTAGTTCAAATCTGTCGGACTGTTTAGAAGCTAATGACGACGTAGGATAATTTCAAATGGGGTCAGTAGAGTTCAGATCGCATACTCACTACTCACCTGCTATCCTATCTCACAACAGTTCACGTAAGCTTAGGTACATCGTTCTGGGGTAACAAACGGGTAACAACCAGTAAAGAAAAAAGTTAACTCCAAGTAGCTAGCAATAGGAGTTCAGCTCGTAACTATACCACTAACGTTAACTAAGGTAACATATTTAATTGGACACCATCAACCCGTTAACTTTAAGCAACCCTGTATTCGAACACATAGTCTCTTAAGTAGCTCAATGTATCCATGTGGCTACATTGGCACAGCTGTATTCCTATTGATGTTATTGGAAGATTGGCTAGGTCAAATTAATTGTTTTAAGAAAGTTTATAACTTCATCTTATCTAGCTAGCGACCGCTAACAATTATGCACCCCTTTCTTGGCAGTTAGCTCATTGATAACACTGTCGTAAACACTGACGTTTTTCCTTGGGAAAAACTTCTGTCTCTCTAAATTAATGTGCATATAACGGTCAATGAAATGTCCATAAGAACGCACGAAATGTGACAAGTATGGGTGCAAGAAAGTTCAGCCACTCACCCTCTCACCCTGTTCGGTAAACCAAGTTGCACGATGCGGAAATTTTACGCCACACCGTCATATTATTGGACTGGACCACTTTTCTTCCAAATAGGGGTGCTTTGTGAAATACTTAGTTGATTTAATTGTTATCTTTATTGATACTATATTATCAACATCTGCTTTATTTTACAAATTGTTCTGAATGAATATTTTTATATTCGTAACTTTGTAATCCGACCATAAACCGTAACTGCGCCATGACAGTGATTTCCTTACTTACACAAGTGCATCTAAAAAATGAGCTGTTCCACAGAAGTTACCTAATTACGTTGTGCAGATGCATATGTAACCAAATTCTATCGTAAATCACAAAGTGCAGCGGGGAAGAGGTCAGGGTTATGTAATCCTGCCGACAGTACAAACTGTCTGATTGTGAATGTCCCTGGAACTTTAGTTACCTTCAATGGTGTAGGCTACACGAGGTTGTCGCTCAGGAAAAATGATAGCCTACGTCTGCATACTTCAAAATAATGAACTCCGCACACCTTTGACTGACTGTCATTTGTCAACACAACCTAATTCACAATTCGTTTGTAAAGATATGTTTGAATTCATGAAATGTAACTATTTTCTGTAGGCCTACGTGTGGAGTGGTAGCCTACTTTGTGTTTTGACATGTACTTCCTTCTTTATGTCAACGATAGGTTACAATTGACGTTCTGTGTAGGTATCCTTGGCTAATTTTGTTTCCTAATCCTAGGTCTGTTCTATTGCATCAGTGAACCAAATACACCAGAGAGCTGTTATGCATGGCTTATGGTCCATAAGGACCTAATCAGTGCGAAGAAAGAGACAAACCAAGTAAACAAAAAACCTATATGAAAACGGTAGCATATACCCTAGAAAAAGAATGCAATTGTACAAATACAACTTATGAATGGCTTTACAATTGTGCTACATTGCTGCCTGTGTTGAACCATTGCAAATATGTTACTGTCTTAACTTGTTTTGAGAACACAACTGTCCTTGAGTGTATAAGGTCTATCACCCGAAGCCAAAGAACAGCGCTGTGACTCGATACCCACAACCCAGAGGTCCAGAAGTCTGACACCACATCAAAAATCAATGCTATTTCCATGCAAACCTGAAAGTAATCAGAAAGTTTGAGGATTTACAAAACATTTGAAAACAAAAAAGTGAATGACATGTAAAATGTAGAACTGTTTAAGATTCTGCAGTGTTTCTACTCTACTGGGTCTGCAGTGATTACTCATTGAATATAGGGCCTGAATTAGTGGCATTGAACATATGAGCTCCTTGAGTTTTATCCCTTCCATTGAATGCCGTGTTCAGATAACCATACTGTGGACTTCTTCTACTTCAATTCAATCTTATTTATATTGCGCCATAACAATACAATTGTCTCTAGGTGCTTTACAGAGCCCAGAGCCTGAACTACGTACTTGTCAAAGGCTTCTTCGAGTTATCTACTGGATGCCATTGTTCACCACTGGGGGATCGTCGCCCCCTCCCTGTGGAACTCATCACCACACCACATGAAAAAATGCCCTCACACTGTCATCATTGAAAAAGACCCTCAAAGCCCACATCCTCAGCCTTGCCTTCTCCAACTAAGACACACACACACACACACACACACACACACACACACACATCATGTTTTTTATTCTTTTCTTTGTTATAACCTTTTTTTATGTCTTTATTTTAAGCGTCTTTGAAAAGCGCTTTATAAATGTGATGTATTATTATTAGTATTATTGTTTGCCTATCATAAATATGACCCTAAGTTGCCGCACCACCAGACTCAGTAATAGCTTCATTCACCAAGCTGTCAGGAAACTAAACTCTCTCCCCTCACTCCTCCCAGCCATATCCAAATCCTCCCCCCCCCCCCCACACACACACAAAAAAAATCACTCAGGACTCTGCAACAAACTTTTATCACTTATGTTTACCACCACGTACTGTTCAACTAGCACTAATATAACATATAACAAATACATCTTACAGGATGTTTTTGCTGCCAGTACCAAATTGCCCTTTTTTTGTACTCTACCATAACCTCACTTTATAAGAAAACTTATGCTGCTATATGTTTATCTGTATGTTCTACTTGTATTATGTAATTTCTTGTCTGTATGTTCTACTTAGTATTAGGTAATGTCCTGTCTTATCTGTTGTGCCTGTGCACTTAATATGTTTCACCGTACTAGAGTGGGAAACGTTCTTTCGATTACTTTGTATGTCTTGACATTTGAAGGTATTGACAAATAAGCTTCTTTGACTACTTTGACTTTGACATTGATATGGCCGTTCCTCACGTATAACAATGTTAGTGAGACATGGCCTCTGCACTTACTTAAAGTGTCAGAAGAAGTCAACTTGTTATACCAAGCAAAGAGAGGTTTTTTCAGTGTCAAATTGTGGCTAGGCTAAGAGTAGAGCTGCCGACCTGGCACTCTGATATGCATTGCAGTCAGTTGTTTAGACAGACCAAAACCACCACTATGAGAAGATCGGGCACCAAGCATTGTTCATGAGAAAAGTAGGCCTACAGATAGGCCTACTGAATCTGCCTAAGGATTGCAAGACTCCAATCAGCAAATGTAGGCTACTGTCGGAAGAGGGCTGCATAGAAATGGTCATGTAATTCCTTAAAAAAATAAAAGATTCAACTTTTCACTCATAGTGTTGAGCTATTATTGTGATCTTAATGAGTAACTTTGTATTGGATTAGAAATAAATGGAAAATGGAAGTGTTTTGTACTCGTGATCCCAGACTTTTGGACGTCACTGTATGCTCTGTCCTTCAATGTCTTACCTGAGTGCAATTTCCACAGCACTGCTCATGTTGTAAGTGTAAGCGTATCGGTTGCCATGGCAAATGCCTCAAGTTTTGTGTATCCAAGTAGGACCGTTTCACGCCAGGTTGTACTTTCACTCCGGAGCGTTGTGAAGGAACAACAACAGAAATCGCATGCTACGCCATGCACCATGCACTGACGTCGTAGGTAGAGAAAACTGACAGCATTCAGCTACGAAGCAAACGGTACCTCTGAATAGCATTGAGGTCTTGCTATCAAAAATGTCGATATTCACGCCAACCAACCAGATTCGACTGACTAACGTGGCAGTCGTCAGGATGAAGAAGGGCGGAAAGCGATTTGAAATAGCCTGTTATAAGAATAAAGTCATGAATTGGAGATCAGGAGCGTGAGTAACTGTTAGCCAGTAACACATCACCATGGTGGCTAGCTATTTAGCTAGCATAGCACAGCTAGTGCATGTTCAGTGTTCTATTTGTTTGTTGTAAATTATTATTGCAGTTGTTTCGTTTATCCCCAATAAAGTGTTAGAGATAGACAAAGGGTGGATTTCTGGCTAGTCTCGATTTCAAACGATTCTAAAGGGAACTTCCCTTTACACAATTAATGGTGCTAAATGACATAATGTGTATAGCTTTCCATAGTAGCATTCATTATACTTCAAATTACTTACTTGAAAACCTTTTTTAGAGGTAGTTTAATGCGGTGCAACTGCCAGACAGCTTAACATTAGTTCGAAATTTCAAGTGAACTGAATTCTCCAATGTTGTCTCTGCTATAGAGAGAAGGACTTAGATGAAGTCCTACAGACACCTACGGTGTTCATCAATGTGTCGAAGGGCCAAGTGGCTAAAAAGGAGGATTTGTCCAAAGCATTTGGGACCGACGATTTGACGGAAATGTGCAAACAAGTGAGTAGGAGCACTCATCCATGGTTGACTACGGATACATATTTAATTGTAGCAACTCACTAGTTGTGCCCCTGCTCACATCTATTTTTAACGGCCTGTTCTCAGATTTTAGCGAAGGGAGAACTTCAAGTGTCAGACAAGGAGCGGCAGAACCAGCTCGAAACGATGTTCAGAGACATCGCAACGATAGTGGCCGAGAAGTGCGTCAATCCGGAGACCAAGCGGCCATACACCGTCAGCCTCATAGAGAGAGCCATGAAGGACATCCACTACTCTGTCAAAGCAAACAAGAGCACAAAACAGCAGGTTTGTACTAAGACTCCCATAAGGTGAGGGTAGATACTGTATCAGAAGCACCAGATGTGGCCTCATTAGATGTACTTGACCAGTAATTCTTGAGGTTAATCATTTAGAATTGGTGCCTGTATGTACGTTTTAGTCAATTCATCATTTTTGTGAGTCACAGCCCCAGTATTATAGATACATATGGACCCCTTGTGGATGTTTCTTGTAATGCAAGGATAAACATTTGTTTATGGTCCAAAATGTCTGATTTGTGATATTATTAGAGCCTTATTGTAAGTGTATCAATGTGTCTGATATAGTGTTTTGATGATGTAAAAGTTTTCTGCACGTAGAAGAATATCCACTTGGTTGCTCAAAAAACTTGCCTTATTTCTATCTTAACTCGATGCATACCACTGCCTCTTCCTGCTTGTATTTGCCATATCTGCAAAAAAAAAAAAACACCAAATGACGAGGACTAATCTAAGACAGTTGAGTAGCCAGGTGACCAACCCTGAGTGCTTCTTCCCCACAGGCCCTGGAGGTGATCCGCCAGCTGAAGGAGTCCATTCAGATCCAGCGGGCTCACATGCGACTGCGCTTCGTGCTGCCCGCCAAAGACGGCAAGCGGCTCAAGGAGAAGCTGAAGCCCCTCATCAAGGTGGTGGAGGACGAGGACTTCGATGAGCAGCTGGAGATGGTGAGGGCGCTTGCATCCCACATAGCAGTTCATTAACACAGGAGCACATCTGGCCCAGATGTGAACCTCGTCTGCTTCCACCTGTACAGTGTCATTAACAAAGACACTCAAAGGGACAGTTTGTGGTATTTCACCAGCTGAATACCCTTCCCTTTACAAGCGTGTGTAAATACCTATGCACAACGCGAAAAGCCCAGTGTTTTGGTTTGTCATGGTTGGCTCCGTGGAATAGGACCTGCTCCCTATGACTTCGATGAGCAGCTGGAGATGGTGAGGGCCCTTGCATCCCACATAGCAGTTCATTAACACAGGAGCACATCTGGCCCAGATGTGAACCTCGTCTGCTTCCACTTGTGCGGTGTCATTAATAATGGCGCTCAAAAGGACAGTTTGGTTTTTAGTGCCATCTAGCGGTGATTATGCTTAATTGCAACCAGATGATAACCATTGCCTTTCAGAAGTGTGAAAGCAAGACCTGCTCCCTATGTAGATACGAAGGCCTAATTCTAAGCTAACAAAAACATAGTTACTGGTAATTATACAGTAATGAATACATAATTATGAATACTGTATTCCATTTCTACTAATAGATACCACTAAAAGCTACACACCATACCTTTATAGCCAGATCTTAATGTAAATGATATTGTAGGAATATAGTCCTTATGGCATCACAGTTATATTTGTGATTATAATGTCCAAATGCATAACTTTCCCTGCGCTTCTATGTGCCCTTTTATACAAGATATGCCTAAAGTTTGCGTGTGTGTGTGTGTGTGCGTGTGTGTGCGTGCGTGCGTGTGTGCCTGTCTGTCTGTGTGTGTGTCTGTGTGTGTGTGTGTCTGTGCCTATATGTGTGTGTGTGTGTGTGTGTGTGTGTGTGTGTGTGTGTGTGTGTGTGTGTGTCCTCCTCAGGTGTGTCTGATCGATCCTGGCTGCTTCCGGGAGATTGACGAGCTGATCCGCTGCGAGACCAAAGGCAAAGGCACTCTGGAGGTCCTCAGCCTCAAGGACGTTGAGGAGGGCGAGGAGAGGCTGGAATAGTGCATCACTTCCTGTAGAGGAGGGCGAGGAGAGGCTGGAATAGCGCATCACTTCCTGTCCCACAGGTCTCATTAAACTGTCTGTGAGGAGGGAGGGCTTTTTCCTATATATTGTTAAGGAAAGGTAATTTGATCACATCAGACAGGCGCACGTCCTGCAAGGACCACTGTGGAACATGCTGTTATTTTCTGTGAAAATTGTACAATGCCTTTTCAAAGGGGGAAATAATTAATTAAAGAAAGGTGTTTTTCAGTGGTCAGTACTAGCGACTGAATACCCAGCATGGCTTTTACAAGCCTCACACTGAAGCCCTTTGTGTGTGTGTGTGTGTGTGTGTGTGTGAGAGAGAGACACATTGACGAGCTGATCAGCATGGCTTTTCCAAGACTCACACAGAAGCCCCGCAACCTATCTGTGCCTTGCTTAATGTCTTATTGTGCTCCTAAGGGGTTCAGGGCAGAGGAAGCGGATTCCAGCTAGCATGCCAGTTAAAAAACACGGGGTATGACAACATAACAATATTGGACTGTTTCACACTCAAAAGTGATTGGTTGTATCATTTTTGGAGCATGTGGTATTGTCTTGAGAGTCCCAGGTTGTTTAGTTATGAGCACATTGCCATTTAAACATATTAACCGTGTCAGTGTGTCTGTATATTCACTATGCAATATAGTACATATACACTGTACAATAAACACTATTCATTAAAACCATGCATGAGTGCATCAACGGAAGCTTACGTTTTTTCCTGTGTTACCAGATTTTACTGATTTCTGAAAAGGATACTAAATGTGTCGTACCTCCTGTGCCAAGAATAATGTGTTTCTTAAGCAGATAGTGCCATTCTTTTGCCACATGTACGCTATGACAGTCAGTGTGTTTCCACTGTTAGCTGGCCTGCTTTCAATAATGGGTGCCACATAATTAAGATGGGACATGCAATTTTCAAGTCTATCAAGAAGGATATCTATAAACACTATTCATTAAAACCATGCATGAGTGCATCAACGGAAGTGGGTTCAGTGATGTGTCGTGTAAAGCCCATGGAATTCATAAAATCCCTAGCCTTCGAGTCGTTCCCATTATCCACATATATGTTAAAATCACCAGTGGTAATACTCTTATAGTAGTTTGTGTGGATAATGGAGCTGTAATTGCCTGCTTCAATAAGAGCTGCAGACCCATTTTTGTTTAACCAGGTTTCAGTTTAAAACATATAGTGTCATTTACGTTCACAAATAGGATCGTTAATGAGAAATGTTTGGCCTGATAGGGACCTAATATTTAGCATTGCCATCGAAATATTTTATGAATAGAGTGGTTGACACAAAGGAGGAATATCCCGAGGTAAAGATTTAATATGCACTGGGTTCCTATTGTAACTACTGTATCTATGGCCTTCGCTTTTTACTGTAAGTTGGGTAGAGTTTAAAATTGGAATAGGATAGGAAGGCGCATGCCATAATATTATATGAAGCCCCCTGCTCTGAGATAGTGGTGTGTGTCATATATTTCTCTGTAGAAAACATTGCCAGATTCTGACATATTTACATAAACAGTATTATTAGAGTTGACACCTGGGGGGCATGAGTTTGTGCTGTTTTCTACAGGATGTCAATGCCTTATGTTGTCCGAGAGCAGACTGGCTCAATCTAATAAAGAATGAGAGTTGGAGGTTTAGATAATAGTCCAGTAGAGTAGAGAGTCTCAAATCCTGATGATGAATGCTTTGAGTCCGAGGTTTAAATGATAATCCAGCAGGCTATTTTTTTATAAGAATAAATCGTGAGGCAGACGAGTAATCGGCAGGCGGCAGTAATTATAACAAACATAAAATTGGGTATCAATTAACCTCCGCTCTTCCTACGATATCACACAAGGCTGATGGATAAAGGGCTTTGTGGCCCTTTGGCACAGAGCCTTTAACTTGTTCTTTATTTAACTATGTGCCTTTTCTACACAGACAGGCAGCTTGTTAAAAATGTCTTTATTCAACTCTCACAAGCAAACAGTAGGCTATATTGCAGCGAGACAAGAGTCTCACTGCACCTTTTCTTTCAATCAGAATGGATTGAAGAAATAGATAGCCTATAGATTATAGGATGTAGAAATGTGTTCATCTACATGTAATCATCAAAAAAATACAAGGGATCAAAGTCATAAATAGAACCAAAACTCTCAGCAGCATGGGAGACATTGGAAGTATCACCTCCGATATTAATCTCAAAAGCAGGAGTAGAATCATGTGAGTCCGAGCAACAGCATGAACGGACTACAGCTCCTCCGCCCACCAGTAGCAGGGCGGTTCCGACCCAACCCGTGTAGAGTGCCGGCCCCCACTCTCGTTTAAATGAAGTTACGCTGTTCGGCGCTTCAGAGCCGTCGTGGGTCGCCCAGGACGTCACCACCAGCATCAGCAAGCCTGACACCACATACAAAACACCCGAGACCACTTTGGTCAGCTGATTCATTCGCCCAACAATCAGAAGGGCGTTTGCTGCAAGCGAGATGCAGATTGTCGCTGTGATGAGATCCCTCATGGAGTGGAAGTTCCCCGCTAGCTGCAGCATCGCCTGGATGAAGTGACAGTGGAGAGAGCCGTTTCCTCGCTGCTCCCAGTTTATCCACACCCCGTCCAAGTGCATCGCCAGAGAGTCCGTGGTGTTGTCTACAGCGCCGCTAACCGTCCACACGGAGAGGAAGCGGGTCAGTAGTGCACAAAACCAGCCCGACAGACCCAGTAAAGCGGCGATCAGACCCAACAGGCCCATGCTGCTAGTAGACGTAAACAAAAACAAAAAAAGCTTTAATCATTAAGCTTTTACTGTCACTGTACTTTACCCATAACAGAGATTAGTAGAGAAATATGAATATTTATTTTATAATATATATATACTGTATATATATTTTTTTACTTTTCAACATGACAGGCTCTGCCTCCCCTGCCTCTTCTGACCGCAAGTCCCTGCTAGGTTAGTATTTCACCATGTAGTCTACCTACTGCGAATACCTAGGCTAGTATTGCACTGCAAATGGATGCAAGGTGTTATAGGTGTTATAACAAAACATAGGCCTATTCGTTTTAATCGTGCTTCATAAATAAAGTGCATTCACTGTTGCCCACTGCCACCTTAACATCCATTTGTGACATAGCCTACTAACCTAGGTATCCGCAGTATGTAGACTACATGGTCTACAATGCACTGACTGTTTAGACATCACAGCAGCCAACGCAATCGTAATTGTAAAAATCAATCATAACAGTAATAGCAATGGAAAGGAATATTGTCACTTACACGTAAGTCATTTTAGTCTGCTAAACAGCTGCCTAAAACAGTTAAAGGCACCCAGTGCAACTTTATGTAAACATTCAATGAAAAATAAACATTCAATTTCTAGTCTTTTTTACACGTAGTAAGTTTCAATAACTCCATACCATTACATATCGACAATCAAGGAGCAAAGATGAGACGTCGTTGTGTGGTGAGAACTGATAGAAAATCGTAAACAACAACAATCGCCGGTGGGGAGAAGCCATTTTTCCATTGACTGGAAGCCTGCTTTATTTATTGTAGGTTACAAAAAATAAAGAAAATGGCGGGGATTGTTGTTGTTATCGATTTTCTATCAGTTCTCACCACACAACGACGTGTCATCTTTGCTGCTTGAATGTCGGTATGTAATGGTATGGAGTTATTGAAACTTACTACGTGTAAAAAAGACTAGAAATTGAATGTTTATTTTAAAGCCTCGAAAGTTGCACTGGGTGCCTTTAACTGTATTGACATCATGAGCAATAAAACACATTTCACATAGCAGACAAAACCATTAATTCAGTTTAACTGAATCTGAAGCTGTAGTTACATTTGCAAGGCAAAGAAATGCAAAAAAGATTCAACTTTAGTTCATTCAAGATTGGGCACATTTGTCTCGCCGATGTTCTATGTTATTGCCCCGTCTCCTGGTGGCAATGCACTTAAGTTGATGTGCGCAGGCATGCAATCTGAGCAGGCTAATCATGTGTTGATACAATTCTGTCTAACATCCCAACTCATTTTCGTGGCGCTAACGGTGGCTCAACTCTATAACGGACCAGGTCTTTCTGACTGGAGAAGAGGGGTAGTTGCAGCATTTTCAGATTTGAACAGCTCGATTTAAGTCAGTAAAATTGTAAGCTTGCAGGCCACTTTATAATCTAATTCATAGAAACAAGTACAGTAACAGGTCTACATTCTAAATGAGCTAATGGTGTGGTCTTAGACATCGTGTTGAGGACGGACTAACAATACTAACCTAATCTTTTCCACGAGTTTTAATCCCTGTTATAGTAATACTATTATCAAACCCAATGTGCTAAAGCACCGATTTAAAAACGTTTGGAATTAAATGCTGAGATACTCACGAACAGGATTTTCTAGGAGCTTCTTTGCTGAAAATTCAAATGCGTGTTCACTTAAGGGAAGAAACAAATTGCCTAACTTTCTATTCCGCAGAAATAAAACGGGAAGAAAGGGGGGGGGGGGGGGGGGGGTTGTGTTTATTTTGACCTGTTGTGTGTAAGACGACATGACTGTACCCACTAATTTCTTAAGTTTTAAATTAAGTTTCTGAATCAATGCTGATCCTCCACTGGGTTTGCTATAGGAAAAACAAAAAAGGAAACCACAACACTTACCCAAAAGACTGGTTATGGATTTAGTTGTAAGACACTGGTGTAAATAAAACCATGTACGTTTAAGAAAGCATCTCATCCCAAAAAACAGTGTTGGGGAAGCATAGTTTTCCAAAGTTGCCAATTACTTCACACTGGAAGAATTTGAGCGACAGCTACCCTGGGGAGAGATCTAGTCTGGTAAGCTAGAGCTACTCAAACCATAGACCTACATGTCTACGGCTCATACTACCACTAAAGGCAGTAAAATATACCACTCAAATTCTAATAGTGCCTACTTGTTCACTGGTTATACATAAACCAAACACAATCAAAAGATAACCCTAAAGAGCTCAACAGAGGATGTACTTCCTGCGGCTGCTGAAGAAATTCCAACTGCCAAAGACAATGATGGTGCACTTCTACACCTGCATCATCGAGTCCATCCTCTCCTCCTCCATCAACATCTGGTACGCTGCTGCCACTGTCAATGACAAAGGCAGACTGCAGCGTATCATTTGTTCTTCTAAGAAGGTGATTGGCTGCAATCTGTCATCCCTGCAGCACCTGTTCGTGTGTAGTAAATATTGCGTTTTTATGTTATATGTTATGTGTAGTACTAATTGTATTTGTATATTTTATGTTTACTGTATGCACCTATTCACCAGAACAAATTCCAGGTAGGTGTAAACCTACTTGGCAATAAACACAATTCTGATTCTGATTCTGATTCTGAAGGAAAGGCATGGGAAGGACAGTCAGCATTGGTTTTCTATACAATGTCCATCAGTCACCTGGCCTTCAGAAACTAGTGAAGGTGGGGGTACTGCACCCTAGAGGCCAGGTGGTGGTATTGCACCCTAGAGGCCAGGTGGGGTACTGCACCCTAGAGGCCAGGTGGGGTACTGCACCCTAGAGGCCAGGTGGTGGTATTGCACCCTAGAGGCCAGGTGGGGGTATTGCACCCTATAGACCAGGTGGGGGTATTGCACCCTATAGACCAGGTGGGGGTATTGCACCCTACAGACCAGGTGGGGGTATTACACCAGGCAGAATGATTCAGCTAGTCAGGTTCAAAGTTTATTCTCTTCATGTCCATCCTGCCATTCACAGCTTACAGTTTTTTACGATCGGATACACACAATTTTGACTGCTTGGTTTTGTTTTTCAATCGCCTCACACAATAAGCACAACCACTCCTTCCATTTTAGTTGAAGACAGATGACAGTTACTCATCTGCTGCATTTCTATAGTGCTTACTGTAAACCTGTTTGTTGTGTCTACAATTACATTTTTTTTTTTACAATTGCTTACAGTTTTTTACGATTGGATACACACAATTTTGACTGCTTGGTTTTGCTTTTCAATCTCCTCACACAATAAGCACAACCACACACCCAATGAGCTAAAACATCAGATCCATTGCAAAATGAAACACTCTTGTAAAATCTATACACTCATTAAACAAAACCATATTTTGTTACCATATGAAACACACACATTGCATATACTGAATTCTGTTTGTACCACTTACACACTTCTGTTATAAACCTAAAACACTTTTAGCAAAACTACTTCTCAGTGATTAGAGAGAAGTACACAGAGAAAGTGAAAATACACAATACAGTAAAAACACTACCCAAGACCAATGCTGATGAAAATATTATTGACGTAATTCTCTCCATATACCCAAATCAGTCAACATGTCAACATGGAGAATCACAACAAAACATGTCCCACTTCCACCTTGACCTCAGCCTCATGGCATGGCCTCGGCCTCTTCCTCCTTCTCCTCCTCTGTGGATTCCCCCTCTCGCCCTCACTCTTCTTCTTTTGACTCCTTCCATTTTGGTTGAAGACAGATTACAGTTACTCATCTGCTGCATTTCTATAGTGCTTAAACCTGTTTGTTGTGTCTACAATTAAGCAATCATGTGTTTGGGCACTTGATGGCTGTGTTTATTTGACCGGCTCAGGTGTGGTAATTTGGCAGTCAGTGTTTTGGAATGGCAAGGAAGTGACCTCTTGATATACGTCTTTGTCTAAAGCATAAAAGTGTGTTTAGTGCTTTGCAAATCACTTGTGTGTATGGTTTCGCAAAAATGATGTTTAAATGTGCTTATAGTTGTGCAGATCTGAGCCGTTGTTTTGCTCCTTGAGTGAAGGTTTTGATAATTGTGTTACACTTTTGATTTTAGTGTGTATCCGATTGTAAAAAACTGTAAACACATTTCTTGAAACAGTCACTCATTTTCTCTGAACTGTAAACACAAAAGCTCATCTTCAAGCACTATTTAAAAAAACCTCTGAATCCTCTTGCAAAATGAAACTTTCGCCTCAAAACAGTTTTACCTGGGCTCAAAATCAAACACTGCTCTCATATCAAAAATGATATACACTTTCAAGCAGTCAGTAAACACTACACCAAAAAATAGAAAACACATTGTTCAAAACATATACAGCCGCGGAAAAAATTAAGAGACCACTTCAAAATTATCAGTTTCTCTGGTTTTAATATTTATTGGTATGTGTTAAAGTAAAATGTACATTTTTGTTTTATTCTATAACCTACTGGCAACATTCCTACCAAATTTCAAATAAAAATATTGTCATTTAGATCATTTATTTGCAGAAAAATGACAATTGATCAAAATAGCAAAAAAGATGCAGTGTCTTCAGATCTCGAATAATGCAAAGAAAACAAGCTCATATTCATTTTTAAGCTACACAATACTAATGCTTACACTTAGGAAGAGTTCAGAAATCAATATTTGGTGGAATAACCTTGATTTAAAATCACAACTTTCATGTGTCTTGGCATGCTCTCCACCAGTCTTTCATATTGCCGTTGGGTGACTTTATGCTACTCCTGGCGCAAGAATTCAAGCAGCTCGGCTTCTTTTCATGGCTTGTGACCTTCCATCTTCCTCTTGATCACATTTCAGAGTTTTTTTTATGGGATTCAGGTCTCGAAATTGGGCTGGCCATGACAGGGTCCTGATCTGGTGATACTCCATCCACACCTTTACTGGCCTGGCTGTGTGGCATGGAGCATTGCCCTGCTGGAAAAAACACTTCTCAGAGTTGGGGAACATTGTCAGAGCAAAAGGAAGCAAGTTTTTCTTCCGGGACAACGTTGTACTTTGCCTGGCTGAGGTTTGTAAAAGACCATAAGGATTGAACCAAAGCGGACTGGAGGGTCTCCTAGTTCGTCTTCTCTGATGAGTCCAATTTTCAGCTTTGCCCAACACATGGTCGTCTGATGGTTAGACGGAGACCTGGAGAGGCCTACAAGCCACAGAGTCTTGCACCTACTGTGAAATTGGACTTGGACTTAGATTTCTTAAAATAAGTTATATTTGCTTGAAATAGGCAAAAATAACCTTACAAAAGAGCACTAGGTAAGTACAGTTTAGCTAGAAACAAGACCAACTAGATTTTTTCATCTCAATATAAGAGTAATAACACTAGGTTAGAAAAGCATTTTTGCAGTGTGTATATATGTAGTAGGCCTACAGTGCATTGTAGGCTATATAATGTACAATAAACAAGTTGTTTGG
The DNA here is from genome assembly GCF_963457725.1 of Sprattus sprattus. Classification (NCBI taxonomy): domain Eukaryota; kingdom Metazoa; phylum Chordata; class Actinopteri; order Clupeiformes; family Clupeidae; genus Sprattus; species Sprattus sprattus. The sequence goes on from NC_137928.1 coordinate 2,055,899, forward strand.
CCCTCAACATTGTGCTTTCTATTTGGTACAGTAACAGTCCTGACGGCTCAATTGATTTTGACTGGTTGCAGGTTCAAATCAACAAAGAACAAGAGTGAGTTGTGAGTGAGATGCAGGGTACAGTAACGTATCGGGAGGAGAAAGAACCAACTCAAATAAGAGAAAAGCAGAGTAGTAATTTCTGATACATTTTAATCCACAAGAGAGAACATATTTTCATTCATCAAAAGACAATGACAGATAGGCTACATATGAAATTCGTTTTGAGATAGAAAATCTAATGAGAACTATAGCTATGTTTTGAACAATGTGTTTTCTATTTTTTGGTGTATTGTTTACTGACTGCTTGAAAGTGTATATCAAAAATAATGTGTTACTTAAAAAAGGGGCTTTCTTTCCCCTCTGCCATTCCTGCGTCTAGATCGCCCGCTCTTCTTTGGGGGCGAGAAACAGCATGTACTGAACAGAGTACCTCCCCCCACCACCAGTAGCAGGGCGGTTCCGACCCAACCCGTGTAGAGTGCCGGCCCCCACTCTCGTTTAAATGAAGTCACGCTGTTCGGCGCTTCAAAACTGTCGTGGGTCGCCCAGGACGTCACCACCAGCAGCAGCACGCCTGACACCACATACAAAACACCCGAGACCACTATGACCGGCAAACTCGATCGCCCCACAACGTAAAGGGCGTTCGCAGCAAGCGAGATGCAGATTGTCGCTGTGATGAGATCCCTCCAAGATCGGAAGCTCCCGAGCTGCAGCATCGCCTGGATGAAGTGACAGGGAAGAGAGTCGTCTCCTTTCTGCTCCCAGTTTATCCACACCCCGTCCCAGTGCAGCGGCAGAGAGTCCGTGGTGTTGTCTATAGTGCCGCTAACCGTCCACACGGAGAGGAAGCGGGTCAGTAGTACACAACACCAGCCCGACAGACCCAATCCGGCGGCGATCAGACCCAACGCATCGTCCATGCTGCTAGTCGACATATAAAAAAAAAAACAATAAAGCTTTAATGATTAAGCTTTGACTGTAACTGTAGCATAACTTGCTCACTCAGATTTCTCAAATAGGCGTGAGGTTGATAACAGGCATTATGGGAAGAAAGAGAGTGAGTCATGATGTTTACAATGCACTGACTGTTTAGACCTCAAAGCAGCCAACACAATCATAATTGTAAAATCAATCATAACAGTAATCGCAATAGAAAGGAATATTGTTACTAACAAAACAATGTCACTAAAGTAATTTTAGTCCAAACAGCTGCCTAAAACAGTTAACTGCCTATTGACATCATGGGAAATAAAACACATTTTAGCTCAAAGGGTTTGCAGACAAAACCAATCCTTCAGCTTTACTGAATCTAAAGCAGCAGTTACATTTGCAAGGCTGAGAAAACCAAAAAACGTAGCTAAAAAAACTTTAGCTTAATCAAGATTGGGCACAATTGTCTCACCGATGTTCTATGTTATTACCCCGTCTCCCGGTGAGAATGCACTTTATTTGAAGAGCTCGTTTTAAGGCAGTAAAATTGTAGGCTTTCTGGCAATTTTATAAATCGAATGCATAGAAACAAGTAGCCTACATTAACCAGGTCTAAAGGAGCTATAGTGAGAGCTATATATTCTAAAGAAGCTATAACGAGAGTAATGGTGTGGACCCAGACATCGTGTTGAGGACGGACTAACAATAGTAGCCTAACCTAAACTTTTCCACGAGTTTTAATCCCTGTTATAGTAATAGCCTAATATTATCAAACCCATTGTGCTAAAGCACCGATTTAAACGTTTGCAATTCAATGCTGAGATACTCACGAACAGTATTTTCTGGGAGCTTCTTTGCGGAAAGTTCAACTGCGTGTTGTTCACTAAAGGGAAGAAACGACTCGTTTTAGTTTCATTTCCGCAGAAATAAAACGGGCAGGCCGGGGCAGAAATCCTATGATGAATGAATGGAAGAATAGATCGATGGATGGACAAACAAGAGACCAGTGTACAGATCACAGATTTTACAGCGCACTCAAGCTCATTAGTGGCGACAGGAGTTGTTAAAGTGAAATTTTGTTTATTTGACCTGTTGTGTGTAAGACGACATGACTGTACCCACTAATTTCTGTAAGTTTCTGAATCAATGCTGATCCTCCACTGGGTTTGCTATAGGAAAAACAAAAACGTTCAACTTGTCAACTTGTCCATGTTCATGGGGAAACCACAACACTTACCCAAATGACTTGTTATGGATTAAGTTGGAAGACACTGGTGTAAATAAAACCATGAACGTTTTAAAAAAAGCATCTCAACCCAAAAAACAGTGTTGGGGAAGCATAGTTTTACAAGATCCCAATTACTTCACACTGGTTAACTAAAGCTACTTAGAAATTGTAACTCAAACCATAGAAACCAAAACAAATCAATTCAGAAATTAAGTTGTGTGTAATAATGTGAAATGACAAAGGGAAAAAGTATTGAACATGCTTACTGATATTTATTTAATACTTTGTACAAAAGTAGGCTATATCAAGGCGCTTCAAGACGCCTCCTGTATGGAGCAACTAGTCCTATGCATTGCTCAGGTGTTTTGGCCCATTTTTCCAAACAAACTGTTTTTTTTTTAATCTTGAAGGTTCCGTGGGCCTCTTCTATGAACTCTGATAATCAGTTCTTCCCAGTTCCCATAGATTATCAATTGGATTCGAGTCAGGTGATTGGCTGGGCCAGTCTAGCAGCTTTAATTTCTTTCTCTGAAACCAATGTGAGTTTCCTTGGCTGTTCATTGTCTTGCTGAATTGTCCGCCCTCGTTTCATCTTCATCATCATCATTTTGATCAAGAATGTCTCGGTAATTTTTTTTCATTCATCCTTACTTCAATTATGTGAAGCTTGCCAGTACAGTATGTTGAAAAGCAGCCCCACACCATGATGTTCCCATCTCCATCTTCACTGTTTGGATGATGTGCAGTGCCATTTGTCCTCCAAACATGGTGTGCATTATGGCATCCAAAGAGTTACATTTTGCTCTCATCTGACCAGACTATATTCTCCCAGTATTTCACAGGCTTGTCCAAATGTTGTGCTGCAAACTTTAAGCGAGCTTCAACATGCTTTCCCTTCAACAATGGAGTCTTATTTTGTGAGCGTGGCGGTTGAGTGCATTACTTATTGTTTTCTTTGAAGTAACTGTACCTGCAAATTCCAGATCTTTCTGAATCTCACCATAAGTGGTTCAAGGCTCTTGGATAATTATTATATATGATAATTATTTTCACTCCTCTGTCAGAAATCTTGCAAGGAGCACCTGGTCATGGCCAGTTTATAGTGAAATTATGATCTTTCCACTTCCGGATTATGGCCAAAACAGTGTTCACTGGAACATTTAGAAGTTTAAAAATGCGTCTGTAACCAATGCCACCAGTATGTTTTGCAACCAGGTTGCGTCTGTAACCAATGCCACCAGTATGTTTTGCAACCATAAGGTTGCGTCTGTAACCAATGCCACCAGTATGTTTTGCAACCATAAGGTTGCGAAGGTCTTGAGAATGGTCTTGAGAAAGATATTGAGAAAGGTCTTGAGAGAGCTCTATGCTTTTACCCAACATGAGATGTTTCTTGTGTAACACTAATAAGACACCTTTTAATCAGTTTGGATATTAATATGCACTGACAAGGGGCCGGATTGCTTTCTAAGTACTGAGACAACTATTAGCTGCTGTCTTGGCTCTCCATGCCTTTTTGCACCTCCCTTTCTTCATGTGTTCAATACTTTTTGCCTGTTTTATTTATCACACATAACTTAATTTCTGAACTTGGTTTCTTTGTATGTATGGATTATCTGGGTTGTTACCAACATCCGGTGAAAATATCATGTCAATAGCACCTTTGGAAATATATTTACTGTGAAAAATGGTGACTTGTTCAATACTTTTTTTACCCACTGTATGGCTTTGGCTCATACTACCACTAATGCCACTCAACTGCAAATAGTGCCTACTTGTTCACTGGTTATACATAAACCAAAAAAAAATAAAAATAAAAAGATACCACTATTCACAGGACAGTGCAAGGAAAAGTCAGCATTGGTTTTGTATAGATTGTCCATCAGCCAGACACCTGGCCTTCAGAAACTAGACCAGGTTGGGGTATTGCACCCTAGAGGCCAGGTGGGGGTATTGCACCCTAGAGGCCAGGTGGGGGTATTGCACCCTAGAGGCCAGGTGGGGGTATTGCACCCTAGAGGCCAGGTGGGGGTATTGCACCCTAGATTCCAGGTGGGGGTATTGCACCCTAGAGGTCAGGTGGGGGTATTGCACCCTAGAGGCCAGGTGGGGTTGTTGCACCCTATAGGCTAAGTGGGGGTATTGCACCCTAGAGGCCAGGTGGGGGTATTGCACCCTAGAGGCCAGGTGATGGTATTGCACCCTAGTGGCCAGGTGATGGTATTGCACCCTAGAGGCCAGATGGGGGTATTGCACCCTAGAGGCCAGATGGGGGTATTGCACCCTAGAGGCCAGGTGGGGGTACTGCACCCTAGAGGCCAGATGGGGGTATTGCACCCTAGATTCCAGGTGGGGGTATTGCACCCTAGATTCCAGGTGGGGGTATTGCACCCTAGATTCCAGGTGGGGGTATTGCACCAGGCAGAATTGATCAGTTAGTCAGGTAACTTCTAAAATAGCATGCAACAGCTTCTCTGCTCATTTGTTAATCAATAGCAATGATACATTTTTTACATGCGCTACACATAGGTCAGTTGCGTAGTGGTGGCAGCCTGACAAACACATTGGCCAGGGCAATAACAGAAGCATTGGCCAGGGCAATAACAGTACTGAAGCATTGGCCAGGGCAATAACAGTACTGAAGCATTGGCCAGGGCAATAACAGAAGCATTGGCCAGGGCAATAACAGTACAGAAGCATTGGCCAGCACCTGAGCTGGATCAAGGGGTTCCAAATCAAGCAATAATCATACAGATATGACCACCGTATTCACCTTCAGATGTATTGGCCCAGTAGTTCTTGGGCATAATGACTAAGAATTATTGCAGAGTGTTCAATGTCCTAATCATATCTCTCTCTCCTACATGTTCTGACCTTTCCAAGTCATCACTTTTGTAAGTCACAGCCCCAGTACTATAGAGACATGTTGCCCCCTCCTGGATGTTTACTGTAATGCAATGTTTAACATTTGTTTATGGTCCAAAATGTCTCATTTGTGATCATGATGTGAAACCAAGATTACATTGGATTAGTTTGATATGTTTTTTTTTTTTAATTATTGGAACCTAACTTATCTTGCCAGTAAGTGTATCAAGGAGTCTGGCAAAGTGTTTTGTTGATGTTGTAAGAGTTGTCTGCATGTAGAAGAATAAACACTTGGTTGCTCAAAAACTCAAAAGCTTTCTTTCTATCAAAACTCAATGCTTACTCCTTCCTCTTTTTGCTTGTATTTGTCATATCTACAAAAAATAAAATAAAAACATCCAATAAAGTCTCAACTAAGACAGTTGGGTAGCCCAGTGCCCAACCCTGAGTGCTTCTCCACAGGCCCTGGAGGTGATCCGCCAGCTGAAGGAGTCCATTCAGATCCAGCGGAAACATAGTTACTGGTCATTTTATAGTAATGAATACATGATTATGAATATTATATTCCATTTCTACTAATAGATACCACTAAAAACTGCACGCCATACCTTTAAGGCCAGATCTTAATATAAATTATATGGTAGGGATATAGTCCTTAGGGCATTATAATGTCCAAATGCATAACTTTCTCTGCAGTTTGATGTGCCCTTTTATACAAGATATGCCTTAAGTAAGTGTGTGTGCGTATCTGTGTGTGTTTGTGTGTGTGTGTGTGTCTCTGTGTGCGGTGGCTTGTGTGTGTGTGTGTCTCTCTTTCCTCAGGTGTGTCTAATCGATCCTGGCTGCTTCCAGGAGATTGACGAGCTGATCAGCATGGCTTTTCCAAGCCCAAGCAGAAGCCCATCAACCTAACTGTGCCTTGCTGATTTCACACTAAAAAGTGATTGGTTGTATCATTTTGGGAGCATATTGTCTTGAAAGACTCCCAGGTTGTTTAGTTATGAGCACATTGCCATTTAAACATATCAACCGTGTCAGTGTGTCTGTATATTCACAATGCAATATACTACATGTACACTTTACAATAAACACTATTCATTAAAACCATATATGAGTGTATCAACTGAAGCCCAGGTGTTTTCCTGTAATACCAGAGAATATTGATTTCTGAGAAGGATACTAAATGTGTCGTACCTCCTGCGCCAAGAATAATGTATTACTGAAGCAGGAGCTCTACTTCCCTGGTTCCATTATTTTGCCACATGTACGCTATGACATTAATTGTGTGTTGGCCTGCTTTCAATAATTGGTGCCACATATTTAAGACCGGACATGCACTCATAAGTGTGTTTCTACTACGTATACACTGAACAACATACAGTATCAATTAAAATCATGAATGAGTCTATGACACATAATTGAGACAGGACATGCACTCCACTGAACCAGTCAAAGCAGAGGCACTGGAGAAGATGCACAGAATAATATGACCGTATGATCTCATTTAATTCACAGTTCATCTGATACAAAAGGTGTCTAGCCTCTTCCTGAGCACAAATAGGAAAAGCACCCAATATGCTATAAAAATAATAATTAGTCTACATTGTAGCCTTTAGCACTAGTGTGAAAACAAATTGTAATGCAGAAATAAATCCTATATAGAGTAGGCTATATCGTTACATATTATAGTAGTCCACCCCACCACAAATTAAGGCAATGTTTGTAAACACGATTCCATATCGCCAACATAAGGTCCATATGTATTTGTAGGCGGCTAGTTGTGATCTTGTTTTTACGACAGCGTATTAGGGCCATTCAAAAATAGCCTACAGAGAGAAAAAACTCAGGAAAAAGGTATTTTTGTCCAAAACCATATCGCTTCACTTTGCAAAGCTGGATCAGCCTCATCACATCTCATAAATACATATATATTTGTCGGAATATTATTAGCCCTCCCCCAGTTCCTATAGGCTACAATGGCCCTAATACGCCGCCGTTTGTTCTGATAGCGTTGCAAACGTTTTGATTTTCAGAACGGTCTTGTAGTCGGGTTATAGGGCGGGTCGTCATAGCTGAAGGTTGCACTATGGATAGTGTTGAGAGGGTGCCCCGCTTCAGCTGCCCCCGGTGACGTAGGCGTGCCAATAATAACCACTGTGGGGGGCGAGAAACAGCATGTACTGATCAAAGTTCCGCCGCCCACCAGTAGCAGGGCGGTTCCGACCCAACCCGTGTAGAGTGCCGGTCCCCAGTCTCGTTTAAATAAAGTCACGCTGTCCGGCGCTTCAGAGCTGCGGTGGGACACCCAGGACGACACCACCAGCAGCAGCACGCCTGACACCACATACAAAACACCCGAGACCACTTTGACCTGGACACGGCGGGGAAACTTCAGTCGCCCAACAACGTAAAGGGCGTTCGCTGCAAATGCGACGCTGATCGACGCTGTGATGAGAGCCCTCCAGGATCGGAAGTTCCCCGAAAGCTGCAGCATCGCCTGGATGAAGTGACAGTGAAGAGAGCTGTCTCCTTTCTGCTCCCAGTGTATCCATAACCCGTCCCAGTGCAGCGGCAGAGAGTCCGTGGTGTTGTCTACAGTGCCCCTAATCGTCCACACGGAGAGGAAGCGGGTCAGTAGAGCACAAAACCATCCCGCGAGGCCAAATACGACGCCGGTCAGACCCAACACATCGTCCATGCTGCCAGTCGACGTATCAAAACAACAAAGCTCTTAGCGTTAAGCTTTGACTGTCACTGTAGCATAACTTGCTCTTCCAGATTCCTCGAATAGGCGTGGGGGCGAAAACAGGCATTAAGGGAAGAAAGAGAGCGAGTCCTGATGTTTGCCTCTCCATAGTTTCAAAACAATCCCTTTCTTTCCCACTCTCCCACTCAGTGAACCAAACAGTGATGCCACTGTGAGCATTTAAAGTGATAGCCTACGACACAAGGCTGATGGATAAAGGGCTTTGTGGCCCTTTGGCACAGAGCCGTAAACTTGTTCTTTATTTAACTATGTGCCTTTTCTACACAGACAAGCAGCTTATTAAAAAGATCTTTATTCAATTTTCACCAAAATAAAAGTCACAAAAAGAAGAACTTCTACGGTGGCAAAGAACATCTGCGTTTACAGTGGCAAAGAACATCTGCGTTTACAGTGGCATAGAACATCTGCGTTAACAGTGGCATAAAACATCTGCGTTTACAGTGGCATATAACAATAACACATCATTGAATCAACACTAATCATCAAATATTTATTGTTACACCAGGGTTCTAATGCTCGTAACTTGACTCTTCTCTCTCTTGTATGTCACTTTGGACAAAAGCGTCTGCTAAAGGACTAAATGTAATCAAAGGGGAACTCAGTTTATGTCGCTGAAAGCTGTTTAAAAACATAACAAAAGCATTCTCAACATTTTTTTATTGTTAAAATAAAAGAGACAACAGGAGGAGAGGCCTGGACGTCTCCCAGGGAAAACATTACTTCTCCATTGGCTCAGCAGATATGATCACACCAGCCATCACGCCAGGCTGCCGCATGAGTGGAGAGTCTAATCTGATGGTTAAACATTCCTTGATGAGTTGTCAATGCTCAGGGACCGGATCAATATCTAAGTTATGCAGATTGTTCCGATCCCAGGCATGCTGAGCCGGAGTCAGACGTAGTTCTTGATGGCGCAGCTGCAGGAGTCGGACGTAGTTCTTGATGGCGTAGACCAGAGTCACACGTAGTTCTTGATGGCGTACAGTCAGACGTAGTTCTTGATGGCGTAGACTAGAGTCACACATAGTTCTTGATGCTGTAGTTCTTGATGCCGTAGAGTCAGACGTAGTTCTTGATGCCGTAGAGTCAGACGTAGTTCTTGAAAGCGTAGTTCTTGATGGCGTACAGTCAGACGTAGTTCTTGATGGCGTAGACTAGAGTCACATGTAGTTCTTGATGCTGTAGTTCTTGATGCCGTAGAGTCAGACGTAGTTGTTGATGCCGTAGAGTCAGACGTAGTTCTTGATGCCGTAGAGTCAGACGTAGTTCTTGATGCCGTAGAGTCAGACGTAGTTCTTGAAAGCGTAGTTCTTGATGGCGTACAGTCAGACGTAGTTCTTGATGGCGTAGACTAGGGTCAGACGTAGTTCTTGATGGCGTAGACTAGAGTCAGACGTAGTTCTTGATAGCGTAGACTAGAGTCACACGTAGTTCTTGATGCCGTTGAGTCAGACGTAGTTCTTGATGCCGTAGAGTCAGACGTAGTTCTTGATAGCGTAGACTAGAGTCAGACGTAGTTCTTGATGGCGTAGAGTCAGACGTAGTTCTTGATGGCGTAGAGTCAGACGTAGTTCTTGATGACGTAGAGTCAGACGTAGTTCTTGATGACGTAGAGTCAGACGTAGTTCTTGATGACGTAGAGTCAGACGTAGTTCTTGATGACGTAGAGTCAGACGTAGTTCTTGATGGCGTAGACTAGAGTCACATGTAGTTCTTGATGGCGTAGTTCTTGATGGCGTAGACCAGAGTCAGACGTAGTTCTTGATGGCGTAGCTGCAGTGGGCGCCCGGCTGGGCCTGCATGTAGCGTGGGGAGGAGGCGGCCCTCTCCGGCGGGCAGCTGGTACAAAGCACCCCTCCCCCCACCACCAGGAGCCCCGCGGTCACCCAGCCCAGGTAGATGGCCGCACCCATCTCTCGCTTCAGCGCCTCGTGCACGACGGGACTGTGGAAGTCCCTGATGATGGCGTGGGCGGTCCAGGACACGGGCGCCACGGCCGTCACACCTGCCAGCATGAAGGTGGCGCCCGACGCCACCACGATGCGTGCCTTGGCCCGCGGGTGGCTCAAGCAGTTGGTGCACTCCGCCCCCACGACGAACAGGACGAACGCCAGGCAGGCCAGCGCCATGGTGACCACCACGAGCCCGCGGGCCGCCTGCAGGTCGGGGTCCAGGTCCAGCAGGGCGTCGTAGAGCTTGCACTGCATCTGGCCCGTTCGCTCGTACACGCAGTTCAGCCACAGCCCCTCCCAGAAGACCTGCGCCACCACGATGTTGGTGCCAATGAAGGCCGTGACTTTCCACATGGGCAGCGCACAGATCAGGATGGTGCCCGCGAGGCCCATCATGGATAACGTGATGCCCAGCACCTGCAGAGCCATGGCTGCGGCGGCTTTATGGATGTCCTGAAGAGCAGAGTGCAAAAGAGGAGACAATCATTTCATGCACAGGGTTTTCAGTTCAGTCATCCTAGGGGTATTTATGGACAAGTAGTGATGGTTAATTAATCAAATTCATCAAGTTAATGTCCATTCCACTTATAAGCAGCGGTGAGCTTTTTTTTAAATGGGCACAAGTTAAGGTACACCTATAAAATGAAATGGCAAATAAAGAATCACATATTTGAATTCATATAAATAGATATACATTAGGTAGTATGTCAAATTCACTCTCACAGACAGGCCTTCATGCTTTAATAGTATTTGCCCACAAGGGGGCAGTAGCTCATGTGACAGAGAAGAAGGAAGTGCTAGGTTGTATTTAGATGTGGTTTTCCCCTTCATCCAGCACCTTTGGAATAACAGCACAGTTTCAAATGTAAACAAAGCCAGAGGACATCTTTAAATACAAGAGCACTGTTTAGAATCACCTGACCATCCGTGACATTTGGCACACACAAATCTTGTCAAACGCTTTCAAACTTTCCCAAATAATTTCACTATTGCTAATCCCCAGGTCTTTTTTTGTGTAATTATAAGATGAAAGAGACACTCAGGGCGAAGTGAATGTAGAAGCTTTATTATGCATTAGGAGCAAACACAGTCCATAATGTTCTTAATGTTACAGACAGACAACAACCATCTGGCACAAACAAAACCATATCACACACAAAGACCTCTTTCGTCTCCTACCTCAGAACATGCTAAACCAGATTACTATCATAGGTACATATCAGGCTTTTAATTTCCTGGAGTATGTCATAAAACAACAGAGAGATCTTGACTCTGGCATGGATCTGGGATGAGTCTGGCCCTGATCTGGCCCTGATCTGGCCCTGGGCTTTCTGTAGGGCCAGTTGCTGTTTGTTTTTAAATCAGCGACTGTTGTTTGAAAGGTTCACTTGCCATGCTGAAACAATGAGTGGTATTTAGAAAGGCCTTGGCTGTGGGGGGAGGGGGTGGGGGGGTTGTTAAGAGTTTCCTGGTGAAACCACAGGGCCGGAGGGAGTGGCTGCAGGTGAAAGCTGCCCGGTAACTCAAGCTGCCTCTGACTGTGGGAACTGAGCCTTGCTTTCACCTCCACACCTTTCCTCAGCTCACTCAGGTTGCACA
>NC_137928.1:2072284-2077284 GCF_963457725.1 Sprattus sprattus
TTAAATACACAAACATGTGATTTTAGAGTTTTTATTTGTATTTTCGACATAGGCTTACAGTCAGAAATCAACAAGATGCTTCAGACTGAATTTGAATAAACAGGCAATGTAAGTTTGAATAGAAAAAATGCAACTTCAAACATCTGTTTAAATCACTTACTTAGTTCACAGTCTTAATGACACAGAAGAAGAATGATATTATAATGTTTTCTGTCCAGGATTAAAGAAAATATGTACAGTATGTTTACTCGTGTACAAAGTATCTTTGATTTCAGCCTTAGATCAGCTCCAGTATACGAATCAAAAAAAATCAGACCTCACAAATCCTCTGTTTGCCAAGAAGGACTTCAGACAGTGAATGCAAATACCACAAGCATTAGTCCCTAAGACCATTTTAAATAGTGGAAATAATAATATCTTCGCCACTTCTGTTGTCCTGTTATCATCAAAGTCCCAGCGAATCCTTCCCTGACTCTCCCAAAGAGCCTCTCTGTGAACGTTGTGTGGGCGATGAAACAGCAGCTGTGCTGGGCAAAGAGAACCTGAATGTCTTAATGAATGAATGAATGTCTGTTTGGGGAGTCTGGGGGACCCCGTCATCACACGTAGGCTCGGCTGGTGGCGGTGGACCTGGCCTGGGAGTACTTCACGGGGTAGTCGTTCTCGTCCTTGGGGGGGCAGTTGCTGCAGATCAGTCCTCCTCCGAGCAGAAGCATGGCGGCGGTCCCCCAGCCGATGTAGAGGGCGGCCCCCAGCTCCCTTCGCTGGGCGTTGGTCAGGATGGGGTTGTAGAAGTCCCGGATCACGGTGTTGGCCGTCCAGCAGACTGGCACGAGGACGAGCACGCCGGCGATGATGAAGATGACTCCGCTGGCCAGCGCCACCTTGGCCTTGGACGTCTCGTCCTCGATGAAGTTGGTGCACTTGCCGCCGGAGATGGACAGCAGGATGGCGAAGACGCCCACGATGATGGCGATGACGACGAGGGCCCGGGACGCCTGCAGGTCCTGGGAGAGCGCCAGGAGGGAGTCGTAGATCTTGCACTGCATCTGGCCCGTGCTCTGCGTCACGCAGTTCATCCACAGGCCCTCCCAGATCACCTGCGCCGTCACGATGTTGGCGCCGATGAACGCCGTCACGCGCCACATGGGCAGGGCGCAGATCACGATGCTGCCGAGGAAACCGATGATGCCCAGGGTGAAGCCCAGCATCTGCCTGCACTGAGACACCATCTTGTCTTCTTGTCTTTCTCTGTTTCTCTCTGTCTCTCTCTTACTCTCTCTCTCTCTCTCTCTCTGGAGACGCAGTGGAGCGACGGTTACTGACAGACTGACTGAAGAGAGACGTCATCCCAGAGTTATAAGGTCTGAGGTGGATGGGCGGAGCTAGTGACTTTCAAACCCTAACTGAAACCGGGAGCTGGAGGGGAAACTTCAGCGGGGGGGAGGAGGGAGGGAGGGAGGGGGGGGGGGGGGGGGGGGTGGCGGGGACTTCCAGTCTGACCAGATTCCTCAAAGCTTCGACACGTCTCGTCAGTGCCAGGACCAGTTTCGGCTGAGATGCGCATCTGTGGGGTGGCATCTGAAGTTGAAAGGGAAGGGTGAGTTTTGGCCCCAGTCCAAACGAGAGGCCTGATTGGCTGGCGGTCAGGTGGCAAAGACAGGTGTCAGCATAGGATGTTACCTCAGAGTTGTCTCCGCTCTGATTGGTCAGTGAGAAATATGGCATCTGGACATTTTTTGTCCCATGAATCACTCTCACTTCCTGTTGTTTTGACTTCATCATGCATGATGCTGTGACAAACTATAGATCTATTGTTTCATCATTACATCATCATGACTGCTGTGATGTGGTCTATAGTCACTTATTGTCCCTTTGTGTCTGTGTCAGTTTGGCTAAAAGCCATCATGGAATGACCCTATAGCTGGTGTTCATTCATATAAATTAAAGTAAGGATTTAAAATGGGTTTATTTTAGGAGGCTGGTAGTTTATCTTTGACATCTCTCTGATACATATACATGGAACATTATAAAACATATAAAACACACACAAAGATATTATAAAATATGATTTATTGTCAAAAGTATTTGTGTGACAAACACAGATCACACTTCAGACATGAGTATCAAGAACATTACAGCTATTTGTACAGTTTTATATTTACATTTTACAGGACAATGTCTCTTCAACAGTATAAGCTTGAGTACCTGTGTATGTCCGTGCACACCTTTGGTCTGTGTGTAACCTCAGTTCAAACAGGACAACATGACAACATTTAAGGGTTTTCCAGCCAGTTTCCACACACTATTTTGTGCCAAAACTACTACAAAACCACTCCACCAAAACAACCTCAGCAGATAAACACAAGGTACACTTAACAAAGAGTCAACACTGCCACAGGGATCTCCTCCACACAGCTCAAAGCCCTCCATACATCATCAGCAGCTCAAAGCCCACCAATCAATCCATACATCATCAATAAATCTCATAAGCAAGTCCGTTCAGCTGCACTTGATCCAGCGTCTTAGAGATACTGCCCGGGTGGAGCTGTGTACGTCCTGGGCATGGCGTAGGGTTTGTTGGGCATATACGACCCCGTGCCCGTGTACGTCACGCTGGGCGCGTAGGTCTTCGGAGGGGGAGGCATGTACATGCCCTGCTGCCCGTAGACGCCCGGCTGCACGTAGGGGTACATAGGCTGCTGCGGGTAGGTGTTGTCTCTCTTGGGGCAGGAGGTGCAGAGGAGGATCCCCCCCAGGAAGAGGAAGGCCGCGGAGCCCCAGCCGATGTAGATGGCGGCTCCGATCTCCCTCTTCTGGGCCTGCGTGGTCAGCGTGCTCTGGAAGTCCTGGATGGTGAAGGTGGCGGACCAGGTGACGGGTATGAGGCAGACGACCCCGGCCACGATGCACAGGATTCCCCCTGTGATGGACACCTTGGCCATGCTGGACTCCCTCTTCAGGCAGCTGGTGCAACGCCCGCCCACGAAGGTGAGCAGCATGCCCACGAAGGAGATCACTATGGCGATGACGATGAGGGCGCGCGCCGCCTGCAGGTCCTGCGTCAGCCGCTGGATGGAGTCCTGGATGCGGCACTGCATCTGGCCCGTGCTCTGCATCACGCAGTTCATCCACAGCCCGTCCCAGATGGTCTGCGCCGTCACGATGTTGGCGCCGATGAAGGAGGTGGAGCGCCACATGGGGAGCCCCGTGGTCAGGCACACCCCCACGAAGCCGATGAAGCACAGGACCTGACCCGACACCTCCTTGCCGATACTGACCATGGTGGCAGAGAGGACGGCGGCAGAGAGGACGATGGCGACACACAGAGAGACAGAGAGAACGAGAGACACACACACACAGACGGAGAGCGACTGCTGCCGATACGGAGTGAGCCAACGCTTCTGAGAGAGACACAGGAAGAACACACCGGTTGGACCGGCCAGGGCAGGGATGGAGAGAGGGAGGGAGGGAGGGAGGGACAGAGGGAGGGAGGGAGGGAGGGAGGTGTCCACGGAAGTTAGCTGAGGGGAAGAGGAGCAGCATTCTGGGCCGACCAGATTCCAGGATGCTCGCTACCTGGGGGAGGAGGTGAGAACGAGCACACCAACCACCCCCCCCCCCCCCCACCCCCCACCCCACACACACACACACACACACAGCGTTTCCTGACATCATGAGTAATTAGTTTCCAGAAAAACATTCCAGAAAGACATATCTTGCCCACATCACACTTAGTATCACTGAAACTCCAACCCCACACATTATGAAATTAATTGAAATACAACATGAGGCATCACTTAATTGTTCTGTGATCTATAACTGCAACCTCATGTTGAAGCAGCAATAAGGAGTTCTGTTCCAAAACTAGCAAGCTAACTACCTAAAAGGCAAACTCACACACACACACACACACACACACACTCACACACACTAAAGGCATTCAAAACCTTGCAAACACCACCAACAGCCCAGTTGGCACTGATAAAAGCTTCCAAACACACTAACTTTTGTCTTTAGGCATTGTAGATGACAATATCATCCGGTGAAAGCTTGTCTTTAATTTTTGCTGGGTGTAACAGCCCTGAACACAGAACTACATAATACATATCCTGGATGGCTAGTGGGAAAGATACAGGTGTTTATCTGTCCTTCACATGACCATATGCTATCAAAATGAATTTCAGGATGGTACAAAAACTAGTTGCCTATAAATCCATACCTTAAAAAGTGTAAGTAAGTAAGTCTTGCTTTAAGCTAATTGCTGTGACAGTAATGAGCCGTTAGCCTCTGGTGGCCTGACTTAATGGCTGTAGGTGTGTGTGTGTGTGTGTGTGTGTGTGTGTGTGTGTGTGTGTGTGTGTGTGTGTGTGTGACTTAATGGCCGTAGGTCCGTGTGATATTCCCTGCTAATGATGAGTGGCCTGCAATGCTAAATCAGTTTCACTTGAAACAAGGTGTGGGTTTCTCACCAATGCCCCAGTATTAGTCTCAAACTAGACACAAACAGATCATCTGAAGACCCTCATGCTGTGTTTGCTGTGGACGGATGATCTCTTCCATGTTGGCTGGGTGCAAGGGGGGGTAACAGACCAGAGGTTGCCCTTACCCCACTGAAGTCAATGGGAGACTCGAAGGATTTCACCAAAACATTGGCCATTATTTATCTCTGGAGTTGCTAGGGGTCTCTTTGAGCCTTAGACTGCAAGTGTTGACTGGAGTCTATGCTGTGTGTTCAAGTGTTGACTGGAATCTATGCTGCTGTGTGTTCAAGTGTTGACTGGAATATGCTGAGTTCAAGTGTTGACTGGAGTCCCTGCTGCTGCATTCAAGTGTAACTTTCTTTGCCATTAAAAGGGCCAGAACACACATGTGCTTTTAAACAGGACCGGAACACACATGTGGTTCTAAACAGGACCGGAACACACATGTGCTTTTAAACAGGACCGGAACACACATGTGGTTCTAAACAGGACCGGAACACACATGTGCTTTTAAAC
>NC_137928.1:2082284-2094784 GCF_963457725.1 Sprattus sprattus
TGTTTTGTTAAAGCACAAATTGAATGATGTCCATACGCTGCTGTTCCCAGCCTTCTGGAGACGCCAGTGTCCGTATAGCCTGGGCCATCATGCCTCCTGTACTCAAAACTATACGCAAAACACTGACTTGTACACTAGTTAAAGAAGCCTTTGCTCTCGTGCTCTAAACACAAAGCACATAAAAAGGAAAATGAGTGAAAAAATATCATATGAATCTGACATTTCAATGTATTTGTACTGTATTATATTTCATTGTAATGCTTCTTGTTTACAATTCAACTGAAACATAGTATTGTTGCCTCAAAGAAATACATTATTGGGAAAGACAAAACAAACAAACATACTTATCAGTGAGCCCGCATGTGAAAAGACAGCTGTGGTAGATCAGAATGAATGGGAGCCATGTTGTTTGGAGCAGTATGAATGTTTATATGTCTATGGTATAAATGAATGAACGTTTATATGTCTATGGTATGAATCATAGACATGAATGAATGAACATTTATATGTCTATATGGTATGAATGAATGAACGTTTATATGTCTATGGTATGAATGAGACCCACTCTCTCTGTTTGTTCTTACTAATTTGCATGACAATAATCATTTCACCTGACTGCTACTCCTGTGGGAAAACAATAGCCAGAGTGTGTGTGTGTGTGTGTGTGTGTGTGTGTGTGTGTGTGTGTGTGTGTGCGTGTGTGTGTGTGTGTGTGTGTGTTTGTGTGTGTGTTTGTGTGTTTGTGTGTGTGTTTGTGTTGTGTATTGGATACACGCCTCAACAACACATCCTGATATCTGTGTGTAAGGCCAAGGCATGTTGGCACATGAGGGCTGTTCTGACTATATCTAGCCCACTTTTTAAAACTTCTACAAGGCTTTCAGGCTAGCTTGTACAATCCATGTCTGTGAAATGTTCACCAACAAAAAGCTAGTTTTAAGCACTAGAGTACAACAAATTGACATCACATTATACACCCTTACTGTAATGGGCTGCATGGATTACTTGTATTTGGTGAATACATCCATTTCACTCCCAAAACATTCACTAGAAATGAAGGAGTCTATTCCAAACAGCTCGCATCCAGTAATGATGTGTAGATTATATTTTTTCTTGAAGATATAGAACCCTAGAATAACAGTAGGGGGCAGCATTGAACCACCAGCTATTTTACAGATGTGCGTCCTACGTCATGATTCTTTTCTGTCTTTATAAATACAAACACTAGCCTATTAAATGGAGCATCTCAAAGCAGTAGGAGGCGTGCGTTAGCCTTGTTTGGTATTGTTCGCTAAATTAACCATTCGTAATTTTAAACACATTCAACATTCAAAACCTCCCTGCACCTTTCATTATCTTAGTAATAACTCTCCCAGTAGAATTAAGTCAACTGTGAATTAAATCTCTATACACCACTAAAACACATACAATGCATTCAAGGGTGCACATACGTTCATAAATGTTATCTGTATACATTTACATTTAGTAATTTAGCAGACGCTTTTATCCAAAGCGATGTACAAAGAAAAGAACAAACAAACTACAAGTAATAGAGATCCAGTATAACAATAAATACTATCTTAAATAATACATTAAAAAATACAGGTATGTACTGTAATTGCGGGTTAAGTACTATAATGTGTAAAATGTGGAAATAACCCCTTTGTGTAAATCAAGGTTGCTCTTCTGAATTACATAATGTGATCATATTCTAAAGACGCTGGGCGTGGCCTGGTTACTGGAATGAAGAGTGGGATGATTGATCTGCTGCTAAGCTAATTCAGCACAAGTTAGCGTTTCTGTTTGCTTTACCTAAGACATCAAAGGCATTGGTTTACCTGCTGTAAACTACTAAATTAGTTTGGTTTGATTATTTGTATCTGATCTGGTCAATAATGAGTTACTATTTGGGAATGAGATTGTGGTTCCACACATACCATGACATCTCATTTGTGTTAAGGGACTTTTTCTTAGTCTCCTGGCACCTGTTTGAAAACCTGTGGTATGACAGTCACTTAAATACTCCATCAGCTCCTCTGAGCCAGTATAAACACATTAAACACATTTAGTTTAGTTTGTTTATTGAAATGTCTTACCATTTATATCTTTTAGAATTTACAATATACACTGCATCACACATACAAAAATAAAAACAGATGTAATATTAGAAGGATCATTAAACATGGTATAAAAATCTGTACAACTGATGACTAAACACCCACGTTAAGTCTTGATGCCTCTGAGTGCACACCCAGGTAAAGACCTTCACAAAGGACTGCTGCTCCCACCCTGGCTTAGGTGGAAGCCTCCACTCCCATGGCATTCAATCCATGGCATGCATCTGCTTTTCAAAGCTCCAGAACAAATGAAATGTGGCAAAACATTTTTTTACAAAGGCCAGTCTTTTTCTTTAAGCTTTTTTCCCCTCCTCTCTCCTGACCTCTCTCCTCTATTATCTCCTCTCTTCTCTCCTCTCTTCTCTTCTCTTCTCCTCTGCTCTTCTCTTCTCTCTCAGACGTAGTCCCTGGTGCCGGCAGAGCGGGCGGGCGCGTACTTGGCGGAGTAGGTATCCTCCTTGGGGCAGTTGGCGCAGAGCAGGCCTCCCCCGATGAGGAGCAGCGCGGAGGCGCCCCAGCCGATGTAGAGGGCGGCCCCCAGCTCCCGCTTCTGCGCGCTCACCACCAAGGGGTTGTAGAACTCCTGGATGATGGTGTTGGCCGTCCAGCAGACGGGGATGAGGCAGAGGACGCCAGCGATGATGAAGACCACGCCTGACGCCACCCCGATCTTCGCCTTGGCGCTCTCGTCTTCCACGCAATTGGTGCACTTGCCCCCGGCCACGGCCAGCAGGATGCCCACAATGCCCACAAGGACGGAGATGATGGTGAGGGCACGGGCGGCCTGCAGGTCGGAGCTTAGCGCCAGCATGGAGTCGTAGACCTTGCACTGCATCTGGCCCGTGCTCTGCACCACGCAGTTCATCCAGATGCCCTCCCAGCTCGTCTGTGACGTGACAATGTTGCTGCCGATGAACGCCGTCACACGCCACATGGGCAGCGCGCACACCACGATCACCCCGATCCAGCCCAGGATGCCCAGGGCTATGCCCCCAATCTGAAGTCCTGCTGATACCATGTTCCTCTGGCGGGTTCTCTGGTAGTTCTCTGGCGGTTCTGTGATATTCTTCTGGCGGGTCTCTGGTGGTTCTCTGTAGGTCCTCTGGTGGGTCTCTGGTGGTTCTCTGTAGGTCCTCTCTTGCCTGTGTGTGGAGCTGTCCTCTATGCTGTGTGTCTCTTGGGAGGGTGCTGTGCCGGTGCTGCTCTCAAGAGTTAATATTTGGGCAGGGTGCGAGCACGTCCTTTTATGCGTCTCTGTAAGGAGGGGCTGTGCACACAAATCCTCCGCTGTGTCACTCATTCCCCCAGGGCAAACGAAACTTTTTTTTTCTTCTCTCTCCCTCTCCCTCTCCCTCTCCCTCTTTCTCTCCCTCTCTCGCTCTCGTCACTGGGGGAGACTCAGACAGCCGCCGCCCCCTCATGAGTCATGGGTGGTTTAGCAGCCCAACCACTGGTTAACTTCCATGGCAGAATGAAAACCGCACTCTCAAGCTTTTCTCTTTTAACAATAAGACCAGTTTATTTTAGTCCAGACGCGTTTCGGCCTTACGCCATCGTCAGTGTATACATATACACTGACGATGGCGTAAGGCCGAAACGCGTCTGTACTAAAATAAACTGGTCTTATTGTTAAAAGAGAAAAGCTTGAGAGTGCGGTTTTCATTCTACCAATAGTTTACATTCTTTTACTCGCACCCGAAAACGCATTTATATATTTGTTTTGAAGTAGAGCGCGCCTATCCCTACGAATAACTTCCATGGCAACCAGGCTCAACTTCCATGGCAACCAGGCTCAACAACTAAAGTATTCAGATCACCTCAGCTTAAAAGTGGAGACACATATGTTTGTAACGGTTTGACAAATATTTGCATCCAAATTAGAATGTTAATTTTGCTTTGAAATGTAAATGTCACATATGCGTGGCTGTGTGTGTGTGTAAGAGCGGTTAGTGTGTGTGTGTGTGTGTGTCTTTGCGTGTTGGTAGTTTCCTAGGTTCACGTGTTTTTTTAAACATGCTTTCAAATTTCTGAAGAAAGCCTGAGGTCCCTAGGGCACCACACCCCCGGTGGCGTCACACCTTGACATTAACTGGCTGAAACCTTTTCTTTCAGGCTGACATCACAAGTTAAACAGACTAAAGGAAAGATAAATGAACTTTTTTTGAGCATTGGTAACTGTTGTGTTTTTACATGATGGAAGAAAACAATTAGCACAAACTCAGCCCAGCATATTCAAGTCACATTTATAAGAATATTACATTTGAAAAATATCTCACATGAGAGACAATTCCACATCCACTTTTCACAGTCCTTCTTCCCCTCATACCAGCTGTCCAATCTGTGTGACACTACGGTGTGTGACAGTATATATCAGGACAAGTCAGACTGATACTGAAAAACTGATGGATAATACATAGAATAGAATTATCTCTCTCTCTCTCTCACACATTCTCTCTCTCTCTCTCTCTCTCTGGCTCACTCACTCTCTCTCTCTTTCTTTCTTTGTCACTGAGTTCCCGAAGGCGTCTTTCTAACACAGAAGTGCATCCTTAATCTATCAGGAGCGCATCCCTGATCTATCAGGAGTGCATACCTAATTTATCAGAAGTGTAATCCCTAATCTATCAGAAGTGTAATCCGTGCCCTACAGAAACCCCATGCTCCAGAGCTCTCTAAGTACACTGGATTCAGACTGAAATCCTGACACCCATATCACACACTCCCCCCTGGCATTGCCTGAGTATGAACTCTCACATGACCATCCTTTGAGAAGAAAACAGTACACTACCACTGAAATGCCTGCTAGCACACTACACACGTTTAAGTATGGAAGCCAATCTGTCATAGTGAAATACCTGTTAGCATACTAAACATGTTTAAGTATGGAAGCCCATCTGTCAGAGTGAAATACCTGTTAGCATACTACACACGTTTAAGTATGGAAGCCCATCTGTCAGAGTGAAATGCCTGCTAGTATACTACACACGTTTAAGTATGGAAGCCTGCGAGTTTTGGAAAGAGAAAAAAGCAGGGCGCTGACCTTGCACCGGAATGCCCTCAGAGAAGCGAGAGAGCCGGGAGAGATTGCCGACGCCAGCCCCTGGAGAAGCAGCCGTCTTCAGGAGAACTGTGTTCTGTGTTCTAGTCTGTGTTCTAGTCCCCCTCCGCACGGGGAACCTGAGGGGGTACGAGACTCTGGGAGGACCTGGTCGGGGCGGAGGGGGCGACAAACCAAACCAAGGTGATTGCAGTTGTTGGCTGGCACGGAAGGAGGGTGAAAAAGGAGATAGGTTGCCGATTGTTTCCCGCACAAGAAAGAGGGCCACTGTCTGCGAGCCAAATCTGCTTTCTGGGGACAATAAAGGCCTTATTTAAGGAGGTCGCTAGTTAGAACACACACACACACACACACACACACACACACACACACACACACACACACACACACACACACACACACACACACACACACACACATAAAGGCCTTATTTAAGGAGGCCGCACATTAGAATCTGCTTGGCACGGACCAGCAGATAAGGTTCCCCGCACAGGTAGACACACCAGGAATTTCCACAATTAGGGAGCGCGGAAAGACGGCTTTGGAGAATATCACCTTCACGGGGAGATTACACCCGAGCACTCAAGAGCTCAGGCCTATCAGGGCCCGCCCAGATGGAGGATTAGCTCCGAGTCCTAGACAAGGACAGGAAGGACACTTTAGAACTGATTCATCGAGCATGTGTTGCTGTTCTGTTTAACAGTTTGTAACCTCTCTTGTGTGTCTGTTCTGTGGTGTGTGTGTGTGTGTGTGTGTGTGTGTGTGTGTGTGTGTGTTTTCTTGCATCCAAAAATGAAGTAATGATGCCTCTTCACACCGCAGGGTTCCCCTGTACGTACGTTAGGTCAACCACTCAGTGCTGTTTTAGACAGATTGCACACTTTCTGCCAACAGACTCCTGTGGAAGAGCCTTTCATCAGGGGCTCATGCTCCACCACATGCCACAAGAACTACACTAGATCAGTTCATGTCTGCAATAAAGACAAAGCAGAGTAGAGTAGAGCAGTAGGAGGAAATGCATACTTTGGTCAGTACTAAGGTATATGCTCACTGTGGTTTCAATAATAGACTTTCTGTTCCTTTTTCTTCCCTTTTTCCTGTATGTCGACATTGACACTCACACTACGGCTTTGGTGTATTAACCTCACTATCGCTCGGCTGATACGTAAAAGCCTCAGTTTGATATTTCCTGGCATGACCTCACTCTCGGTTTGTAAGTAGATATTATTAAGTAAAGTAAAGAAAAGTAAAGTGAAGTAAAGAAAAGTAAGGCAATAAAAGTAAAGTAAAGTAACATTAAGTGAAGTAAAGAAGAGTAAAGTAACGTTAAGTGAAGTAAAGAAAAGTGAAGCTCTAAAGGTAATGTAATTATTCTGAACATTGTACAGAAACAGTGAGCTTGAAGACAAAAACACAGAGCAGCCCTGCCTTGGTATGTTAAAGGTCAGTGCTGGTCATGTGAGTGTGACTGTACAAGTGTTTGAGGCACACGGCATTCAAAGGGATGTTTTTATGATGAAGAAACAGGTTCTGTGTGCTTTTTACATGACTCCACCTGCCACAAGCAGCAGTGGAGAAGATAACGTTTCACAGCAAATAATAACCTGGCCCATGATATCAGCTGCCCTGCAGGTGACACCGACTTAAAGAAAGAATATTTATTCTAAAATGGAGTTTCACACCACTCATAGATTCAACATACGTGCTTGGGAGTCTGTGTACGGTGCAGTATCCTGTTAATGGCTCAGTCATTAGAAATGATTAAACATTTCTAATTTATAGTAGTATTAAAGGGCCCCTTGGAAAGAGGAGGGACTTTCTTCAGTTGGTCAGCACTAGACGTATGTTTGGCATAAATGTTGCAACTGATGAAAACAATGCTGATTGAAATTAGTGGGACCTCATTTGGTTTTCAAAGTTTTGGAGTTTGTCGTTCTCTTTGACCTTTAGTGTTATATAAAGGTGGTTTGT
The DNA here is from genome assembly GCF_963457725.1 of Sprattus sprattus. Classification (NCBI taxonomy): domain Eukaryota; kingdom Metazoa; phylum Chordata; class Actinopteri; order Clupeiformes; family Clupeidae; genus Sprattus; species Sprattus sprattus. The sequence goes on from NC_137928.1 coordinate 2,089,431, forward strand.
ATCTTTCATGCCCTAGACTTTAGGTGTGTGTGTGGGTGTGTGTGTGTGTAATATAACTATAGTAGTGGTAGAGGTATTAGTAATGCTAGAGGTAGCAGGTATAGTAGCAATAAGCTAACTTTGCTTCTTTACCATGCACATCCTCTATTTATTTTATTTCCTCTTCAGGCAATCAATCAGTAAATGCAGTTCAGTGTGTGTGTGTGTGTGTGTGTGTGTGTGTGTGTGTGTGTGTGTGTGTGTGTGTGTGTAAGCGTAATACATGTCATTCCTTTCATCAAGCCTTCTTCAGGAAAGCAGTGTTTGGTAGCTGTGTGCCCTGGGGACCTCTGAGGTTGACCTTCCCCTGTTCGTGACCCACCAAAAGTGTCCAATCATTGACTTTTGTGTGGAGGGTCTGTGTGTGTGTGTGTGTGTGTGTGTGTGTGTGTGTGTGTGTGTGTGTGTGTGTGTGTGTGTGTGTGTGTGTGTGTGTGTGTGTGTGTGTGTGTGTGTGTGTGTGTGTGTGTGTCTGTTTAACTCCACTGGGCTCCCTCCTTTTGACCCTGTGAGGGGTCCGATTAACTATTAGTGAAACTCACGGATGAGTGATTCTCTGTCTTTTAAACACACACACACACACACACACACACACACACACACACACACACACACACAAACACACAAACACAGAGGGAAATAGAGAGCGTGGGAGAGAGAAAGAGAGAGAGAGAGAGAGAGAACAGTCTGAGTGTGTTTGTGTTTGTGTGTGTTTGTGTTTGTGCGTGTGGACTGGTGTGTGATGGCCCAGGGTCATGCAGATAGAGGGGTGGGGTCAGGGTTTCAGCGCTGTGATGTTATGATAGTGTTGTGATAGTCATCTATGCCATCTGAAACTCAAGGCTACCATGATGACCTACGCATGCATCAATGACTTAAAACAGCACCTATTGACAGCCAGTTAAAGGACCTGTGTTTACTTCAGAGACACAAACACAGTGTTTTTATTGTCTTTATTTGTTATGTGTATTTGTTTGTTGTTTGTGCCCAGTCACTGCTCTTGTTTATCTCCTAAAGTGATATGCTAAATATGTGAGATAATATAAGATAAGATGGACAAGCGGCATGTTGATGATTAACATCATTCACAGCAGCACATCTCCTGGGCCTTAATGAATTACACTACATTACTCTCTCTCTCTCTCTCTCTCTCTCTCTCTTCTTTCTTTCTCTCTCTCTCTCCCTTTCTCTTCTCTCTTCTTTCTCTCTCTCTCTCTTTCTCTTCTCTCTTCTTTCTCTCTCTCTCTCTCTTAATGAATTACACTACATTACTCTCTCTCTCTCTCTCTCTCTCTCTCTCTCTCCCCCTCTCTCTCTTCTCTCTTCTTTCTTTCTCTCTCTCTCTCTCTCTTTCTCTTCTTTCTTTCTCTCTCTCTCTCTCTCTTTCTCTTCTCTCTTCTTTCTCTCTCTCTCTCTCTTAATGAATTACACTGGCTGTTGTAGCATTGAAATGACTAAGGCAGAGGAGGCTTGTCCCAATAGAAAACAGGTTTTGTAGAGACATGAGTTTAAGTGTAGACATGTGACTCCAGCTACACGCACACGAGTATAAGACTAACTAGACTCAGAAGAGACGCTCATGTGACTCCAGCTACACGCACACGAGTACAAGACTAACTAGACTCTGAAGAGAGGCTCTCATATGACTCCAGCTACACGCACACGAGTACAAGACTAACTAGACTCTGAAGAGACTCTCTCATGTGACTGCAGCTACACGCACACGAGTACAAGACTAACTAGACTCTGAAGAGACTCTCATGTGACTCCAGCTAGACGCACACGAGTACAAGACTAACTAGACTCTGAAGAGACTCTCATGTGACTCCAGCTACACGCACACGAGTACAAGACTAACTAGACTCTGAAGAGACGCTCTCATGTGACTGCAGCTACACGCACACGAGTACAAGACTAACTAGACTCAGAAGAGACTCTCATGTGACTGCAGCTACACGCACACGAGTACAAGACTAACTAGACTCTGAAGAGAGGCTCTCTCATGTGACTGCAGCTACACGCACACGAGTATAAGACTAACTAGACTCTGAAGAGACTCTCATGTGACTCCAGCTACACGCACACGAGTACAAGACTAACTAGACTCTGAAGAGAGGCTCTCATATGACTCCAGCTACACGCACACGAGTACAAGACTAACTAGACTCTGAAGAGACTCTCTCATGTGACTGCAGCTACACGCACACGAGTACAAGACTAACTAGACTCTGAAGAGACTCTCTCATGTGACTGCAGCTACACGCACACGAGTACAAGACTAACTAGACTCTGAAGAGAGGCTCTCTCATATGACTCCAGCTACACGCACACGAGTACAAGACTAACTAGACTCTGAAGAGAGACTCTCTCATGTGACTGCAGCTACACGCACACGAGTACAAGACTAACTAGACTCTGAAGAGAGGCTCTCTCATATGACTCCAGCTACACGCACACGAGTACAAGACTAACTAGACTCTGAAGAGACGCTCATGTGACTGCAGCTACACGCACACGAGTACAAGACTAACTAGACTCTGAAGAGACGCTCATGTGACTGCAGCTACACGCACACGAGTACAAGACTATCTAGACTCTGAAGAGACGCTCATGTGACTCCAGCTACACGCACACGAGTACAAGACTAACTAGACTCTGAAGAGACGCTCTCATGTGACTCCAGCTACACGCACACGAGTACAAGACTAACTAGACTCTGAAGAGACGCTCTCATGTGACTCCAGCTACACGCACACGAGTACAAGACTAACTAGACTCAGAAGAGAGGCTCTCTTCAGTCGGGGGCGGATTCCCCCCAGGGTGGCCCAACTGATCTGGGTTAAAATGGTGCCATGTGTTTGTCTATGTGTGTGTGTTTGTGTGTGTGTGTGTGTGTGTGTGTGTGTGTGTGTGTGTGTGTGTGTGTGTGTGTGTGTGTGCCATGTTGAAATGCGGAGGTTCTTTCATTTTTTTTTTTTTACTTTTTCTCTTCTACAAATAGCCCTGCCCTCTGCTATCAAGCTGCTCCTGTCTCCATAGAGACCGTGACTTGAGCTCCTGTAAGCCCTCCGGATGGACAGAAACCACTGACTCATACACGCCACCGCACACAGCATGCAGGCCATGAACTCATTTTCCATGTGGTCTCAGTATTTCATCAAGGAATTCTCTTTTATTTGGGTTTCGGATGGGTTTCCCCCCACCCCCCCCACACCCACACACCGGTAATTCTGGGAAAAAAGGATTCTGTACTTCCTGACTCCTCGCTGGCCTCTGAAGAAAGGAAGAGGACAATAACCTCTTATTTCCCTCTGTTTTGCCACCACACTAAAATACGAACTCAACAGTTCAATTTCCCTTTGTTTAAGAAAAAAAGTTCTCGATTCTAGTTCTAAAATTGCTTCTTTTAGTATCCGATTAGTTTGGAGTGAACTCCACTTGACTGTACTTAGAGAGGAATGGACACAGGTTGTCCTCATGGTCGTGAGTGCTTTGGACCTGATTACCAGTAAAATGCTTTAAGGACAGGAGAACATTCAGACTTGATCACCAGTAAAATGCTTTAAGGACAGGAGAACATTCAGACTTGATCACCAGTAAAATGCTTTAAGGACAGGAGAACATTCAGACTTCAGGCTTTTTGTTGACACTGAGTGACAAGCAGAGACTGTCTCTATCAGAGTTGCGCAACACAGAAACGTGTACACATGACTGCCTCAGGCATTTTACCGCTCCAAACACACACGTCAGTATTTTACCGCTTCAAACACACGCGTCAGTATTTTACCGCTCAAAACACACGCGTCAGTTAGCGGGCAGTTTCATCAAAGCCTGTGAGGAATGCCAGACATTGTTTACTCCTGAGGTTGGGTCTTACTCAACATTTCCTGTTTGTGATGTGTGCACGTTAAATAGTTTATTTATTTATTTTGTGTGTGTGTGTGTGTGTGTGTGTGTGTGTGTGTGTGTGTGGGGGGGGGTGGGCAGATAGGGTGGGAAGTCCTAGAGTTTCTCACCTATTGTGAGCTCAAAACCTCTTTATAAAATCAGTTACAGCACAATAAACCTTATGGATCTTGTTAAATATAGATGTATAAAGTTATATATCTTGTCATTCTTTTTAAAACTGACATTTTCTTAGGGTAATAACAATTCAAGCATTTTGGAAACACAACACCAAAACTTTAAATTGAGAAATCAACAGACAGTGGGTTTTTAAAATACTTTTTCAGTTTTTTTTACAGGTGGTCTCTTTTATTTATGCTGTGTGTATTGTTCTTTGTTTACTGTCAAGATGAAAACCCAAGAGGATGAAAACAAAATCCCACAAAGCTTGACATTCTCTCTCTACTGTCTTCTCCCGGCCGTCTCTTTTGTCTCTCTCCTGTCTCTTCACTGCTGTTGTCTCTGCTGTCTCTGCTGTCTCTCCTGTCTCTTCACTGCTGTTGGCTCTGCTGTCTCTCCTGTCTCTTCACTGCTGTTGGCTCTGCTGTCTCTCCTGTCTCTTCACTGCTGTTGGCTCTCCTGTCTCTCCTGTCTCTCCTGTCTCTCCTGTCTCTTCACTGCTGTTTGTTCTGCTGTCTCTCCTGTCTCTCCTGTCTCTTCACTGCTGTTGTCTCTCCTGTCTCTCCTGTCTCTCCTGTCTCTCCTGTCTCTTCACTGCTGTTTGTTCTGCTGTCTCTCCTGTCTCTCCTGTCTCTTCACTGCTGTTGTCTCTCCTGTCTCTCCTGTCTCTCCTGTCTCTTCACTGCTGTTGGCTCTCCTGTCTCTCCTGTCTCTCCTGTCTCTTCACTGCTGTTGGCTCTCCTGTCTCTCCTGTCTCTCCTGTCTCTCCTGTCTCTTCACTGCTGTTTGCTCTGCTGTCTCTCCTGTCTCTCCTGTCTCTCCTGTCTCTCCTGTCTCTCCTGTCTCTTCACTGCTGTTTGCTCTGCTGTCTCTCCTGTCTCTCCTGTCTCTCCTGTCTCTTCACTGCTGTTTGCTCTGCTGTCTCTCCTGTCTCTCCTGTCTCTCCTGTCTCTTCACTGCTGTTGTCTCTGCTGTCTCTGCTGTCTCTCCTGTCTCTTCACTGCTGTTGTCTCTCCTGTCTCTCTCCTGTCTCTTCACTGCTGTTGTCTCTGCTGTCTCTGAGATGCGTGTGTGGGCCTGTTACTCATAACAGTCGTGCCTGAAGGGGTGGATTGTGGGTAGATGCACCTGTTGCTCGGCAGGAACCGGTCCTCCCGGCTAGCGGCTGTCGGTTTACGCTCCCACAGGTGAATCTGCCTCCCCTGCGTGTGGATCAGGTGGGCGCCGTGCCAGACTGAGAGAACACACAC
>NC_137928.1:2099784-2124784 GCF_963457725.1 Sprattus sprattus
ACCAGTTTAAACATTCATTCAGTTAGTCTAGGGTTAGTCAGTGGTCTTTGTGTCGTGTTGTGTTTGAGAGGACGGCTGAATAGGGAAGAATGCTTGTGTGTGTGTGTGTGTGTGTGTGTGTTCAGTCACGTTATCTCCTTCTTCGATTCATTCAGCTCCAGAGACGTCCGTCTGTTCACAAGGCGGTGAAGCATTGTGCAACTGGTCTACAAGTTTCTATGAGTGCAGAGTATGAGTGTTCGTTTGATGTTTTTTTGCATGTGTGGAAAAAAAAGAATACTGGTTAATGTGACTAGTTCATTTCAGAGCTGCACATAGTCGCAGACTATCTGTCTGCCCCCCACCCCCTGCTAACTGCAACCTCGTGCATCCAACGCTCCCAAACATGAGTGTGTGTGTGTGTGTGTGTATGTGTGTGTGTGTGTGTGTGTGTGTCATTCCGCCACACACCTTCGTCACACACCATTCATCCTGGCCCTGTCAGGGAGACGGTAAAGCTCTGGAGGGGGGTTATGGGTCAGGACTCGGAGCTCTGGAGGGGGATTATGGGTCAGGACTCGGAGCTGTGGAGGGGGATTATGGGTCAGGACTCAGGACTCAGGACCCAACAAAGACAGCGATTGTCCCTGCACTGGGGTGGGCATCATCAGACTGAAGGAGTGACTCGGCACTTTACCTCCAAGGTTACGAACATGACTAAGGAGTCCTCTGTTGTGTGTGTGTGTGTGGGGGGGGGGGTTGTTCAGCCAACCTCGAATACTGGGAAGAGTAGTTTTGTGTTGGATGTGATACTTGTGATGTGCAGCAGAGGGGAAAGGATCTGGGTGGAGCAGGAGAGTTTATTAACATCAGAATAATAAGGGGACAAGGGGTCATTAGCCATGGCCGTCCTGTGTCTAGATTTCAGTCCCAGCGTCACATCACCTCATAGGCTCCACCTTCCACCTTCCACCTTCTCTGTTCCTCATTCTCTCTTCTTCCTCTCTCTGAGTCCTCCCTCTCTCTCTCCCTCTCTCTCTCTCGATCTCTCTCTCTCTCTCCCTCTCTCCCTCTCTCCCTCTCTCCCTCTCTCCGTCTTTCTCTCCCTCACTCTCTCTCTCCCTCCCTCTCTCTCTCTCCCTTTATCTCTCTCCCTCCCTGTCTCTCTCCCTCTCTCCCTCTCTCTCTTTCATCCCTCTCTCTCCCTCTCTCTCTCTCCCTCCTTCTCACTCTGTCTCTCCCTCACTCTCTCCCTGTCTCTGTCTGTCTCTACCTCTCTCTTCCTCTCTCCCTCTCCCTCTCTCTCTTTCTCTCCCTCCCTCCCTCTCCCTCTCCCTCTCTCTCTCTCTCTCCCTCCCTCTCTCCCTCCCTCTTGCCCCTTAGAAAAGACACCTCCAGCACCTTGAGCCAGCGAGAGATCCGATCTCTTCACTTAATGCTGAGGGCTGGGCCTCTTTGTACTGCCACACACACACTGAGAGACTCACTCACACACACACACCCACACACACCCACACACACAAACTCGCAGAGGAGAGCCCCTCACACACACACACACCCAGAGCGAGCTGCTTTCCCCTCAGTCTCCCAGCGCTCTGCCCCTCAGACGCTCCGCGATGCCCTCGGCCGGTGTGGAGATCCTGGGCATGATCCTGGCGGTGGCCGGGTGGCTGGGGGTGATGGTGGCGTGCTGCCTGCCCATGTGGCGCGTGGTGGCGTACGTGGGCCAGAACATCGTGATGGCGCAGGTGGTGTGGGAGGGCCTGTGGATGAGCTGCGTGGTGCAGAGCACGGGACAGATGCACTGCCGCATCTACGACTCCATGCTGGGGCTGCCCCACGACCTCCAGGCGGCACGCGCCCTCACCGTCACCGCCCTGCTGCTGGGGGTGCTGGGCATCACGCTGGCCGTGGCCGGAGCCAAGTGCACCAACTGCACCCACGACCCGGCCAGCAAGCCGCGGCTGGCGCTGGGGTCCGGGGTGGCGTTCGTGGTGGCGGGTCTGATGCTGCTGGTCGCCGTGAGCTGGACCGCCAACGTCATCATCCTGGACTTCTACAATCCCCTGCTGGAGGAGACGCAGAAGAGGGAGTTCGGGAACTCGCTGTACTTCGGCTGGGCGGCGTCCTGCCTGCTGCTGCTCGGGGGCGCGCTCCTCTCCTGCTCCTGCTCCTGCTCCTGCCCGCAGAGAGAGCCCCACGCCGCCGGTGCCAGCGCCTCCGCGCCCCCCGCTCCCGCTCCCTCGCACGCCAGCCGTGCCCACTACTCCGCCGTCAAAGCCCTCCCTCTCAACGGACATGAGAGGAGAGACTACGTCTAGCAGCCGGCACGGAGCCGCATCTGGACCTCATCTGGACCGGATGTGGCCTGAATCAGGGGAGGGATAGGACCAGGGTGGGCCCCTGCCCCGGGACGTCTGGAACGGTGCTGCAGTCACAGAGCTGCACATGGAGAACTCCGAGCCACTCAGCTGGGCTACACAACACAGGCTTCACTGCATAACAGCATAGTCAAGGTCTTTACACGTTGCCACATGTGTACATGTGTTTTGTATCAGCCATTTACCCTTCCCCAGTTCATGGTGTCTGCCTCTCCCTTTCGCAATGCCCCATGGTCTGTTCAAACGGGCATCTGGGCTACACAACAGGAGTAAAGACTGCTTTTACTACAGTGAACAATATACTACAGTGCACTATGAGACGACAGGACTAAAGAATGCTCTACACAACAGGCTTCAGTGCACTACAAGAAGACAGGACTAAAGACTGCTCTTTGGAACAGGACTTGAGGACGTTAGTGAAATGAAGTAGTATGTTTTGTCCGAGGGAGGGGTGAATCTAGTTATTGGGCTTGATGACTGATGTGTGTTTCTGATGCATCCATGCAGTATTTGACTGAAGGGGTAAGACGTCATTATTTCTTTTATTCTTTTTGTATCATTCTTTACATTCAGTCCAGTCTGTCTATTGGGTCATATATGTGTTGGATAAATAGTACTTATGTTGTATATTTCATACATGGACTCATTGTAGACAGTACCTATACATCTGGTTTATGCAAATGCAGATCCCTGAATGCTCAGTGTTGTACATGGTATTTTAAAGGCAATGATATATTTCAAATGCAGATGTGTGTGTGTGTGTGTGTGTGTGTGTGTGTGTGTGTGTGTGTGTGTGTGTGTGTGTGTGATGTACATGGTATTTTAAAGGCAATGAGATGTTTCAAATGCAAATGTGTGTGTGTGTGTGTGTGTGTGTGTGTGTGTGTGTGTGTGTGTGTGTGTGTGTGTGTGTGTGTGTATGTGTGTGTGTGTGTGTGTTTGTGTGTGTGTGTGTGTGTGTGTGTGTTGTACATGGTATTTGAAAGGCTGTGAGATGTATCAAATGCAGATTCCATGAAATCACCGAATGAGTTCTGTAAGAAATGTCTTAAAACCCTGCTAATGAAAAATCATCATTCGGATTTTTGTCTCCTTCAATATACTGCAGAATGAGTTCTGTAAGAAATGTCTTTGTCAGCCAATGCTGCCTTTCGCCGTAGCCCAGGCTTTAAGCACCTGTGTGTGTGTGTGTGTGTGTGTGTGTGTGTGTGTGTGTGTGTGTGTGTGTGTGTGTGTGTGTGTGTGTGTGTGTGATGGATCCAGCCGCCATCACTTCATTTTCTCTGTAACATAAACTTGTTTTTCTTAGAGCTACTGTGTGTGTGTGTGTGTGTATGTGTGTATATGTGCTTGTGTGTGTGTGTGAGTGTGTGTGTGTCAAGACGCTGATGTTATCTCCTCGTCCTCATCAGCGTTTTTTAATGACTTTAATCACGGCCAGATGGAGCACGGGCTGATAGGCAGCAGGAAGGGACGGCCATATATGGACGTGTGTGCTGATCTGCTCGTCCTGAAAGCAATAACACTCTTATCTCAGGGGACCAATCAGAGCGGGTCTGCTTTATTGGCCAAAGCTGCGCTTCACCTGAGTGGCATGAAAGAGGAAGAGGAAGATGAAGAGGAGGAAGAGGAGGAGAAGAGAAACTGCTGTTTCACTGGAGCTGGTTGTGTCCAGTTTTCTCACAAAAGCCCTCAGTGACTTCTGCTGAGCAACGTTCGGCTCAGTATCGCCTGAAAGGCCTGGGTCTTCGAGGGTCGCTACACACACACACACACACACACACACACACACACACACACACACAAACACACACACACAATCACACACACACACACACACAAACACACAAACACACACACACACACACACAAACACACACACACACACACACACACACACACACACACACACACACACACACACACACACACACACACACACATACACACACACACACACACACACACACAGTAGTTAGGTTTACAGTTTCAGAGCAGGAGGCAACGAGGACAATGGGGGGCTTGTTTTTAAGTCTGTGTGTGTGTGTCCCCTGGAGACCCTCCTCAGCTCAGGAGAGAGAGAGTGTGTGTGTGTGTGTGAGTCCCCTTTTCAGCTTAAGAGAGTGTGTGTGTGTGTGTGTGTGTGAGTCCCCTCTTCAGCTTAAGAGAGTGTGTGTGTGTGTGTGTGAGTCCCCTTTTCAGCTTAAGAGAGTGTAACAGAGTCCTCTCTGCTTCACATGACAGACTAGAAACCAGAAACACTTAAATGTGTGTTTGTGTGTGTGGGTATTTGTGTTTTTGCATTAGTGTGCACCAGGGACGTGCAGTGAGGTTCAGAGCTGGTGAGGCACAGAAACCGGAAGTGATTACGTCATTTTGAGCTCTAGTTTAAACTATATATATAATGTATATATACATGTATATATGTCTATGGTTTTAAAATTGTCATCTGATCAGAACTGAAAAAACGTTGTTTTATTGTCTAATACCATTATTTTCAAACGATTGTTTTTTTATTGTATTATGATGAGTTATTAATAAGATATTAATAGTTGCAAGCTAGTGTATGTAGCCCTCCCACCAATGATATGGCTCATTTCATTTTGTCTGGAGAAAATATAACTACGGTGGTGGGATGCTAATTTAAATGACCATTTAACCAACTCGGACAGCTTCGAAAAAACAATTCCATATTTATTTACACAACATATTAACATGTAAACAGTTAAACACCGCATACATAGCACACAATACCAAAATGTTCTACTGGCCAGTATAATTTAAAGTTGGTGCACTTTCGTTGGAGCTCATAACCGTCAGTTTGAGGTGAAACAAAATGAATCCACTCACGATTATCAGTATAGATCAGTGGAAATCCGTTGTCCTCTTCTTGAGTGAATGCAGTCAGTGGCTAGTTTAGCTCATGATTAGCACCTACCTAGTCTGCTCACAACTTCAAGGCAACTTTCCTGCATCAACAGCCTTTAGGTTCTTTAGGTTCGTGTTGCGCATGAATATGTAGTCCCGTTGGGAAACGTGAAATACTCCAATGCAAATGTGTTATACTACTGTGTTAACTTAAAATACTTAAACGTTCTTAGTTAATTCAACATGCCTCAGGTTAGCAATGCAATCTTCCATTTTCGCTGTCAAACTCAAGTAGAGAAGTGAAGAAGAAAATCCAACGTCAGATTATATACCCAACAAGTGCCCTCTCGCTCGCCACCCTTCTTGAATCCGTGGTAGTGCGTGCCTCCCTTGCAATATTTTTCAATGCGTTTTCAGCTCAACTCAAAAGGTTCTACGCTTGCGCACGCATGCGTAAAACCCAGTTTGGAGTGATTTCGCAATCCTAGGGGAGGCACTGCCTACCCTGCCCATAGACTGCAATGCATCTGCCTCCCTTGACCGCACGTCCAATGCTCATTGGCTGATCACTGGGAACCGGAAATGTTCAAATTCAGCGATTTTGATAATAAAAATGCTCGAAATGATCGGAATCATGCAGAAATGACACTCGTAACACAGATAACTACAGAAATATGAATATTTATTTTATAATACATAAATATATATGATTATTATACAAAAAAAAATATTTTTTTTTAATATTTTTTTTTTTTTACTTTTCAAAATGACAGGTGAGGCTCTGCCTCCCCTGCCTCCTATGACTGCACGTCCCTGGTGTGCACACACACACACACACACACACACACACACACACACACACACACACACACACACACACACCAAACACACACACACACACACACACACACACACACACACACACACACACACACACACACACACACACACACACACACACACACACACACACACAATCACACCAGTCAGGGCCAGAGCAGACTCTGAGTAACCTCCATCTGTGCAGAGAAGAACACACTACACAGACAGGATATGGAAACTGCGATAAGGCAGAAAATCCATACTGACACACCTGGACAGCAGTCTGTTCCCCACGTATCTCTTGTGTGCAGACGTACACGTATCTGTTGGGTGTAGACCTATATATCTTCTGTGTAGACCTACTGAATATATGTCTCTTGTGTGTAGACCAACATGTCTCTTGTGTGTAGACCTACATGTCTCTTGTGTGTAGACCTACATGTCTCTTGTGTGTAGACCTACATGTCTCTTGTGTGTAGACCTACATATCTCTTGTGTGTAGACCTATACGTTTCTTGTGTGTAGACCTATACGTTTCTTGTGTGTAGACCTATAAATTTCTTGTGTGTAGACCTATGCGTTTCTTGTGTGTAGACCTATATATCTCTTGGGTGTAGACCTACACATATATCTTGTGTGTAGACCTTTATGTTTTCCTATGCCATGATGTCCTGTGCCGTATTCATATGTGACCTGGAGAAGTGTTGATGCAGTAAGGGCTGTTGTTAGAGTGTTTACAAGCTCAAGGATGCATTCAGGGGTTAAAGTGTAACTAGCAATATAAACAGTGCATACAAAAGATATATAGAGCAGAACATATAAAAAAGATGCTTGCATACCGTGTACCCATAAAACTGCTCTATGTTAGTGGGTCACAACAGGACACATACCTGGGATGGAGGGAGAGGGAGAGGGAGAGGGAGAGAGAAGGAGGGGTAGAGGGAGAGAGGGAGAGGGGACAGGGAGGGATGGAGAAAAAGTAAGAGAATGAGAGTGAGGGAGAGAAAGTGTGTGAGAGAGCGAGGGAGGAAATGATAGAGAAAGAGAGAGTTAGAGAGAGAGGGAGAGAAAGAGAAGTGTTCCACTCCTGTGGGCAGAAGAGAAGCCCTGAGTGCTGAGTGTTCAACATACTCCTGCCACACTCAACATAACACACATATACCACATGATAACACACAAAGACCACTCACATAAAGAGACCACACATGTTTGCTGCCCTTAGGACACCTGCACTATCATTATGGAAAGGTGTGTTAAGTTAGGAGTATACAATTAAAGTGTCTGTGTGTTTATTGGGCTCATGAAGTTAAAAATAGCGCTTGGATGCCTGTAAGCGGGGTTATGAGCGTTTAAACATTTACCACCGACTGAATGGGCCCTCCCCGCATGGGTTTGCATAAGTAGTCAACTCATCAGCCTCCATCAGTGGCATGTAGGTGGAGAAGGTGTTGTTAAACTCATCAGACCCCATCAGCAGCCTGAAGGATGAAGGTGTTGTTAAACTCATCAGACCCATCAGTTGTCAGTTTACCATAGACGCTGGTTTCAGGTCAGTGGTCAGTTTACCATAGACGCTGGTTTCTGGTCAGTTGGCTGTTTACCATTACGCTGGTTTCAGGTCAGTGGGCTGTTTACCAAAGACGCTGGTTTCAGGTCAGTGGGCTGTTTACCATTACGCTGGTTTCAGGTCAGTGGGCTGTTTACCAAAGACGCTGGTTTCAGGTCAGTGGGCTGTTTACCAAAGACGCTGGTTTCAGGTCAGTGGGCTGTTTACCAAAGACGCTGGTTTCAGGTCAGTTGGCTGTTTACCATTACGCTGGTTTCAGGTCAGTGGGCTGTTTACCATTACGCTGGTTTCTGGTCAGTGGGCTGTTTACCATTACGCTGGTTTCAGGTCAGTGGGCTGTTTACCATTACGCTGGTTTCTGGTCAGTGGGCTGTTTACCATTACGCTGGTTTCAGGTCAGTGGGCTGTTTACCATTCCGCTGGTTTCTGGTCAGTGGGCTGTTTACCATTACGCTGGTTTCAGGTCAGTGGGCTGTTTACCAGGGCTGTTACCATAGTCAGAGACAGAAGAGCTTTACTGCTGTGATTACATCAGCAGCACTGGAGACCCTAACCCAAACATCAAGGAGCCCTTAACGCCGCTCTTAGAGGCCCTCTCACACACACACACACACACACACACACACACACACACACACACTCTTATCTGCCAAGGTCTCGCTCCACAGTGGCCTCAACACAGAGGCCCTGTTACTCTTTAACCTCCACATGCACACCAGTCAAGGGCTGGAAGTTACCTATTCACTGCACCCACCCCCATCACACTCTCACACACACACACACACACACACACACACACACACACACACACACACACACACACACACACAGGTACACACACACACACACACACACGCACACCCACACACACACGCACACACGCACACACACACACACACACATCCACACCCACACACACACACGCACACCCACACACACACACACACACACACACACACACACACACACACACACACACACACACACACACACACACATCCACACCCACACACACACACACACAGAAACACACACGCACACGCACACGCACACACTCACACACACACACACTCACACACTCACACACTCACACACACACAGGTGGGAGCTACCGTGAATGGAGAAGCTGCACCATAAGTCCCCCCCCCCAAACTATGCCAATAGCAGCGAGTGTTTGAAGCGCTCATAAAGCGTCCTGACCAATCCCCGGGGGACTCATCCCACACACACACACACACACTCCTCCTGTGGGCTGGTATAAAGGCCTGGACACATGACCTGTGCAGCTTTCTGACTGTCTGGAGTTTCTAGAAGCTTCTCTTACGCGACCCGGGGGATAAGAGCCAGTGAGCGAGAGAGAGAGAGAGAGAGAGAAAGTGACGGAGAGAGAGTAAGAAAGTGAGGGATAGAGAGAGAAAGAGAGAAAGTGACGGAGAGAGAGAGAGAAAGTGAGTGTAGCCTTAAATCTAACCCTAGATAGAAAGAGTGGCTAACAGAGAGAAGACAAAGACAGAGAAAGAGAGAGACTTGACTTGCGAGTGGACTTGTGGACACAGTGCGGACACACGCGCACACACGCACACACACGCACACACACGCACACACACACTAACACACACGCACACACACACACACGCACACACACGCACACACACGCACACGCACACACACACACACACTAACACACAAGCACACACACACACACACACTCATGGCTGCGTTTGGGCTGGAGGTTCTCGGGGTGACGGTGGCGACCATCGGCTGGATCCTGGGCATCGTGTCGTGCGCCCTGCCCATGTGGCGCGTGTCGGCGTTCATCGGCGTGAACATCGTGACGGCGCAGACCATCTGGGAGGGCATCTGGATGAACTGCGTGGTGCAGAGCACGGGCCAGATGCAGTGTAAGGTCTACGACTCCATGCTGGCGCTGCCCCAGGACCTGCAGGCCGCCCGCGCCCTCTGCGTGGTCTCCATCGTGCTGGGCATCCTGGGCGTGCTGGTGGCCATCGTGGGCGCCAAGTGCACCAACTGCATCGAGGACGAGGCGGCGAAGGCTCGCGTGATGATCGCGGCGGGCGTGGCGTTCCTGTGCGCCGCCATGGCGGAGCTCATCCCTGTGTCCTGGACGGCGCACAGCATCATCGCTGACTTCTACAGCCCCATCGTCACGGAGCAGCAGAAGAGGGAGATGGGCGCCGCGCTCTACCTGGGCTGGGCCGCCGCCGCCCTGCTGCTGGTGGGGGGGTCCATCCTCTGCTGCTCCTGCCCCCCCAGCTCCGAGAAGAAGTACATGCCCCCCCCCAGCCGAATGATGTACTCCGCGGCGCCCCCCAGGTCCGTGGTCCAGAGCACGCACGAGAGGAGAGACTACGTCTGACCAGGTCCGTAAGGAGAGAGGGGGGGGTGGGGATGTGTTCTGGTGGAAGACATAAAGAAACAAGAAAAAAACACCCTTTGAGGCCTTTGTGGGGTGTGCTAGTTCCTAGAAGGAGAGGAGAAGACAGTCTGTCTGTCTTCCCTGAAGAATTGTGTAAATATTTTCTTGCCAAACAGACTCGAGTCAATCACTGATGAAAAGATACCAGAACATTTGCACCCTTGCTGACGGTAGCTTTTTTTTTTTTTTACTGACAAGCCATTCCCTTTGAACCTGTTGTGTGAATTGTTTTTGAAATTGAATGCCTTTATTTGTCATTGTATTTGCATACAACGAAATTTGGATACTGTTGTAGATATTTATTGTAGCTAGCTATGATTGCTTGTGAAAAAAAATCATTCCACAGTTTCCAATGCACTGTGTTCAGTATGATCTCTTGGGTGTGTACCCTCACGACGTGTCTGCTGATGATTGTGCAGTACCCTCTCACCTGGCCCGTGGACCTTTGCACTAGCTGAAAACTCTGGATTTGTACAGAAAATAAACCCAGTCATCAATTCAACCAGTTTGTTTACGTTTTGTCCTTCTCTTTGATAAGCAGAGTGTGTGAACGATAGGAATTTCTAAGCAATTTATAAATCATTAAGTGATTCATTCCTGAATGACTCACTGTTTGGGAACTGCCAGTTTGGGTGAGATTCTAAGCCTTGAATAGTAACTCATTTATTTTCTCTGATAGATTTTTGGCAAAAACAGATTTAGGCAGATTTTTTGGCATAAACAGATTTTGAAGTTATTAAACACATCTGTCTTTCTTCAAGTTAGATTAGACTCTAAGTAAGTCATCCCCATTAACTGGGTTGGTTATTCTACACCTTGTTTTTCATAACCCTGTGTGGCATTACCTACATCAGTTTGCTTACTGTAACATAACTCAAGCCATGGGTTTTCTGAACACAAAGCAAGACAAAGCGTGTTGCGTAGGACGCCTACCTAAGGGGGTGTGAGTAAAACAAACAAATATAAACCGAATGTAATAAAATAAATCAATCTGAAGATATGTATACGTGTGTTTGGTTGTTGGGTATGTGCTGTCATGAGATGTGACATTGTTCCTCTTGCCACTTTAATTCATTTTTAAGATTTGTTTTGACCGGCATGTAAATATGGGTTCTAACTATTTAGTTCCTTTGAAACTCTGTCAGTATTCTTATGCTATTTTGTAGAAATGTGACTCGGCTTAATGGTACATTTCTCAAAAAGATTTAACAAAGATTAACAGCACTGAACTGATTCTTTGAGATGGCCCTCTAGTGAAGTCTCAAAGAGGCTATATAATAATGTCCACATGGGGGTGCTACCACCACTTACCTACAAAACCCATCCAGACCCTTGCCTTGTCCCCTGGCCTCTTTGCCCACTTCAGGAAAGATAACAAAGGAAGGCTTGGGAAAGTAAGGCTGTTGAGGAGTGTCGTGTGTGACTGAGCACGTCCCCTGGGTCGACGAGCTTTCTCCCTCCGCAAGAAGCCTTGCCTTTGTCCCCCCCCCCCCCCCCCCGTCCCCCCCCGTCCCATTCCCAACTGTCCGAAACTCCCCAGGAACAATGGAGTCGTTTCAGGGCCCCTGCACGTCTTGTCAACACGGGAATGGCCAGGAATGTTAGAGGAGCACCTTATCTCTGGCCAACGTCTGGAGCATGGTGTGTGATGTGTGTGCTGTGTTTCTGTGTGTGTGTGTGTGAGTGTGTGTGTGTCTGGTTGTGAGTGTGTGTGTGTCTGTGTCTTTTCAGAGCCTTGTGTGTGCGTGTGTGTTGGTGTGTGCATGTGTGTGTGTGTGTGTGTGTGTGTGTGTGTGTCTGTGTCTTTTCAGAGCCTTGTGTGTGCGTGTGTGTTGGTGTGTGCATGTGTGTGTGTGTGTGTGTGTGTGTGTGTGTGTGTGTGTGTGTGTGTGTGTGTGTGTGTGTGTGTGTGTGTGTGTGTGTGCTGCCGTGTCTGAGAGGGAGCCCAGGGGCAGAGGGGTGACAGGGGGGCAAGGCTAATGCGCACATAACACACACACACACACACACACAAGGCTCTGAAGACACACACTGACAAACACACATCACACACACAAGACTCTCTGAACAGGGATCTGAAACACACACTGGGGTGGGGGGGTCTTTCCCTTAAGTTAAGTAAGGACCTGGAATTGGCTGTTAGTCTAACCCCTTTAAAGAACTACACACCTGTGTTTTGTTAAACCTCCTACAGCACTGGGTGTTCAGATGAGAGGAACAGTACAAACACACACAGTATTACTAATTTGCTACTTCTGCGTGTTCAGGGCAAGATAAGAGCAGCTTTTAGAAGGGTGTGTGTGTGTGTGTGTTCATGTGTGTGTGTTTGTGTGTTTGTGTGTGCGTGTGTGTGTGTGTGAGTGTGTGTGTGTCTGTGTTTGTGTGTTTGTGTGTGAGGGGATTTCTGTAACAGGCACTTGCATCAGACAGCTTCAGATGCTGTTTACACTGCTGCTGTCCAGTAGAAAAAAAGAAAAATATACATATATTTAGGGAGTCATAGATCATAGACATTATAGATGAAGAAGAAGGAAAGGAGAGATTTATATCCATTTGCAGAGGACAACTAGGAAGTCGTCATCAGGTTCCAGACAACAGAGTGGCCAATCAGCAGCTGATAAGTGAGCCACACACTGATCTGGAACACTCAGGCAGCTGAACATAATACATTTCAAAAGGTTGACATTATTATTATTAGATAGATAAAAACAAACATGCTAACTACCACTGCCACAAGTCTCATTGAGAGCTGCATTTAGATTATTTCATGCAGTTGGCATATTACTGTAATTGAACATGTTAACTGCTGCTGGTACAAGTTGCCAGTAGAAATGTAAACTACATTACTGAAAACGGTACATGGTGGTGTGTGACATCCTTCAAAGGCACTGCTATCATCACTTTTGAAAGTATTCCATGTTTTTAATAGTCATTTAAAGTTATCAAATGAATTCCATTCCAGTCATGGGATTAATCACTCCTATCTACTTGTAGCATTAATCACACACTATCATTTAAATGTGTGTGTGTGTGTGTGTCTTGTGCCCTGTGCCATGGTGAATGATGTGAACGCCCCTCCACCTTCCTTGGTGCGCTGTCACATCCCAGAAGGACTCCTCCCTCCCACCTCCTCAGGGGTATATAAGGTACTTGCAGTGCTGCAGCCCGGGTTCTGACTGTGTGTGTATGGTGTGTGTGTGTGTGTGTCCACCGGCCAGCCTGAAAGCTTTTGTGTGTCTCCTCCGTGTTCAGATGTGCTTAACGTTGGACTTGGACAGGCACTCAAAGTTTGCTTGTCTGTTTCTGCTGAAGCGTTCAAGAGCGTCTGAGTGTGAGTGCTTCACCTGAGCAGCTGCAAGCCATCTGTGTGTGTCAGTATTTGTGTGTGTGTGTGTGTGTGTGTGTGTCTGTGTCTGTGTGTGTCTTTCTTGAGGTGCTGCAGAACGTCAGTGCGGAGGCATCGGTGAGCGTGTGTGTTTCCCCTGACAGCCCCGGTTGCTGTGCGGTGTCTGTGAGTGTGTGTGTGTTTCCCCTGACTGCCCTGGGCTCTGTGCGGTGTCGGTGAGTGTGTGTGTGTGTTTCCCCCTGACTGCCCCGGTCTCTGTACGGGTGTCGGTGAGTGTGTGTGTGTTTCCCCCTGACTGCCGGTGGCAACATGTCGGCGGGTCTGGAGCTGCTGGGACAGGTGCTGTGTGTGATGGGGTGGCTGCTGGCCATCGTGGCGTGCGCCCTGCCCATGTGGCGCGTGACGGCGTTCATCGGCAGCAACATCGTGACGGCCCAGATCATCTGGGACGGGCTGTGGATGAGCTGCGTGGTGCAGAGCACGGGCCAGATGCAGTGCAAGGTCTACGACTCCATGCTGGCGCTCTCCCAGGACCTGCAGGCCGCCCGCGCCCTCACCGTCATCTCCATCCTGCTCACCGTCCTGGCCGTGCTGGTCTCCATCGGCGGCGCCAAGTGCACCAACTGCATCGAGGACGAGGGGGCGAAGGCGCGCGTGATGATCGCGGCGGGCGTGCTCTTCATCGTGGCAGGGGCGATGCAGCTGGTGCCCACCTCCTGGTCGGCCAACACCATCATCCGGGACTTCTACAACCCGCTGCTGACCGACGCCCAGCGCAGGGAGCTGGGGGCCGCCCTCTACATCGGCTGGGCCGCCGCCGCCCTGCTCCTCATCGGGGGGTCCCTCCTCTGCTGCTCCTGCCCCCCCCAGGAGAAGAAGTACAACCCGTCCCGGATGGCGTACTCCGCCCCGCGCTCCGCTCCTGGGGGGCCAGGGTACGACCGCAGGGACTACGTCTGAGACGACTAGAGGAGAGGAGAGGAGACCTAGGAAGAGAGGAGAGGAGAAGAACTCCACACACTCCAGATGGTGTGTTACAGTTAGGGGCTCTCAGAGATGAGATCCCACACGACTCCGCAATGAAGGGCTGTATGTGTGTGTGTGAGTGTGTCGCTTGTGTGTTGTTGGTCTTCTGATTGTGGTCAGCATGCTCAAGCTAGAAGGACTGTTTAGGATTATCACTCATTTTTGTGGCTTTTGTGGAAGATGGTCACTTTAATGTCTGAAAGCTGTACTTTTTTCTGGTAAAAAGTGTTTTGTAACAAATGTTGAATAATTAGCCTGCAAAGTATGTTGTATAATATATGATTGTGCACTTTGTGTTCTTTTTTAAGACAATGTGTATGAACAAACATACGTGCGTAAGCTTCTGCTTATATTAAGTTTTTTTCCTGTAGTTTTCTGTTCTTAAATAGGTATTGGCTGGCATCGTCTGCATTTCTTGTTTGATGAATCAATGAATCTTCATCGTAAGTCTAACTGAAGACCACAGTGTTAATTGTGTTTTCTAAATAGAATACCAGAGCAATACATGTTCAGTGATGAGTCCCATCCAAGCAAATAACTCATACAGTATAATGTAATAATGTTGTTTTTGTGTTTCCAAGTTGACTTGAGACTGAGTCACACTCATGCGCCACAGCTACCGCATCTGATGCTGACACACACACACACACACACACACACACACACACACACACACACACACACACACACACACACACACACACACACACACACAGAGGCTAGCTGTTCTCATGGTGAATGAAGGGATATGACACACATGAATTTTTTATAGCAGGAGACATTTACACACACAGGTGAGCGCAGAGGATGATGCCAGGGGAGTGGTCACCTGAGCTGGGCGGAGACACAGGTGAACAGGTGGTCTTCTGTGAGAGGCTCTGTGTGTGTGCGGCGGGGTGCGGAGTGTGTGTGTGTGTGTGTGTGTGTGCGTGTGTGTGAGAGGCTCTGTGTGTGTGTGTGTGTGTGTGTGTGTGTGAGAGGCTGTGTGTGTGTGTGCGTGTGTTTGAGAGGCTCTGTGTGTGTGTGTGTGTGTGTGTGTGTGTGTGTGTGTGTGTGTGTGTGTGTGTGTGTGTGTGAGAGGCTCTGTGTGTGCAGCAGGGTGCGGAGGACACCTGGGAGAGTCACTCACACCCAAACAGGCTTATGTTACTGTCTACACTCACACACACACACTCTCACACACACACACACACACACACACACACACACACACACACACACACACACACACACACACATTCAGATGGACATCTGCTCTTTACAAGCCTCATCTCATCTTTCTGTTTCTAAATAAGTGGAGGTTTTTTTAAGGAGTTGAAGTGCGTTTGGTTTATGTCAGAACAATAAACTTCTATTTTTAAAGAGAAGAGTTGATGTGCTTTTGGTTTATGTGTGTAAAATAAACTTCTCTTTGAAGACCAACCCTGACTCACCTCCTTCCTGCTCTCTCACCTACTTTGACTCGAATCTTATAAACTTCTGGGGGCGCATATTCATGGGTAAGCTTGCTTACGATTTGTCTGTTTGTTTGTTTGTTTGTTTGTTTGTTTGTTTGTCTGTTTGTTATGTCCTAGCCTTCAGGAGTGTGGTGCTGACTGTGTCTCACACACAGTTCCGGATCTGAGTATGTACACACAGACACACACACACACACACACACACACACACACACACACACACACACACACACACACACACACACACACTGCTCTGAGTATGTACACACACACACACACACACACACACACACTGCTCTGAGTATGTACACACACACACACACACACACACACACACACACACACACACACACACACACACACACACACACACACACTGCTCTGGAGTATGTACACACACACAGGCACTGCTGTGAGGGCGCAGACTGATGATGTCACTGACTTCAGGCATTTCCTGAACTCAACTGGGACTTCCTTTGCATACAGGGTGCCCACAAACAACTGTGGGAGATTCAAAACATTAACACGTAAACAAATGCACTGCACACATTATATAGCCTTGAGTATGGAAATGAGCATCATGCATATGCTGTTAAATTACTTCAATAAATCACCTACAATTTCCTCTTTATTCATAAAATGTGGTTCTTTGATATGGAATCTACTCCACATGCTTAACTGAGACTGTCGCTAATCTTTGGCATCTTCACAGGGCTCCTGTTTAAAACATGGCTCCTTGCACCCCATGTGTGTGTGAGAGTGTGTGTGCATGTGTGTGAGTGTGTGTGTGTGTGTGAGAGAGTGTCTGTGTGTTTGTAGTGTGTGTGTGTGTGAGAGAGTGTCTAGTGTGTGAGTGTGTGTGTGAGTTGAGTGTGTGTGAGTTGAGTGTAAGTGTGTGTGTGAGTTGAGTGTGAGAGTGTGTGTGTGTGTTTTGTGTGCGTGTATGTGTGTGGGGCCCCGCAACTGTTGCCCTGTAAAATATTTAGCAGAGTCGGCTACGATAGGGAGGCTCTCTTTTCACTTCACCGCTCAGCGCTTCACTTCATCTCCCGCGGAGGATCGGTGTCCGAGGGGCCGGCGCTAATCGCTAATCGCTAATCGCTCTTTTTGACCTGTGAAGCAAGCGGTGGTGTAGGCCACGCCCAGATCACCCAGGCATCATGGTCACCCGGACGACAGCATTACTGTGGCGAGGGACCGGTTCTGTTCTGGCTGTGGCGTGGGATGGGTCCAGATCAGGACCGGTTCTGTTCTGGCTGTGGCGTCTGTCTGCTCATTCCCTCCAGATGGAGAGTGTCTGTGGACAGGGCAGCACCCCAGACACACCATCAATCACATGCAACTCATCATGAGTGCATCGTATGTGTGTGTGTGTGTGTGTGTGTGTGTGTGTGTGTGTGTGTGTGTGTGTGTGTGTGAGTGTGTGTGTGTGTGTGTGTGAGTGTGTGTGTGTGTATCAGTGTGTGTGTGTGAGTGTATGTGTGTATCAGTGTGTGTGTGTGTGTGTGTGTGTGTGTGTGTGTGTGTGTGTGTGTGTGTGTGTGTGTGTGTGTGTGTGTGTGTGTGTGTGTGTGTGTGTGTGTGTGTGTGTGCAGATGAAGGTGATGAAATGTTCAACCCTTGGCTGTTTGTCTTTAATAATGCAGGCTGCTGGGTGCGAGCCTGGGGATTGATTCCATCAGCTCCACGTAACCAAACAATCGTTCATTCACGCGTGTGTTCATGCCTGCTTGGGACAGGAACTTTGAAACAGAAGCCAGAAGGGGTCACACACACACGCACACGCACACGCACACGCACACGCACACGCACACGCACACGCACACGCACACGCACACGCACACGCACACACACACACACACTTGAATCGTGAAGAAAGTAGGTTCATGCTTTGACTCAGGGGTGAGGAAACTAAACAGCGGAGACACTCTGTGTCAATACCCAAAAGCACATACGATGCAAACACACACACACACGCACACATACGATGCAAACACACACACACGCACACATACGATGCAAACACACACACACGCACACATACGATGCAAACACACACACACACGCACACATACGATGCAAACACACACACACGCACACATACGATGCAAACACACACACACGCACACATACGATGCAAACACACACACACACGCACACATACGATGCAAACACACACACACACGCACACATACGATGCAAACACACACACACGCACACATACGATGCAAACACACAAACACGCACACATACGATGCAAACACACACACACACGCACACATACGATGCAAACACACACACACGCACACATACGAAGCAAACACACACACACGCACACATACGATGCAAACACACACACACACGCACACATACGATGCAAACACACACACACGCACACATACGATGCAAACACACACACACGCACACATACGATGCAAACACACACACACGCACACATACGATGCAAACACACACACACGCACACATACGATGCAAACACACACACACGCACACATACGATGCAAACACACACACACGCACACATACGATGCACTCATGACTGTAACAGTAGCGATGAGAGGCCCTTAACCCATTTGGGAGTAGATGTGTGCTTAGATGGAGATTCTTTAAGTAGATGTGTGATTAGATGGAGATTTTTTAAGTAGATGTGTGATTAGATGGAGATTCTTAAAGTAGATTTGTGCGTTGATGTGAGATAGTTAGATAGATAAAGGGAAGAGGTACCATAAACTGACGGTTATTACAATATTGGAATCAAGGGTATCTTAGTGCATCAATGGTTAATAAATTAATACAAATAATATTTGTGGATTTTGTAATTCCTTTGGAATCATTTACGAAAACTGTCTTGAAAGTCCTGGCAAAGTTCCTCGACCCAAACCTCTGGTCTTCACGTGTGTGCATTCATTTTTCACGTGTGTGTATTCATTTTTCACGTGTGTGTGTTCATTCTTCACGTATGTGTATTCATTCTTGTCTTCCTTGAGACCATAGGGCACTCAGTGGGTTGTGTGTTTGTTTGTAGGCCACTTGTTCGAAAGCAGACTCCTCTATGGTTACCTTAAACTGTTTTATATGGTTGACAGCCCCCGTCTCTATGGTTACCTTAAACTCTATGGTTACCTTAAACTGTTTTACATGGCTGACAGCCCCCGTCTCTATGGTTACCTTAAACTCTATGGTTACCTTAAACTGTTTTATATGGTTGACAGCCCCCGTCTCTATGGTTACCTCCAACTCTATGGTTACCTTAAACTGTTTTATATGGTTGACAGCCCCCGTCTCTATGGTTACCTCCAACTCTATGGTTACCTTAAACTCTTGTATGTGGTTCACAGCCCCCGTCTCTATGGTTACCTCCAACTCTATGGTTACCTTAAACTGTTTTATATGGTTGACAGCCCCCGTCTCTATGGTTACCTCCAACTCTATGGTTACCTTAAACTCTTGTATGTGGTTCACAGCCCCCAGACTCATCCCAGCACTCATCCATTGAGCCCGTCATTAGGAGAGAAGGGCTCTGGAGTAGGAAATGAAGGGTTCCTGTGTCACAGTGACCCTGTGAAGAATGAGACATTCACATGACTAACAAACAACATCCGCTGTTGCATGTTATAGCTTCTGAAATATGGGACGTGCATTCAGGCGTCCTGTATTAAAGCAAAAGTCTGGGGCATTTTCTTGACTGTTTTGAAGTATTGCTCTTACTGGGTTTGCCAATTGGGACACTTCTCAAAAACAAAGATTGAAACGGCTAAAGCACAACTATGAACATTACTTACAATGACTCTGTAACGACAGTGTAAATGACACAGGCCCCAATGTCTTGTTGTGTGTTTGGAGTTGTGACATAAGCTAGCGTGTGGTTAGTTTCCATGGTCACCTCAACAGGGTTATGTCCCCATAAAGCGTTACGAGCACAGGTGGGCCGAAATGAGGAAGTGTTAATCTTTAATGGGCTAGTTTATCATGGCTACCGGTTCCCATATCACTGCTTACATATGGGATGAGTTATAGTTATTTTTTATTCTTTTCTGTTTGTCCTTAGAAGTCCTCTTCACAGAAACTGATTAGAATAAAGGATGTGACGCTTAGGAACTGACACGCAGACCAGAGGAACCAGAGGAATGATTGCTTAAGGTTTCTAACATCAAACAATCGGACAAATACACTTCGATACTGATGAGAAGTTTCGGGGGAGGCTGGGCACTCACGGGAGATTCTTGGCTGCTGCAATCTCGCTGGATCTCCCTGCACACACACACACACACACATATACACACACACATATACACACACACACACACACACACACACACACACACACTCACACACACACACACACACACACACACACACACACATATACACACACACACACACACACACACACACACACACACACACACACACACATATACACACACACACACACACACACACACACACACACACACACACACACACACATCTCCTTGCACGCACACAGAGCCCCTCTGTTCGGACGCTACGTCTCCTCAGAAACTGGACCCTGCACACACTAACGAGGGGCCTGAAACTGGGCTCACGTGACCGAAACTGGAGCAGGTGAGGGACGAGGGGTTGCTAAGCAGCGGCGGTAGCCCGGACTGAGGGACCTGCCCGTGGAGTGTGTGTGTGTGATAGAAACACTGACTCTCTCTGTCTGCCTCTCACACACAAAGGACCGCTAGTGTGTCAGGCTGACAACGGAATAAAATAACAAGATTACTAATGCTACAGAGCTCATGACCGACTATCAACACTCTGGGAGTGTCTTGCCTAAATCCCTCTCACTCACACACACACACACACACACACACACACATGCCTAAATCCCTCTGTCAATCATTCCCTGAGAGTTTATGAACCTTAAATCATCATCATTATTCTGTCATAAGACCACCATAATACATAAAACACTATAACACATGTTTCTACTGGATGGGTGTACAAACACAAACTTCAACGTCCCAAACAATGAACACAATTACTTTTAAATTTAATTTAGTGTGAGTGTTTGACTGTTGAGAGTGCTAATATCTCCTATGGGGAAGGTTTGTTCAGTTTATCTGTTGACACACCATATTTATAACTATCTGATGTGTGTCATCATGTCGTAGAGTTATTGTCTCTAGAGCGTTCGTGCGAGCTCTGTACCTGTGGCCTCATAAATAAACACATATAAACACAAATAAACACAAATAATCCAAGTAGTCAAATAGAGTCACATCAAAAATAAACGGAGCGAATCAGGTCTGAAGTGACATACTGTACATGGACCAAGCGGTAAGGAATGTTGAGAATGTAATTTTCAGACATACACACACTCACTCATACACACTCACTCACTCTCTTTCTCTCTCTCTCTCTCACACATTTGATTCATTTATTTGGAATGACCAATACTGATACAACACCACAGCATCCAAATATTAGTTAAGAGCCTTATTATGTTTCACACAACAACACAAACACTGTGCATGTATTTGCAACCAAGTGAATCACACACACACACACACATAGACACACAAACAGACAGACATGCACACATACACTCACACACAGAGAAACAGAAACAGACACTGATAGAAATGTAAACACACACACACACATACAGACATGCACACACACACATACAGACACACATGCACACACACAGACACCCATTCAGACACACACGCGCACACACACACACACACACACACACACACACACACACACACACACACACACACACACACATATATACACACACACACACACATATATACACACACACACACACACACACACACACATACAGACACACACACACACACACACACACAGACACACACAATTCATGACATGCCATCCAAGCACAGGTCAGGTCTCCTGCACTAAAAGAACATACGTCCTAGAGAACTCTGAAGAACAAACAGCTCACACTGTCCAGAAACACTCCTGCTTCAAACACGAGTGTGTGTGTGTGTGTGTGAGTGTGTGTGTGTGTGTGTGTGTGAGTGTGTGTGTGTGTGTGTGTGTGTGAGTGTGTGCGTGTGTGTGAGTGTGTGTGAGTGTGTGTGAGAGTGTGTGAGTGTGTGTGAGTGTGTGTGTGTGTGTGTGAGACGGTCAAGGTGCCCTGCTACTGATCCCAGCACACTAGGAAGGGAGGGGGAGGTATGTGCCTAATGCTTTAATTAAGATGAGTTTCCTCCCTAAATTCCTTCCCAACACCATGTCCTCACCTCACCCGGGAAAGAGACTCGCTCCATCGCCTTCAGGTTTTATCGGCTATTTTTCCTGGTTCTTCTTAACGTCTAATTAGTAAGTAAAAGGCTGGCAGGTGATATAAGGGGAATGTCTGTTTGTGATTTAGCAACAGCTACTCAATAGATTAAGAGAGCCATGAAGAAGCAATACAAATACAAAGTCTCAAAGACATTCTTTACATTTTACATTACATTTAGTCATTTAGAACACGCTTTTATCCAAAGCGACGTACAAAGACATTCTTTAGACGATCTGAGGGCCTGGACAATGAAGTCGCTGCCAAAGAGTGAAGTATTGAGACGTGTGTCACCTAGGAGACTAAGCTTTGGAACAGAGACAACATTGCATGGCATGGCTTGGCATACCTGTTGCTACCTTGAAGCCTTAAACTCAAACAACACATAGGCCTTTTTGGATCACTGGCCTGTTGGCGACATCTTCTGGTCATTTGATGTACTGCAGGCTGTTCTTAATGTATCAGATGGTGCTGGTAGACATGAGAAACATTTGTTTGGAAGAATACGACAAATAGTAAAATCTGAAATGTTATTTTAAAAAGAACCATGGATCCACTGGATATCAACATTAAGATAATAAACAGAACCTTAATGTCATTTTAACCTAGCAGAAGCACTAGAGCTCTGTCTCTGGGCTCGGTCATGTGTTATGTCTCTGAGAGTTAAAACAAGTCTGAGCACTTTTCATGTGTAATGTCTATGAGAAGGTTATGACCAATCTGGGCTCTTTCATGTGTAATGTCTATGAGAAGGTTATGACCAATCTGGGCTCTTTCATGTGTAATGTCTATGAGAAGGTTATGACCAATCTGGGCTCTTTCATGTGTAATGTCTATGAGAAGGTTATGACCAATCTGGGCTCTTTGCCCAGGAGTCTCCAGATCTGTCTCTAGACTGCTACTGTGAGTTTGGACAACCCTGTACTATCTGTTATGACTGAGAGTGTAGGCTTGAGCTGTGGAACCAGCGGTCTGTTGTTTCATCATCCCAAATAATGAAAAGTACATACATAAACACATCAACACATTAACACTCAATCATTTAGGACAATTATCTCTGCAGGAGATTGGGAATATGTTGTCTTAACTATGTTAAGTGAGCTGGTTAAAATGATCATAAGTACGTGTATAAACAGATTCCTTATGTTAGTATCTTGGTAACTGAGAGATACATGTTGCAGTTTATGTTTATGTATGGGATTTGAACTTCCTCCATTTTATAAAATCCACTCTAGATTTCCCATCAGGAAAGACAAAGAGAAGAAGGAGAGAGACGCTTCAGGGTTAAAAACATGAGGAGAGAGCTGAGTGTGTGTTCCCTAGGTTAAAAACATGAGGAGAGAGCTGAGTGTGTGTGTGTTCCCTAGGTTAAAAACATGAGGAGAGAGCTGAGTGTGTGTTCCCTAGGTTAAAAACATGAGGAGAGAGCTGAGTGTGTGTTCCCTAGGTTAAAAACATGAGGAGAGAGCTGAGTGTGTGTTCCCTAGGTTAAAAACATGAGAGAGCTGAGTGTGTGTTCCCTAGGTTAAAAACATGAGGAGAGAGCTGAGTGTGTGTTCCCTAGGTTAAAAACATGAGGAGAGAGCTGAGTGTGTGTTCCCTAGGTTAAAAACATGAGGAGAGAGCTGAGTGTGTGTTCCCTAGGTTAATAACATGAGGAGAGAGCTGAGTGTGTGTTCCCTAGGTTAAAAACATGAGGAGAGAGAGCTGAGTGTGTGTTCCCTAGGTTAATAACATGAGGAGAGAGCTGAGTGTGTGTGTGTTCCCTAGGTTAATAACATGAGGAGAGAGCTGAGTGTGTGTTCCCTAGGTTAAAAACATGAGGAGAGAGCTGAGTGTGTGTGTGTTCCCTAGGTTAAAAACATGAGGAGAGAGCTGAGTGTGTGTTCCCTAGGTTAATAACATGAGGAGAGAGCTGAGTGTGTGTGTGTTCCCTAGGTTAAAAACATGAGGAGAGAGCTGAGTGTGTGTTCCCTAGGTTAATAACATGAGGAGAGAGCTGAGTGTGTGTGTGTGTGTTCCCTAGGTTAAAAACATGAGGAGAGAGCTGAGTGTGTGTTCCCTAGGTTAATAACATGAGGAGAGAGCTGAGTGTGTGTTCCCTAGGTTAAAAACATGAGGAGAGAGAGCTGAGTGTGTGTTCCCTAGGTTAATAACATGAGGAGAGAGCTGAGTGTGTGTGTGTTCCCTAGGTTAATAACATGAGGAGAGAGCTGAGTGTGTGTGTTCCCTAGGTTAAAAACATGAGGAGAGAGCTGAGTGTGTGTTCCCTAGGTTAAAAACATGAGGAGAGAGCTGAGTGTGTGTTCCCTAGGTTAAAAACATGAGGAGAGAGCTGAGTGTGTGTTCCCTAGGTTAAAAACATGAGGAGAGAGCCGAGTGTGTGTTCCCTAGGTTAATAACATGAGGAGAGAGCTGAGTGTGTGTGTGTGTGTTCCCTAGGTTAATAACATGAGGAGAGAGCTGAGTGTGTGTTCCCTAGGTTAATAACATGAGGAGAGAGCTGAGTGTGTGTGTGTTCCCTAGGTTAAAAACATGAGGAGAGAGCTGAGTGTGTGTTCCCTAGGTTAATAACATGAGGAGAGAGCTGAGTGTGTGTGTGTTCCCTAGGTTAATAACATGAGCAGAGAGCTGAGTGTGTGTGTGTTCCCTAGGTTAAAAACATGAGGAGAGAGCTGAGTGTGTGTTCCCTAGGTTAATAACATGAGGAGAGAGCTGAGTGTGTGTTCCCTAGGTTAATAACATGAGGAGAGAGCTGAGTGTGTGTGTGTTCCCTAGGTAAATAACATGAGGAGAGAGCTGAGTGT
>NC_137928.1:2142284-2147284 GCF_963457725.1 Sprattus sprattus
TCATGCTACAGTCTCCAATAAGGCTCAACACACTCCGCTAACATCTTCATGCTACAGGCTCAACACAGTCCGCTAACATCTTCATGCTAAAGTGTCCAACACACTCCGCTAACATCTTCATGCTACAGTCTCCAATAAGGCTCAACACACTCCGCTAACACCTTCATGCTACAGTGTCCAATAAGGCTCCATGGTTTGAAACATGTTCCAAGGGCCAGATCTCAACATTTAAAGAGGGCTGTGAAAACCGCAGCAATAAACAATAACAACCAAACAACATTGACAGTCGTCTGTGACAACCACAACAATAATCAATCAATAACAAATAAACAAAGCTGAGACGAGAATGAATTACACACTGCACAATCATACAGACAAACCCCTTTCCTCCTGCGTGACGACTGGAGTCAAACAGTAACAATGGCTCTGTGCAAGAGAAGGCCAATGCACAACAAACACTTGGAATGGGTCACTGGGTGTGTGTTCTCACCAGAAGAGACAGATCACCAGAGGAACAGGACAACTCCAGTCTAAACATTAAGACACACTCACACACGTGTAAAAGTAGCGACAGGTGCTTTTGACCATGTGTCCTCCTCATTAGTGTGCTTGCCCGAAGGGAAGCACACTATTGTTCTTCGTTTTTTACTATTTTTTTTATTCTAGTAGTTTTTCTTGCAGCTAACTACTCCTCGCCCGATTGAGATAGAGACGCCATTCAAACACCAAAACGTCCGGCCCGATCCGGTGCAAGCTGCTATGACTTTTCGTGGCGGTACTCCTTGCCACTCCTTTTTTATTCCTCTTTTTCCATCACCTTTTTTCTCCATAGACTTGCATGGCAGAACTTTGAGGCATTATGACATCATTATAGGCTCATTAAACTGGCTTGCACCTGTGATTCACTGACAACTCTCACTGACACCTGCACACAGTTCCTATTCTCTCTCTGTCCCTCTCCATTCAACTGTATAACTAGGAATATTAAGAGACACCTTCCATACCAGGGCTCTACTCACTCATGCATACTCACTCATGTTTACTCACTCGTGCATACTCACTCATGCATACTCACTCGTGCATACTCACTCATGCATACTTACTCATGCATACTCACTCATGTTTACTCACTCATGCGTACTCACTCATGTTTACTCACTCATGCATACTCACTCATGTTTACTCACTCATGCATACTCACTCATGTTTACTCACTCATGCATACTCACTCATGTTTACTCACTCATGCATACCCACTCATGTTTACTCACTCATGCATACTCACTCATGCATACTCACTCATGTTTACTCACTCGTGCATACTCACTCATGTTTACTCACTCATGCATACTCACTCATGCATACTCACTCATGCATACTCACTCATGTTTACTCACTCATGCATACTCACTCATGCATACTCACTCGTGCATACTCACTCATGCATACTCACTCATGCATACTCACTCATGTTTACTCACTCATGCATACTCATTCATGCATACTCATTTGTGCATACTCATTTGTGCATGCTCATCCAGCAGGGAGAGCTGGAGAGCTGACACCTGCCCCAATTCCAAGGCACTTGTTCTCTCGGTCATGGCCGCAACAGAGCAAGCACACTCTCGCAGTTCGTTCACGAAACGCATTCTAGTTACAGTTACAATTACATTATGCACGCCTAAACACACACACGCACACATAAACACACACACAAGCACACCTCAACACACAAATGCACAAGTAAACACACACGCACACACATGCACACCTAAACACACACATGCACAAGTATACACACACACACAGGCACAAGTAAGCACACACACACACACACACACACACACACACACGCACACCTAAACACACATGCACACACATGCACAAGTATACACACACACACACACACACACACACACACACACACACACACACACACACAGACACACACACAGTTGTTTTTCGAATCTCCACAACTTGCATCCTACGCCCCTCTGTTGCCAGAACGTCCCTCCCTCAAATTCCTGGTAGCGCTGGACACACTCCAACTAAGCCTCCACGAAACACACCTCCCGCTTCCAAACACACATTCACACACACATCAGTGTTCTCACACGAGAAGGATTCACGAAACACACCTTCCACTTCCAAACACACATTCACACACACATCAGTGTTCTCAAATGAGAAGGACTGATACAGATAAATACCTGACGTGTGTGTGAGTGTGTGTGTGTGTGTGTGTGTGTGTGTGTGTGTGTGTGTGTCTATGTGTGTGAGTCTATGTGTGTGTATGCTACAGATAAATAAATACCTGACGTGTGTGTGTGCGTGAGTGTGTGTGTGTGTGTGTGTGTGTGTGTGTGTGTGTGTGTGTGTGTGTGTGTGTGTGTGTGTGTGTGTGTGTGTGTGTGTGTGTGTGTGTGTGTGTGTGTGTGTGTGTGTGTGTGTGTGTGTGTGTATGCTACAGATAAATACCTGATGCGTGAGAGAGACTGGGTCTTGAGCGGAGACCTGGGACCAGCGCGGCCTGATAGAGTTGTGAAACAAACACAGCTGCTTTCTCCAAGATACACTCTCACTTCGTGTGAGGAAACTGTTTCCTACACACACACTCACACACACACACACACACACACTCACCGTCCCTGGCTCTGCACACCTCGAGAGGATGGTGCTACCATTCACCACGTCAGGAAGAGCACAAACATCCGCGGTAGCACAAAGGGAAGCGTCCTTACAGCCTTTCCCGCCCACAGCAGTAGCAGCAGCAGCAGCAGTAGCAGTCATAACAGACACACCACCGTCTATAGCTCCGTCTAAAGCTCCGTCTAAAGCTCCGTCTAAAGCTCCGTCTGGCTGTTGTTTAACCTGAGCCGCCACAACTACCGAGCCTTCCATAGTCACCACGCCGACCCCACTCCAGTTCTGACACCGCTTTCCTCTTGTCTCCCCTTGTCTCCCCTCCCCTGGTCTCGCCTCCCCTTGTCTCGCCTCCCCTTGTCTCGTCTCCCCCTTGTCTCGTCTTGTCTCCCCTTGTCTCGTCTCCCCTGGTCTCGTCTGGCCTGCTCTCCCTGGAGAAGGCGTAATAGCGGGCCGCACTGCTGGTAAACACTGCTTTCCTGTGCTTTGATTTAGAAGGGCTGAGCTGGGAAGTAGACCTCCTGTGAGAGCACAGAGGGGAAATACAGCAGAGAGAGAGAGAGAGAGAGAGAGAGAGAGAGATAGAGAGAGAGAGGGAGGGAGAGACACAGAGAGAGAGAGACAGAGAGCAGCAGAGGGAGAGAGAGAGAGAGAAATACAGAGTGGGAGTGGGAGAGAGAGAGAGAATGAGAGGTAGAGGGAGTGAGAGAATGAGAGGTAGAGGGAGTGAGAGAGAGAGAGAGAGAGAGAGAGAGATATACAGAGAGAGAGAGATACAGAGAGGGACTGAGAAAGAGCGAGAGAGAGAGAGAGATACAGAGAGAGGGGAGGTGCTGGCCCTTGATCTAGTGCAAGGTTAGATATTTTACTCCAACACTGCCCTGCTATGGCAGGAGTCCCAGAGGTGAGCAATAACAAACCTTAGGTGTGGAGTCACGGGAGAAATGGCCCACACTGAATCAATTCGTCACTGCTGATAAGAGCTACACACACACACACACACACACACACACACACACACACACACACACACACACACACACACACACACACACACACACACACACACACACACACACACACACACACACACACACACACACACACACACACACAGAATGGCCACAGTAGCTGAAGCCAGAGCGTGCGCACACACACACACAAACACACACTCAGCCTGGCCACAGAAGCTGAGTCCAGAGCACACTGACACACTGTGTGTGATTTGTACAAGTCGTCACCTTGAACAGCACAGGGAGCAAAGTGATAAGATATGAGCCAGAGCCAGATGAGCATGAGTGTTTGAGTGTGCGAGTGTGTGAGTGTGTGTGTCTGCTTTTAGACTCAATCCTCAAGAGTGTCAAACATGCATTAAAATGCAGAACCATGAGAAAACATCACCAGCAACTCATTACTCACACGCTTACAAATGGCTTACTAAGCTTACCATGACACACCACAGGGGAAGGCTCACACAAACTCACACACGCGCACACACACACAGCTTCCAGAACAGCCGTTGCCATGACTACAACCTGTTGCTTCTCTTCCAGATCAGCATTTGCTCTGCAGGTAAAGAACAGCTTTCACACAAAATCACACACGCGCACACACACAAAGCTTCCAGAACAGCCG
The DNA here is from genome assembly GCF_963457725.1 of Sprattus sprattus. Classification (NCBI taxonomy): domain Eukaryota; kingdom Metazoa; phylum Chordata; class Actinopteri; order Clupeiformes; family Clupeidae; genus Sprattus; species Sprattus sprattus. The sequence continues at coordinate 2,146,563 of NC_137928.1, forward strand.
TTGCCATGACTACAACCTGTTGCTTCTCCTCCAGATCAGCCGTTGCTCTGCAGGTAAAGAACAGCTTTCCAGTGCAGGACAACTGACATCTGACCTTTGACCTTGTCTTCACGCTGAGGCAGCACTCTTCAACCCTCTGATGTCTTGCCAGCTCTCCTCCGCTAATCTTTATTATGGTTGTTTATGATTGGCTATGCTGCCATGCTCTGGACGTGAAGTCTCTGCCCGCGGTTGGGCATCCTTATCTGCCCCCCCGCTTCACCACAGGGGTGGGGTCCAACACCAGGAAGCTCCGACTGCTGAGGTCATCCCTTGACTGGCATGTTCAGGAAATGAATCTAACTCAAATAAACTCTGATTGCCTAGATAAGCCACGTCCCGTGCATGTGTGTGTGTGTGTGTGTGTGTGTGTGTGTGTGTGTGTGTGTGTGTGTGTGTGTGTGTGTGTGTGTGTGTGTGTGTGTGTGTGTGTGTGTGTGTGTGTGTGTGTGTGTGTGTGTGTGTGTGTGTGTGTGTGTGTGTGTGTGTGTGTGTGATAAGCCACGTCCCGTGCATGTTTTGGCATAAAATAAACAGAAACAAGTCCTTAACCTGAAACTTAACAGAGGGTAGTTGTATCCCAAATGACAATGCACCTGGATGAGCTAGTTGAGCCACGGTTCCTGACTACTACATTAGTGTATGTAGTTTTACGGTTGTGTGTTTGTGATGTGTGTGTATGT
>NC_137928.1:2154784-2162284 GCF_963457725.1 Sprattus sprattus
GAAACAAAAGATGTAATGTAAAGTCAGTTAAATGGTAATCCAAAACAAACAACGACGGTAATCCAAAATCAATGATGATCCCCAAACCAACGACAATCCAAAACTCAATCACTATCCAAAACACCAACGATATCCAAAGCTCCAATCCAACGCTCTCTCGACTGCAGACTGATCAGGGCTTTTGTAGCCCATCCAATTGTGGGGTATACCTGTTCCCAATCACCTGCTTCACCTGTTTCCGATGATAAGTAGGCCTAGATTAAAACTAATGTTGTAAGGCAGTCTAGTCTCACATTCAAATTTCTCACCTGATCACCCGCATGTCCAGAGCATGTCCAGAGCATGTCCCTGTCTGGCCACTGCTTTCAGCATGCCTGTCTTGTTACCACTTGTCATTTTATCATAAAAACAGCGACTTAGCTTCATGATCTATCATGTTATATTCTGCTTTTATGAGGCTACACGTTTTATTTGCTTACACATTTAGCTCGGTATCAACTTTCTTACTGTCTGGAAAAAAAACGTGTGTGCTCGGCTGCTGGTCCAGTTGTCTCCTTTTTTTAAGTAACCTTAATTCCTCCAATACTCTACCTCCTCTCCATAAACATACTTTCTTCGATCTCCACGGACTGACGAAAAAGTGATAGGTAACCATGACAACGCAGAACGATGCAAGGTGGATTCTAACAAATTCAAGTGTTCAATTAGGAGGGGGGAGTCACAGACTTGTGTTTTTCTTAACAAACGGAAAAAAATTGAAAATAAATAGGCCATAACGAGAGACCAATCCCTTGACAGGGTTCATAAAATGAGAACATATATTTTACATATTTTCTGCTGTATATTGGGGGGACAGATTGGTATTTTCTCAGTCATTTTCTCTGCACCACAAGACTGAGTACAGTTGAGACATGGGTACAGCTGATACACCCGAAATAACTTGCATGTGCAGCAGTGATTTTGAGTTTGCACATGAATACTAACGTCTTCTTTGATCCCAGGAAATTTGAGCACATAAACCATCTCCCTTACGGAGATATTGGCGCAAGTTGTTTTACCTACTTTAACTTACATAATTTTGTCAACGTGTCTAGTTTTTGTGCAGTAGTGAATAAAGTCTCAGTCTACTACACCATACATAGCATATCCTTTTTGTAGAAAATTATTTAGGTGGATCAATGATAAGAAGAGAGAAATACACAAAATGTATTTTCATTGCTTCAATTTATTGAATTTCTTATTACTGGTATCCTGTTCTCATGTAGCGAGCTAGATTGATTAATTTAGCTTAAGTTCTACGCCGAACAGGGCCCTGAGCAGCAGGATACAACAACAACAACAACAACAACAACAACAACAACAAAGCTGCCTCCATAAGCCTTTCACTGGGGTTATCAAGCAGGCACCTTCCTTCAGGGTTTCATTGAATTAGGCCCACAACACCTCCAGAAGCCTCAACAGTGGAGTACACCCCCTCCAAACTCATGATGGGTTAGGAGACGTCATTACCAGAGACAACAACAGTAACAGAGACACCTTGACAAGTTGAGTATAAATATATTATCTTCTATCTTTAGTGTTAATTTATGTTACACCATTTCGTGCTAGAACAATGAGGACAAATATTTTGCTTTATAGATATTTTTGTCAATATTTTATCCAAAGGACACTGTTCAGTCTTACAGTGCAGAAATACGCTTGTTCTAACAGTGCTCTTTTAGTAAAGCTTCAGTGGAAAGCTATACAAATATTGTATTGCATTCAGAGGCACTCACACAACATCAACAACACAGTACCGAATAATGTTGTGGATGTTGTGATGTGATTGGATTATGATTTGATTTAATGTTGAAATGTTAATTTCGCAGGAATTGCTTTTCATGTTTTATTAAAATGGTTTAACTGCTGTACACACTCCTTTCTGCTTCATCAGAGGAGTGCATGTTTGATTAAATATAATTGAATAATAGTTCAACAAATATTAACTATGACTGCTCTATATCAGACTTTAAAGTTCTGACAGCTATTCTAGAACAGAAGGTTGTGTTCTGCAGGAAACCCAGACCCCGCAGTAAGCACCATTCCCAAAATATCATCCATAGCCTCTCAATCAGAGGCAGATACAGATCCAGAGTATATTGAGTTTATTGATCAACAGTCAACTAACAGATAATAGGTCATCGCAAAGCAACCCACACGTGGAACTGCGGTGAGCCAAGTAGGCCTGCTTCACATGATAACCCACATGACACTCTGACAGTACTGACAGTCAGAGGGAAAGTCTTACATTCATGTATTAGACTTCATTATACTGTTGATTTATTAACACATTTCGTATGTATTTGTTCAATTCTGTGTGTAGTTCCGTACAGACAACTGGTATCTCAGTGTGTAATTGCCATAGCAGCACGGGTGAGACACACTGACCAGGGTCCTATTCGTTGTCAATGAAGTCGATCAAATGTCCCATTAACCAGTTTAAATTAGCGCGATGATCGAGGACAGGCTATCAGTCCAAGGCTGATCCATGCTCAAACAATGTCGTTAATTCTAACCAGACTTCACATATCAGGATAATTGTGTGTGCCCGTCCTTCTTCAAAAAGGAGAAATATCGATCATCAAAACCATGATTTTCCAACAGCATTAACTTATGAGAGCTGGTATGTGTCGCTGTCTATGTTTCTTAAAACCTTTTTAACATTTTTTGGGAGGTTTAGCGTGTCCTTGACTTTCCTGCATCTCTTTTCCAGAGACCCCTCCAAAAATGCTTGGCTGTCTCCAACAGTTCATCTCTGTAGGCCTGTTTTCTGCTTGACCTTACAAGACTCTCCTCTCTGCAGACAGGCCTTTCTGTCTGACCCTACTTGACACTTGTCTCTGCACACAGGCCTTGTGTGCCTGACCCTACATGACACTTGTTTTTGCAAAACTGCTTCATGTTCACCACACCACTGTATTTCAGCACATGGAGAAATAACATCAGTCTGTTATTTCTGATGAAACTTTGGGTGGTGTAACCCATCGGTTTATGAGACAGGGAGCCTTAACATCCTCTTTTTCAGAAAAGCACGAGAGGTCCAGCAGAAAACAACAAAGTTGGTCAGGGAGGATACAAGTTTTTTTCGATAACAGACCAGTTTAACAGACCTCTTGATCGATAACATACAAATAAAGAACTTCAGAGTCCTTCAGAGATATTCATGCATGTAGTTTCTCAATGAGCCCAATCAATCGGTCCTTCAAATCTAAGAGTTGATACTTCAATGAGTCAGAAGACTGAATGCGATTGGAACAGAGCAGTGGTGGTCCGTCAGGGCCTTCAAGGCCTTCTCTGCTGGCCTAAACATCATCAGAAAATAAATGTAATAAAATAAATTTAATTTTAATATTTTCTTTTCATAAATATCTATTCAATTATTCCCTATAGTCCATTATCTTCATTGCATAACTTCCAGCGTAGTTAATTTATGTTAGAGCTTTCATCCAATCATATTTCAGCTATCATGTGTTGCTACGCTCTTCCCCGAGAACAGACATCTTCCCTGAGGCCTTCAGATTTCACATTGAAGGCCCGTGTACATCTGATTGGTTATCACAACTGGCTGTTTCAGTTCATTTAAGTTGAATGAACTGAAACAGACAGTTGTGACAACCAATCAGATTTCGAGTTGGCGACACTGGGCCTTCTAGAAGGCCCGGAAGATTTCTTTCCTCGTGTTGAACGTGACACGTAAACGTCCTTTGATTGGATACTGAGGCAGACCAGTGCAGTGCTTCAGTGCTCAGTTTAGCTGGCTAATGTGAAAACGACGTACATCGGTTTCAATGCTTATTATGCTAGTTGTTTCAATTGGTAAGACTAAATATAATTACATTAACCAACTCAAATTAACTTGATAATTCCAGTTTTTGATACAATTACAACGCCATTTTCAAGACGGAACTTTCAAGAAAAACTGGATATGGTGAGGATGGGAAGTTTAATGAAACTGCTTTGCAGGTGGGACAATGCGATGTTTAGTGGACAAACTTGTTAAAGCTTTCGGTGGACTTAATAAAACTTTGTAGACTAATCACTGAAATTCGCCTTTTATTTTTAAGTTGTGACAGTAATATCCAAGCGATCATATAACTGAGAGTTTACTACTCTTAATGTATTGTTAATACGGGTGTATTGATTTTAAATGCTCCGGAAATATTTATAAAGTCTGTTGTACTCGACTATGTTAAGGTGATGTAATGCTCACTTATACTGCCTTTCTGTATAGCCTAAATATAATGGTTCGAGAGCCATGGCGTCATAATGATGGTATTAGGAGGTGGATTGACTCAGTTTAACATCGTGTAGGACATCGCTGAAGGCCCAGTCGTGAAATGCACGGACCGCCACTGGAACAGAGGGTACTTAAAGTGCTTTTGCAATACTGGTCAGCACTTTTTCTTAACTTCTGGACAACTGGTCGGTACAGGGCAGTGAAGTGCAGGGCAATGAAAACTGATTAGTGTTACTGTGTGACTATAAGGTGTTGTTACTGTAACTAAGTAGCTTGCTACAGATCATACATTTCGCATACGAAGAAAAAAGATACTCATTAAACTAAGGGACCGTGACCACATGAAATAACACAATAATAGGCTAATGTCAGGGAAGTCATACAAGCTAAAAACAGACCTTATAAGGAGAAATCAAATCAAAGAATTCCCACATGGGTGATGACTTTCTCTTCCTAACTGGCTCCATAACTCAATCTCAAATAATCTATACTACTAACAACAGCAAACAATCTTAATCTCCAACTACCTCTAGATATCCAACCACTAACAACAAACCCACAAGCGTCCCACCAAAAGTGAACGAACGAACCACTTCGTGAAGTACTTGACTCAAATGAGGCTTCAGGCATCACCAGAGATGTCATTTCTGCAAAAAAATATAAGCCTTTATATAAGCTCCGTCTAGAAGTGCTTCACTTTCGGGACACAAGCTTCGAAGCCTCTGTGTCATTTGTAACATCACTACCACAAATGCTTGGCTGTCTCAAAGCAGGCCTTTCTGCAGGCCTTTCTGCTTGACAATACAAAACACTCATCCCTGACATTGGGCCTTTCTGCCTGACCCTACATGACATTTGTTTTTGCCAAACTGCTTCATGTCAACACCGCTGTTTTACAACCATGGTATTTTCAACAAAGGTACAGCACATGGAGAAATAACATCAGTCCGTTATTTCTGATGAAACTTTGGGTGGTGTAACCCATCGGTTTATGGGACAGGGAGCCTTTACATCCTCTTTTTTAGAAAAGCAAGAGAGGTCCAGCGAAAAACATGAAGTGTTCACAGGTCAGGGAGGACACAAGCTTTTTTAAATAACAGACCAGTTTAACAGACCACATATATGTTGATTGATAACATAAAAATAAAGAACTTCAGAGGCTTTCAGAAATATTCCCGCCTGTAGTTTCTCAATGAGCCCAATCAATCTGTCCTTCAGGCTGTCAGTAAAACCAGAGAATGCCATAGTGCCATAGATTGTGTAGAACTGAAGGTGGAAGGGGGAAAGAGAAATATAGAGGTTTGCTTTCAAATCTAAGGCTAGTGCTAGCTCGATAAGCAGGCCTTGCATATGCAGCTTTCAAATCTAAGGCTAGTGCTAGCTCGATTAGCAGGCCTTAAATATGCAGCTTTCAAATCTGGGGCTAGTGCTAGAACAATAAGCAGGCCTTGCATATTCAGCTTTGATGAATCACAGGCAGATAGCATATGCAAAGTGTCAACACACTTGTGGATGATGTGGGCTCACTTGCCAAGACATACATCTGCAGATCAAACCTATCACCTCACTCTTGTTTCAGCCTTTCTCTGGTGAACCCCAGGAGCATATAATGTCTACAAACAAATAATACGGTATGAGGGTCAACAGTATAAGAATAATCCCACTACCCATGTCAGTGTTCAACACGGTTTGTTAACTTTATTATGCTATAACTTAATGTGCACTGTCTTTTCTTTGCTCTTGTATCAGATATTATCAACGGTGTTTCTCAGAACTGCAGGCTTTTTTCTGTCTGGATAACTTAAGCTAGAAATGGACACAAGATAATTCTGGCATTTATGACCAAGAGGCCATGAGTCAGGTGCTCTAGTTCATGACAGGTGGCAGGTGTTTCTCCAGAACACTGGCCCTGTCTGGAAAAACCTGTTCTCATGTAATTTCCACCCATCCAGAGCAGGGTGCTTGCTCCTCCACCTCATCACAATAAGATTGCTGTTGTGCTGTTTTAGAATGACTGTTCTGAAGGACACCAAGTGAAGCCAGAATGGTAATTGGATTATAAGCAGTTTGCCTAAATGGGAAATGGTGCGGCATCTAAGATCCCCCTTTAGTGGCCTCAATGGTGTGAGAGATGAAGGCTGGAGCTGAATATGAATATTAAAGGTTGTAAAGGGACCACCTTTGATTTGTAGGCTATTTGCAGATTTTGTTCCATTTCTCTCAATGATGGTAAATAATTAGTAGTTAAAGAAGCACTATTTCAATAGTTTAGATTTCTTTTTAGTATTTTCAAAGTGCACGAGCTGTGGGAGCACGAGAAAAGTGAGCGTCTAACAGCAATTACCATAGACATACTATGCACCTCAGCACCTGTATACAGTGCCACTTGAAAGTATGTAAACCCCTTGAGCAGTGAGTGGTTTTACCATGATTTTTCAATTGTTTCATCATCAATGTTCCATATATGAAATGTCAGGTTTATGTTTATCAATTGCATGTACTTGTTAAGAGGAAATTGTGTGACAAGCCAAAAAACTACATGAATCATGTAGTTAGTGAATATGCAAAAGTAAGTGAACCCCCAGCTGCATTGGTCAAGTCAGTAGGTAACAGATTCGATTCGGTGAAACACAATTGGACACTTAAATAGTCAATTAAGCAAACCAATCAAATGAGACATTGTTAGGAAAAGGTTTGGGCAACACAGATTAAAAGAGAGAGGGAACCAACCAAACTACTTTACTGCCAAGGTGTACCCACACAGATCAACAATGCCGAGAGGAAAGGAGATATCCAAGGACATCAGGAAGAAGGTACTGACAGCCCATCAGTCTTGTGGAAGCTATAAGACCGTCTCCAAAAGGTTCCAGCTCCATCCATCCACTGTAAGGCAAATAGTGTACAAAAGGTGGGCTTTTAACGGATGCCCATCAAGATCATCACAAAGAAACACCAGAAGAATAATAAATCAGGTAAAAGCTAACCCAAAAATCACCTCTAAAGAGTTGCAGACCTCTCTGGCAGCATCTGGGGTAAATCTACATGGGTCTACAATAATAGTCCTTCACTTTAGTGTGAATATGTGTAGCTCTCGGGGAGGATGGACAGTCCATCACGTTGGCATGAGCCCACAGCTCCAGGACACACAGAAACAGGGAGGCGCTGGTCACAGTGCGGTGGAGCCAGCTGAAGCTAATTCCCCCTATCCCCTGTATTTGGTTCCA
>NC_137928.1:2167284-2174784 GCF_963457725.1 Sprattus sprattus
TTTCTCACTAGAGTTTGTGTGTGTGTATGTGTGTGTGTGTGTGTGTGTGTGTGTTTGTGTTATCTGTAACTCCTAATTTTGTCTGTTTTTTTTTTAGTTATCAACCACAAGCTAAAGTCCAGTATGCCATAGCCTTTAACGCCCCTGCAGACAAGTGTGCTGACTATCTTGATAACAACTTCCTCCAAAAACATCCTGCAAAAACCGTGAAGGATGCAATTAGTGGTAATAAACGTCTCTACACGGCACAAGGATTGATTGCAGCTATGCCAAAGCCAAAAAAAAAGCCAAAGTTTCATTCTGAGTATCTTCTGCTGAACCCAGCTGATCCAAAGAAGTCACCCATGCAAAAGCTCCTAAATGAAGACAAAACAGGTTGTGCGGTGTTCTACACATACAATTCCCCTTGCTCAGATTTCTGCACAAATCCTCAAAGTGACAAATGTATCCTAGATGCTTTGAAGATGTTCGAAGGGCACAATGGTCCAAAGGCCTTTGTTTTCGCACAAAAATACAAAAAAGATTGTTCTGAAGATTTGTCCAACAGCCTTAAAGCAGTTATGGAGCTTGTCCCCCTCTATCGTTGTGATGATAATAAATGTGTTGCTTGTAAAGCCAGCAATCTTAATGACTGCATGAACTAACACAGAACTGGTAGCAGCACACTGCTTATGCAGATGTGATTGGTTAATGAGGTCACATGATGACATGAGTATAGAGTCTAGTGATGTAGGAGAGACATGTTCTGTACTGCCTGAACAAGTGTACAATAAACATGTTCACCTTAAACCTCTCCACTCTCTGGAGTGTCTTCGTTTTTTCCAATCATTGTCAATGACATGTCCACTTTTCAAGAACTTTTCACACAGTGCGATTTACAGACACACACCTCAGCACATCAGTTAACCTTTGGTGCAAAATGCACTTCAACCGCCATCACACTTCATACTTGACCCAAAAGTGAGTCATGCTGCCATGCCTATAGCATATGTTCTCTCCCATTAAACTATTTTATCACTGGAAGCATTGCAAAATAAATGTATTATGTGTTGCTGTATCCTATATTTCGGCACAGCTTATTGTTGCATTGCAAAAGAAAAGAAAATGTTTGACAGCTTGTTTGGGGGCCACAGTGGTACAGGAGGTAGAGGAGGCGTTTTACAGTTTTTTACGATCGGATACACACAATTTTGACTGCTTGGTTTTGCTTTTCAATCTCCTCACACAATAAGCACAACCACACACCCAATGAGCAAAAACATCAGATCCATTGCAAAATGAAACACTCTTGTAAAATCTATACACTCATTTAACAAAACCATATTTTGTTACCATATGAAACACACACATTGCATATACTGAATTCTGTTTGTACCACTTACACACCTCTGTTATAAACCTAAAACACTTTTAGCAATACTACTTCTCAGTGATTAGAGTAGTGTAAGTGAAGTACACAGAGAAAGTGAAAATACACAATACAGTAAAAACACTACCCAAGACCAATGCTGATGAAAATATTATTTACGTAATTCTCTCCATATACCCAAATCAGTCAACATGGAGAATCACAACAAAAAATGTCCCACTTTTCATGCAACTTCAGTAGTGTGCATAACACTGTAAGCTCAGCAAATATCAGACAAACGTGAAAAGATGTTTGCAGTACAGGTTACAATTCCATTTACAGTAAAATTTACAGATTTGTCTGTGTCGCCAGTGTTGACTGAGAGACCTGATGGATATTACTGTATTGTAAATGGCATGGTCACCGATACAGTAATGTTTGCTTGAATTTCTCTGAGCCTGATAGCATTACGTATTTGCCAAAAGCATGTTTATGATCTCTATATCTTGTTCTTGAGTGAATATGGGCCTGTCCTCCTTTCAAGTTTACAGTATTTGATACATTTGGTCTTCTTCTTCTTTGAGCAGATTTTCCTCCTGCTACATGTCTTCCTCTTCCTCTACTTCCACCTTGACCTCAGCCTCATGGCATGGCCTCTGCCTCTTCCTCTTCCTCCTTCTCCTCTTCTGTGGATTCCCCCTCTCACCCTCACTCTTCTTCTTTTGACTCCTTCCATTTTGGTTGAAGACAGATTACAGTTACTCATCTGCTGCATTACGTAAATAATATTTTCATCTGCATTGGTCTTGGGTAGTGTTTTTACTGTATTGTGTATCTCTGTGTACTTCAATTACACTACTCTAATCACTGAGAAGTAGTATTGCTAAAAGTGTTTTAGGTTTATAACAGAAGTGTGTAAGTGGTACAAACAGAATTCAGTATATGCAATGTGTGTGTTTCATATGGTAACAAAATATGGTTTTGTTAAATGAGTGTATAGATTTTACAAGAGTGTTTCATTTTGCAATGGATCTGATGTTTTTGCTCATTGGGTGTGTGGTTGTGCTTATTGTGTGAGGCGATTGAAAAGCAAAACAAAGCAGTCAAAATTGTGTGTATCCGATCGTAAAAAACTGTAAACCTGTTTGTTGTGTCTACAATTAAGCAATCATGTGTTTGGGCACTTGATGGCTGTGTTTATTTGACCGGCTCATAGGTGTGGTAACTTGACAGAGTGTTTTGGAATTGCAAGGAAGTGACCTCTTGATATATGTCTGTGTCTAAAGCATAAAAGTGTGTTTAGTGCTTTGCAAATCACTTGTGTGTATGGTTTCGCAAAAAGTGTGATGTTTAAATGTGCTTATAGTTGTGCAGATCTGAGCCGTTGTTTTGCTCCTTGAGTGAAGGTTTTGATAATTGTGTTACACTTTTGATTTTAGTGTGTATCCGATTGTAAAAAACTGTAAACCATTTTATCACTGGAAGCATTGCAAAATACATTTATTATGTGTTGCTGTATCCTCTATTTCGGCACAGCTTATTGTTGCATTGCAAAAGAAAAGAAAATGTTTGACAGCTTGTTTGGGGGCCACAGTGGTACAGGAGGTAGAATTGGCGTTTTACAGTAATAATTGAAGGTTGGAAGGTTGCTGGCTCGATTCCCCACTCCTCCTTGCCAAATGTGTAAGTGTCCTTGAGCAAGACACTGAACCCCTAATGTAAATACAAAATTCCTTGTAGGTCGCTTTGGATAAAAGCGTCTACTAAAATGACTAAATGTAAATGTAAAATGTACATATTGCAATATAGAATAAAAAAAAACTGTAAATATGAAAGTCAGTTATATGCCTCAAGACAGCTCAATGATACATTTGCTGTGATTTTACTAGAATACAAAAAGGTGCGCACCCACCATAGCCACAACAGTAAACCACAGCCCTAATACTGGTCAATGGTGACATTTTAATGATCTTCACATTTACAGTACAACATTCTCCCTTGCCATAAATCTTTAGACAAAATCTTTAGCACATCTTATCCACCTCTTACAATCCCAATATTCCGCAAAATATCTCAAGGCAAGCTGTTGCCATGACACCAAGAACAAACTTTTTAGGTTGCCTTGTTTGGTTTGCCTATCACAATACTCTGGATATCACTTTTGAGTGTGGCAAATGTATATCATGTGTGATCAAAGGTACAATGATTGGTGTTGTTGAATAGCAAGTAGCTGACCTGGGTTCCATTCCTGGACAAGGCAAGATGCTCTTTGGATGAAGGTGTAGGGTATCTCAATCTTTCTCATGGAGGGAAATGCCCGCGCTCTCACACTTGCCCTGAAATGAAGAAATGTCAACAGGTTTATAGGGGGCAAGGACAAAAGATTTGTGGTCTATTCTCTGTCCATTATTACTCTTCATACAGTAGAGAATAACTTCGGTTTGGGTATACCCAACCAAGCCTCGTTTTCGTTTTCAATATGGTTGCGACGTGAATAAGCCGAATTGAGCCTGGCTCTTTGGTGTTGCGGTCAGACTGCAGCTTTGGTACCCTGTAGACATTTGTGTGTGTGTATGTGTGTGTGTGTGTGAGAGTGTGTGTGTGTGTGTGTGTGTGTGTGTGTGTGTATGTGTGTGTGTGTGTGTGTGTGTGTGTGTGTGTGTGTGTGTGTGTGTGTGTGTGTGTGTGTGTGTGTGTGTGTGTGTGAGTGTGTGTGTGTGTGTGTGTCTGTATGTATGTGTGGATGTATGGCTCTCACTTATCTGGCTCAGCAAATAGATCCTACAGTATTTGCATTTGGTGGAAGAAGAAGAGCAAACAAACATATGTGTGTGTGTGTGTGTGTGTGTGTGTGTGTGTGTGTGTATGTGTGTGTGTGTGTGTGTGTGTGTGTGTGTGTGTGTGTATGTGTGTGTGTGTGTGTGTGTGTGTGTGTGTGTGTGTGTGTGTGTGTGAGTGTGTGTGTGTGTGTGTGTCTGTATGTATGTGTGGATGTGTAGTTGTGTGTGTGTGTGAGAGAGAGAAAGAGAGAGTGAGAGAATGTTGTTAAGGTAAATACTGTGTGTGCCATCACAACAGATGAGTATGTGCTCTGACTGCCATACCATTGAGTTTTGCTCTGTCTGCAGGGTGCAGGTTTGGCTCAAGGCCAGGTGGGGTGAGACTGCTCTCTTCCTTAGATACTATTAATAACCTTTAATAACCTTGTATGGATGGAATCATTTTCATCATTCAAGCTAGTGGCTTTGATTTGATTGGGTGAATCAGTATTGATCTGCTATACTGCCATGACTAATAAACAATTCAAAGTTTTTGTATCCTTCATTCATTCTAACAAAGCATTAACCTACCCATCACTATAGAGTGTGCATACTACAGTGCCATCTCACTCCACACATAAATACCACAATATTGAGTGTGCCTACTCCATTGTCATCTACCTCCACACATGAATTCCACACTTTTGAGTGTGCAGTCTATCTCCACAATGAATAATGTCATTATTTGAAGTGAGCCTTTGATGAAGTTCCCCTGGTAACTTTTTATTTTCCAATAACTTCCCAGAGGTCGGCATGTACATAATAACCCAATAAGGATGATATTTGAATAGTTATGCTGTGAATGGTTATCTGGATAATTGGTTATCCTTGCACACTCTTGGTGGTAAGATGAGGTTGAGGCTGGAACGACAGAATGATGGACTTGAGAGGGCAGCTCCTTGGCTCTGTGGCCAGATCACTGGTGTTGCTCTCTAGCTGAGAGAAAGGACTAAGGGTAACAAAGCATGGCGTCTTATGAGAGCACCACAAACACTCTCAGGTCAGATGTCAAACAGCACAGTAAGGGAGATCACTTCACTTATAATATATGTCTTGGTGGTTGCACAGGTGAATTGATATGCTGAGGTGTGTGTTTGTAAAGAATTTTGGAAAAGTGCACATGGTATTGAGTGGCAAAATTTCCATCCTGAATCCTTCAACGAAGGATCTTGCAAAGAAAGGTTAAAAGAATGCAGACATACACAAACATAACATGTCCAAATCATGACATCATTACATCATTACATCCTTACTCCTGTCCTCATCATTACATCATTCAAGCTCTTACTGCAGATGCCAGTCAGCAGAGTCAGTCTGTGAAAGTCTGTTGTCTGCTGCTGCTCTGACCTCTTATATGGGCTGTGGCCTACTAGCCAACATTGCATGTCATACTACTCATGGACACCAGATGGAGACATACAGATGCAGTTCTCAAATTTGACCACTAGATGGTGCTAAATGATAAGTGTGAGAGGATGAGGCCACCATGTATAGCGCAGCCTTGAACATCAGCGCTCAGTCATCAAATGGCAATACTGAAGACGCCTCTGTCATCATGTGGGGAGTGTGTTGGGTGACATCACTCTGAGAACACTACACACAACCTCCACTGACCTCTCATACAGACCTCACTAGTACTACTGCATACACACACACACACACACACACACACACACACACACACACACAAACACACACACAGACGCACACACACACACACACAGACGCACACACACACACAAACACACGCACACACACACACACACATGCACACACACGCACAGACACACACACACACACACATATGCACACACACACACACACCACACATCCGCGGGTACACACACCAGGCATGTAAAGCTGAAAGTGTATGGGGTTATATCAGTGCAAATACTATCACACTCCTTGACAGGTGCATCCATAATCTTTGCTTTATTGTTCTGTGAACAGGTGCGTGTGTGTGTGCGTGTGTGTGTGGGTGTGTGTGTGAGTGTGTATTGGAATGTAAGGAGACAAAGTGCATGTTTACGTATGGCTCTCACTTATCTGGCTCAGCAAATAGATCCTACAGTATTTGCATTTGGTGGAAGAAGAAGAGCAAACAAACATATGTGTGTGTGTGTGTGTGTGTGTGTGTGTGTGTGTGTGTATGTGTGTGTGTGTGTGTGTGTGTGTGTGTGTGTGTGTGTATGTGTGTGTGTGTGTGTGTGTGTATGTGTGTGAGTGTGTGTGTGTGTGTGTGTGTGTGTGTGTGTGTGTGTGTGTGTGTGTGTGTGTGTGTGTCTGTGTGTGTGTGTGTGTGTGTCTGTGTGTGTGTGTGTGAGTGTGTGTGTGTGTGTGTGTGTGTCTGTGTGTGTGTGTGTGTGTGTGTCTGTGTGTGTGTGTGTGAGTGTGTGTGTGTGTGTGTGTGTGTGTGTGTGTGTGTGTGTGTGTGTGTGTCTGTGTGTGTGTGTGTGTGTGTGTGTCTGTGTGTGTGTGAGTGCCTGTGTGTGTGTGTGTGTCTGTGTGTGTGTGTCGGTGTGTGTATGTGTGTGAGTGCCTGTGTGTGTGTGTGTTGGTGTGTGTCTGTGTGTGTCTGTGTTTGTTGGACACCTGGTGTGTTAGAAGAGTGTTCCAACAACAAGAGTGTTTGTCTGAAGAGGTCATGCAAAGTGTCTGTGTGTATGTGTGTGTGTGTGTGTATGTGCGCGTGCATGTTTGTTTGTGTGTGTTTGTTTGTGCGTGCGAGTGTGTGTGTGTGTGAATGTGTGCATGCGTGTTAGTGTGTGTGTGTGTGTGTGTGTGTGTGTGGGTATGTGTGTGAGTCCGTGTTTCTGTGTGTGTGTGTGTGTGTGTGTGTGTGTGCGTATGTGTGTGTGTGTGTGTGTATCTGTATTTCTCCCTGCACTTGTAATGCTTTTATTAATTATGTCTTTGTATTTTCAATTTAATTGTATTAATTTATATCATAAGCAATTAGCAGTAGACATAGTCTCGACAGGCCTGAACCCCATGAGTGTGTGTATTAGGACTCTCTCTCGCCTGATTGAGTGTGTGTGTGTGTGTGTGAAGACTCTCTCTGGACTGAACGAGGGTGTGTGTGAGGGCTCTCTCTGGACTAAACGAGTGTGTGTGTGTGTGTGTGTGTGTGAGGACTCTCTTTGGACTGAACGAGTGTGTGTGTGTGTGAG
Source organism: Sprattus sprattus (assembly GCF_963457725.1). Lineage (NCBI taxonomy): Eukaryota > Metazoa > Chordata > Actinopteri > Clupeiformes > Clupeidae > Sprattus > Sprattus sprattus. The sequence continues at coordinate 2,174,622 of NC_137928.1, forward strand.
GACTCTCTCTGGACTGAACGAGTGTGTGTGTGTGTGAGGACTCTCTCTCGGATGAACGGGATTCTGAGGTTTCTGCTAAACCCTCAACTCTACAGCCCTTCCCTTTGATAAAAACATGAAGGAAACGAGAATGGAATGCATGGAGGACGGAGGATTCAAGAAC
>NC_137928.1:2179784-2182284 GCF_963457725.1 Sprattus sprattus
CATGTATGTAGGCCGCATTCTAGTTAGTTTAGCTCGATTGCTTTTCCTTCAGGCAAGACATGTCTTTGGGCTGCACGCTAGTTAGTTTAGCTCGATTGCTTTTCCTTCAGGCAAGACATGTCTATGGGCCGCATGCTAGTTAGTTTAGCTCGATTGCTTTTCCTTCAGGCAAGACATGTCTGTGGGCCGCATGCTAGTTAGTTTAGCTCGCTTGCTTTTCCTTCAGGCAACACATGTCTGTGGGCCGCATGCTAGTTAGTTTAGCTCGCTAATTTTAGACAGAATCGCCTGAATGATGTGAGCAACTTCTTTATTTTTAATAAAGCTGACCACTCCTCAGTGAAGTGCAGTGAGTGCAGTATCTGAGTGAGTGACCAGCAGGCTTATCTCCTCCACCGTCTCCAATGGCACAAACACACACACACACACACATGCACACACACACACACACACACACACACACACACACACACACGCACACACACACGCACACACACGCACACGCACACGCACTCGCACACGCACACGCACACGCACACACAGACACACACACACACACACACACACACACACACACACACACACACACACACACTGAGTGAGTGACCAGCAGGCTTATCTCTCCCATGGCACACACACACACACACACACACACTCGCACACACACACGCACACGCACACACAGACACACACAGACAGACACACACACACACACACACACACACACACACACACACTGAGTGGGTGACCAGCAGGCTTATCTCTCCCATGGCACTCACAGGCTACAGACCCACAGAACTATGATGAGAACCCCCAGTCATGTCACCTTCACTTATTAACCGCACACATCAAAGAGATGCCAGGGCTTTTTATAATGACACACATGAACACACACACATGCGTACATGCGTATGCTCACAGTTACATGCACATTTAATCACAGGCCCATGCATACACACACACACACACACACACACACACACACACACACACACACACACACACACAGACACACACACACACACACACACACACACACACACAGACAGAGGGGGAGAGGAGAGCTACGTGGGAAGGTTGTCTGAAGGGGGACATTAAAGGTGATGTTCACATTTTACTATGTTTGTCTCTCATACACACACACACACACACACACACACACACACACACACACACACAGAACTCACACGCATATGCACACACAAGCACACACACACAGAGAGAATACACACATATGCACACACACACACACACGCATGCATATACACACAACACACAAACACACACACAGACACACCACACACACACACCACAAACACACTCTCTCTCACACACACACACACACACACACACAACAAACATATGCAAGCACACTCTCTCTCACACACACACACACACACACACACAGACACACACACACACACATGCATGCGTGCATGCCACCATACACTACACATGTCATTTGAACGAAAGTGCCTATTACCAAAACCTCTTTCCAAAACATTATCAACGCTAACAAAATGTAGCTGCAGGCGAAGGTTACCTCTCATGATGACAGTTCTGCTGATATGGATCAACCCTCAGAGTAGGATGAGATTTCATCAATCATTCAACGAAGGATCGGGCAAAGAAGGCTTAAAAGAATTTAGACATAAACGTATCATGTGCCAATCATCAGAATCAGAATCAGAATCAGAATCAGAATCAGAATCAGAATCAGCTTTTATTGGCCAAATTAGTTTGCACAAACAAGGAATTTGTCTTGGTGCAGTGGTTATAACCTCCATTCAGGCCTAAATACATGTGTTTACAATGTGTCTATAAGTAGCTACATCATTAACATACACACACACACACACACACACACGTGTCTATAAGAAGCTACATCATTTACATCATTTAAGACTGATGCCAGTGATTAAATGATTACCAGCATATTGTGTTTTATAAGAGCAAATTAAACAATTACGTTTTTTAAGTTGTTACAAAACTGTGTGGGTGTATCATTTTCATTTTGACAATCTGGAGCGGAAGCATTTATGGCTGACTTGTGGAACTTTTGAGGGGCAGCTTTTGATTAAATGATTACCAGCAAATGATACATTCTTTTGGCTATTGTGTTTAATCCTCTTGGGTTCAGCCCTAATTACCTGTATCCATAGCAACTGCAATATCTTGTCATATATTAATTGACTTTGTAAAGCAGCAGAAGTTACTCATCACTTTTAAACTGTCATTCCTTCTCATACACACACATACACACACATCAGTAACGTACACACACATACACACACATCATTAACATACCTTAACCATTAAACGGGAAGGAGTCCGGGCTCTTCTAAAGCACCTTATAGATTATTCATTACTCCAATGAGAGCGCTGGAAAATACACAGACACACACACACACACACACACACACACAATGAGAGCGCTGGATAACCTCACCATCCTTAAGTAGAGCTGCACACTCCAGGTGGCCAATGTTTAACCCCACAC
>NC_137928.1:2192284-2202284 GCF_963457725.1 Sprattus sprattus
CTCTTCATGAAGCCGAGCAAGTTCCTCATCTCTCTGCATTAAAGTGTCCTGAAGCTGTGAAAGCAGAAACCATACACTTAGCACGACTATCCATAACAATCATTTAAAGCTTTAGAACTTCAACAAGTGGTGATAGCAATGCAATTCTTATTAAACAGCAAACGCTTAATTACATGGCCACATTAGATGTAAGTTTTAACACTGGCTTTGGATATACACCTGCTTATTCCTTTGAAAGTGCGGGGAGAGATGGTCTGGCCACGTCTGCTGGGAACCCGCTCCATGGTCTGAATGCTGCAATTCTAACGGAAAGATAATAAATCTGCGTGTTAATCCTAAATTAAGTTAGTAAAGTAAATGAATGACGAAAAACAAACAAGAAAAACAAATGGCAGTTTGAGGCTGGCATTTGTACCGCATACTGCACGAATGTTGCTGCCAAGGAACTCCAATTGCAGCCATTTAAACCACTTAGCAAGAGTGAAACAAAAACATTCTGAAAAGCACTCGGCATCTCGAGTTTGACAAAGACCCGAAAAAACATCAGCGCCTTTTTTGTAAATTCCAGATGGAAAAATTCCAGTTTGACAACAGCGCGCACAGCCGGGGAATGGTCTCGCGCCGCTTATCCCGGGATATTGCAGGACTTACCCCGCAGTGGCGGCTCGTGCTGCTGGCACGCCGCGTTGTCCCGGGGACGGGCGTCCCAGAGGGAGACCAGCGTCTCCGTGGAAACGTCAACACTGGGGTCAGCTGACGTCGAGGCGGAGTACGGGCAGTTGTAGCGCTGCCCCCCCACAAAGCTCAGATCTTGGCAGGATAGGATGGTGCTCTGCTGAACAAACAGAATAAGCACCAGAACAATATGAGACGAGCGTCCGAGTGTGAACCAAGAGATGCATCTGTGTACTGGCGTGTTTCCTAAAGCAAGTACACTTGCTCATACATAAACTATAACAACCCTGAATCGAAAAATGCATACATTTCAAAAGTAATTTGGACTGTCCACTATGCGGTTGTAACAATACAAAAAAAATCTTAATTTAAACTGAGAACAAAATGTCCCGAAATCTCTCTCCTAAAATATATCTAATTAAATATGAAGTTTCCCAGTATCCAGATCGGTAAATGACACCATTTCTAGATTCAATAAATGGACTGTCCAAATTCGCGTGAAAAGAACACATATTTCCACTTGCACTGCACCACTGAAAACTATTTAAATTGTCCTTGAACTTTTCTGCACGCGAAAAGCACCTGTTGCTCTTGATTATCAATGTGAGTGCGAGACACTCATCCCGTTAAACACGAGAGGTGCACCTGGGCTAGTGCACGCTGTGTAAAGTCGAACACCGTGATTTAAGCGAAGTCACCTTCCCGGTCAATTAGGTCTAAAATACATCACTTGTTGTTTGTATGCTTAGTCTATTTAAGTACTGCGCGTACAAATGTAGACTACGAGAATAACTAGTATTAAGGATCATCGACAAAAGGCAGTTGATAAGACTTTCAACAGACATTAGAAATAGGATTTTAATGGTCACCGGTTGTGACAGACTCACCATTTCGCGGGCAGGTAGATTCTGGGTGCGAGGCGCGGATTAGGGCGCGTGAAGGGGAGTCCCGAGAGCTCTCCGGACCTTTGGGGAGATGTGTGTGAGATGGGGTGGTGAGCGCGCTAATCTCCTTCAAACGGCGGAATGACGCCCGGGGCCCCTCATCGCGCTCAACAACCTGATTTGGCGTGTGAAGCTGTCAAACTCGTGACGTATGATCTCTAACCGTTTGAACTAGAAATGCCACGCGCCAAGATAATTGGCGATTGTGCTCCTCTCTCTCTCTCTCTCTCTCTCTCTCTCTCTCTCTCTCTCTCTCTCTCTCCAGGTTGTCGTTATAACAGTTGGGATTAGTCAGAGCTGAATGTAGCACCTTAACTACTATCACGCTGCGACTCTCCTCCGATAGGGAGATAAAGTGAGCGCCAGAGTTTTCTGGACTGCTAAGAGTTAATGTATAAACTGACAGTTTTAAAACACCAAGGTTTGCCTAACTGAGCAAGTGATGGGCACAGGATCATACACCACTCTTACACCATCCCTCAGTACGTCCACACAGCCATTAGGCTACACAGTCTCCAGTTAAATGACAATTACGCATACCAGAGAGTGACATATTAACACCAGGGAGAGAGAGAGAGGTGGGTTCAAATTGAGTTCCAAGCCATTTCATCGCGATATGAGTGAGCATATAGTCTAAGTGTATAGTCTTGTGCAGGCTTTATAAAAGCACGGCCAGCTGCTCACCGGCTGACCCAGGACTAACCTACAACTCCTGAAGGACGTGGACAGGTTTAAGATGGATAGGGCACAGGTAGAGCTTCCGTAGCAGCCAGAGCTTCACGGCCGAAATAGTTCCAGGTGAGATGGGCTTGACGGGCAAATCTGGACCCATTTTTTATAATTTTCTAATAAACGGCACTTTAGAAATCTAGTGTCTGGTCTATGGAAAGCGGGAGCATGCAAGTTGATCGGCGCACCCCGGTAATACAGAGCTAGTCTGCCGAATCCGACTTGGCAAAGTACCCAAGCAGCGGAACATACAATGGAGCACTTTAACTTTCCTCACACCTACGGTCAGTCCTAGGCAGACTGCCAAACATATTGAGAACGATAATGAAAATGATGACAATGATGGCACTGTTAAAAACAATAATAATAGTCATTAAAAAGCTAAGCCCCCTTTTATATGACAATCGACTATTAGCTCTGTGTACTGCCACGTCATTTGTCAGCGGTTAATAAGACATTCTTAAAAATCATCCACTTAAAATCAAGGTTGGGCACGCGAGTCTCGGCCGGGAGGCGCCGTTCTGAAGGCAGCGCTCGTCATATAAACCTGAGCAGGCTACCTGATCTCACAAACAAACCACATAGGGCTTAGCCTGCCATAAAGACGAACCGTATGCTTCCCGTTATATAAGTCGAAGAATCCATTGCAAAACCTTTAAATGCAAAGAAAGATCTTTATTGGGGTAATTGCTTTTTTTCACGCCCCACGCCCCCTCGCGCTCAACTTGACCCAGTGATAAAGACTTTTTACGGTTCGCCAAAGACGGGAGGTCATGCGTGGGTGCGCGTGTGGCAGAGTTCTCAGTAACAGGAGTTCAAACACACACAACACACACACACACACGCACACACACAACCACACTCACACACACACACACACACACTCATGCACACACACACACCAGCACACACACACATGCACACACACACATGCACACACACACACACACACACACACACACACACACACACACACACACACACACACACATGCACACACACACATGCACACACACACACACACACACACACACACACACACACACACTCACACACACACACACACACACACACACACACATGCACGTGCACACATGCACACAAATACCCCTAAACAGACTAACAGACTTCATGTTTAATTTATTTAGCCGGCCATGCAGGATAAAATCTAAAAAAAATCTCCTGTTGACCATGCTAGTTGTTTAAATCTCCTGTTGACCATGCTAGTTGTTTAACTCAACTATGTTTCTGCTTGTGTGGCAGCCTGGAGGTGTGTGTGTGTGTGTGTGTGTGTGTGTGTGTGTGTGTGTGTGTGTGTGAGAGAGAGATTTGATATTGTTATCAGGTCGGGGTGGGGAGGGGAGGGGGGGGGGGGGGGGGGGGGGCAGAAACCTGTTTGTGTGCCCCTGTAAGTTGGAGGTGACAGTAGGGAGAGGTGCAGACCCTTTCTGTGGTAATTGTAGGGGTGAGAGGGACTCTGAGAAGGGTGTGTGTGTGTATGTGTGTGTGTGTGTGTGTGTGTGTGTGTGTATGTGTGTGTGTGTGTAGGGGTGGAGAGGGACTTTGAGAAGGGTTCCGGGGAGGGAGGACAGAGCTGGGTGTGTGAGTGTAGCACTACCTCTGCATAACTAACAATTATGTAGAACTAGAGTAAATCTCTCTCTCTATCTCTCTCTCTCTCTCTCTCTCTCTCTCTCTCTCTCTCTCTCGCATACACACACACACACACACACACACACATTCCTTGAAAGTAACTCTCCCTCTCTCTCTCCCTCTCTCTCCTTCTCTCTTACACACACACACACACACACACACACACACACACACACACACACATTTTTGATGCACAATGTGCTGGCGATGTAAAAGTGTTTTGGTGTTTGGCTCTTTGCCCTTATCCTATCACTCACCCGTAAGTAAGTGTAGCAGTTGGCTGTAGTATAGAGGGCTGTGCTGATGTATACTGAGTCATAAAGTCTGAGTCACTGAGGGCTGTGCAGATGGAGATAGCCTCATCTGAGTCAAAAAGGTAAACAGATCATCTGTATTTAGATGCCCATGTAAGAACTGCACTGAACAGAACTGTATACTATACAGATGGCACATTTTGGTACCATGTTTCATGGGCCGAAATAAAATATCCTGTTGTTTTATGCTTATGTCTCTCCAGCTCTGGGCACGAACTCCTATCTAAATCCTAACTAGTCATTCTGAATCTACTGACTGATTTCATTCTGATACCTGTGCATACTGCACTCATAGAATCACTGATTTCATTCTGATACCTGTGCATACTGCAGACATAGAATCACTGATTTCATTCTGATACCTCTGCATGGATGCACATATAGCATCACTGCTCATGTGGATAACAGTGTGGCCACACAGACTGCCTCTGCTAAAGGGTCGTGTACAAAGATGGCTTCTACAAAGTAAACAAATAAATAGAACAAATGAGCACAAACAAACCAATAGACACACACACACACACACACACACACACACACACACACACACACACACACACACACACACACAGACACACACAGACACACACACACACAGACACACACACACACACACACTCACAATACACACACACACACACACACACACACACACACACACACACACACTCACTCACTCACACTCACACACAATACACACACACACACACACACACACACACACACACACACACACACACACACACACACACACACACACACACACACACACACACACACACACACACACACACACACACACACACACACACACAGTCCTGCTCTCTCTCTCTTTCAGCATGCAGAGGACACACACACAGGCTGGTTGTTGATGCTCATTGAGACTCATCAGTGATGATGACTGAAGACAGTGTTAGCAGCTTGGTTCATTAAACAGCATTAGTGCTGTCTGGGTCCCCCACTGACAACAGCACAATACACACACACAGCCTTCCTAGTGTGTGTGTGTGCGTGTCTTCCTGTGTGTTTGTGTGTGTATGTGTTTTCCTGTGTGTTTGTGTGTTTTCCTGTGTGTGTGTGTGTGTGTGTGTGTGTGTGTGTGTGTGTGTTTTTCCTGTGTGTGTGTATGCATTTCCATATTGTCTTTTGTGTCAAATTGACTTTTGTGTCAAATTGACATTTCTGTACTTATTTCAAAGACAATATTCTGATTTTGAGTGCAAGTGTGTGTGAGTGGGTGTCTGTGCTTGCGTGCGTGTGTGTGTGTGCGCATGCGTGTGTTTGTGCATGCATGTGTGTGTGTGTGTGCATGTTAGTGTGTGTGTGTGTGTGTGTGTGCATGTATGTGTGTGTGTTCAGGTGGAACAGACAGGAGGTGTGTGAGGGAGGAGCTGAGGTGCAGAAGTTAAAGACACCCCCCTCAGCTCTAACACACCTACATCATTAACACGACGCATGCTCACCCCGGGAAGCCATCCACTGCTGCCACACACACACACACACACACACACACACACACACACACACACAGTCTCTCTCTCGTTCTCTCTCTCTCTTACTCGCTCTCTATCACAAACTTATCCACTTTCATCCTCCCCCCTGCGTGGCGGGCTGTGCTGGCGGGCTGGCGGGGGTAATGAGTGTGTGTGAGCTGTGAGGTGTGTGTGTGTGAGAGAGAGAGTGTGCGCGTGTGTGTGTGTGTGTGTGTGTGTGTGTGTGTGTGTGTGTGTGTGTGTGTGAGGGGTTAGCTGTGAGGTGCAGCTGGAGAGGCCGGGGAGGCTAACCCTAACCCCGAGCCCAGCCCAGATGTCCCTGAGCTGGGCCCATTCTCCCGCGCCGCCCCCCACCAGCCTCCATAATGACAGGGGGCAGCAGGAGCAGGATTTGTGGGGCAACAACAGAGCCGCGCTGGAGACCTGCAACCTGTTGGGGAGTTAGTTAAGTGGTAAATTGGCCCGAATTAGGTACGTGTGTGTATGTGTGTGTGGTGTGTGTGTGTGTGTGTGTGTGTGTGTGTGTGTGTGTGTGTGTGTGTGTGTGGTGTGTGTGTGTGTGTGTGTGTGTGTGTGTGTGTGTGTGTGATGGGGTGGATGTGAGTGTGTGTGTGTGTGTGTGTGTGTGTGTGTGTGTGTGTGTGTGTGTGTGTGTGTGTGTATGTGTGTGTGTGTGTGTGTGTGTGTGTGTGATGGGGTGGATGTGAGTGTGTGTGTGTGTGTGTGTGTGTGTGTGTGTGTATGTGTGTGTGATGGGGTGGATGTGAGTGTGTGTGTGTGTGTGTGTGTGTGTGTGTGTGTGTGTGTGTGTGTGTGTGTGTGTGTGTGTGTGTGTGTGTGTTTGTGTGTGTGTGTGTATGTGTGTGTGTATGTGTGTGTGTGTGTGTGTTGTGTGGGTGTGTGTGACGAGAGAGGTTCGATTTACACATCAGCCTTTAACGTGCCACTGGTGGCCTCTACCTGTCCTCATAGCAGAATGCTGAAGAGCATCACTATCCAATCAGATTCACCCTTGGACAAAGGACAAATGGTCACATGTTGAGCAGATCAGATGTCAGCCAATCATCCTAGCTCAGGTGGATCAGCGGTAAGGGAAGTGATAACCACCTGAAAATGATGATAATTACCAGACACCTGCCCCCTGTCCAAATGAAGAGAATACATCCGGATCTCCAGCAAAAAATAAATATGTATAAATAATACGTTTTGAAAACGATATGCTTCTTTATAAAACAATTAGGTTCTATCGCGTTATTTAGCTGTTTCTGACTGGACGAGAGACGTTCCATGCCATGGATTATCCCAGAACAACCCAATGGGGACTTTTCACAGCTAATAATAAATCACTCTGCGATGAAACATTCTATAGCGCATTGATGATAACCGTTAATTCAAAGTTCTTATAATTCCAAACCAAGACGTTGACAATGGAACTATTTCTTGTTGCGGAGAAACAATGGCGAAATACATTTTTTTTGATCAATAAGTTCGTGTTGAAATGTTTATTTGTTGCGGCCTTGGTGGCTACGGCCGAACACAACCTGTGGGAATATCCCTTACCTACCCCACGCTCACGAGTACTACATTGCTTAAGTATATGTTTCACATGAGCAGTAACTGCCAAATGTTTTTATTTTTGATAATAAACAGTAAATAAACATGAGGTGCAGTTGTTGTACATAGCAATGCATAAATGCACTTCAACCCTTCATTGTCATGTGTTTGTGTTAATTTAGTGATGGTTTAGTTAAGTTTAGATTAGTTTAAATAAATCATTTAAATATTTTAAGAAGTGGCCGTGCATCATGAAATGCTTAAAGGTAAGAAGGTTGAACTTAAGAGTTATGAATTTGCCAAGCCGCATGCCTTGCATCATTCCCAGTGTTCTCTTCTGTTTTGGTATTCTGAACTCTGAATCAGCGCTTGATTCATAGCTATCACTGACACTCACTTAATGTACTAAAACTGGTCAATCAGCGCTAGATTCATAGCTATGACAAACACTCACTTAATGTACTCAAACTGGTCAATCAGCGCTAGATTCATAGCTATGACAAACACTTGTTCTCAAACTGGTGAATCAGTGCTGGATTCATAGCTATCACACACACTCACATAAGGTCATCAGCGCTAGATTCATAGCAATGACACACACAAACACTCACTTAATGTACTCAAACTGGTGAATCAGTGCTGGATTCATAGCTATCACACACACTCACGTAAGATCATCAGCGCTAGATTCATAGCAATGACACACAAACACTCACTTAATGTACTCAAACTGGTGAATCAGTGCTAGATTCATAGCTATCACACACACTCACGTAAGATCATCAGCGCTAGATTCATAGCTATGACACACACAAACACTCACTTAATGTACTCAAACTGGTGAATCAGTGCTGGATTCATAGCTATCACACACACTCACGTAAGATCATCAGCACTAGATTCATAGCTATGACACACACAAACACTCACTTAATGTACTCAAACTGGTGAATCAGTGCTAGATTCATAGCTATCACACACACTCACGTTAGGTCATCAGCGCTAGATTCATAGCTATGACACACACAAACACTCACTTAATGTACTCAAACTGGTGAATCAGTGCTAGATTCATAGCTATCACACACACTCACGTAAGATCATCAGCGCTAGATTCATAGCTATGACACACACAAACACTCACTTAATGTACTCAAACTGGTGAATCAGTGCTGGATTCATAGCTATCACACACACTCACGTAAGGTCATCAGCGCTAGATTCATAGCAATGACACACACAAACACTCACTTAATGTACTCAAACTGGTGAATCAGTGCTAGATTCATAGCTATCACACACACTCACGTAAGATCATCAGCGCTAGATTCATAGCTATGACACACACAAACACTCACTTAATGTACTCAAACTGGTGAATCAGTGCTAGATTCATAGCTATCACACACACTCACGTAAGGTCATCAGCGCTAGATTCATAGCAATGACACACACAAACACTCACTTAATGTACTCAAACTGGTGAATCAGTGCTAGGTTCATAGCTATCACACACACACTCACGTATGATCATCAGCGCTAGATTCATAGCTATCACACAAACTCACGTAAGGTCATCAGTGCTAGATTCATAGCAATGACACACACAAACACTCACTTAATGTACTCAAACTGGTGAATCAGTGCTAGATTCATAGCTATCACACACACTCACGTAAGATCATCAGCGCTAGATTCATAGCTATCACACACACTCACGTAAGGTCATCAGCGCTAGATTCATAGCTATGACACACACAAACACTCACTTAATGTACTCAAACTGGTGAATCAGTGCTAGATTCATAGCTATCACACACACTCACGTAAGGTCATCAGTGCTAGATTCATAGCTATGACACACACAAACACTCACTTAATGTACTCAGACTGGTGAATCAGTGCTAGATTCATAGCTATCACACACACTCACGTAAGGTCATCAGTGCTAGATTCATAGCTATCACACACACTCACGTAAGGACATCAGCAGCTCATATTTCAGAGCAGAGGTCATGACCCTTCACACAAGTGATTTCCACACCTGTGCACCTGACATGGAATCCACAAACATGGAAACAAAACATCACAAACAATGACAGAGAAAGAAAGCTTTTCACACTGTGTGTGTGTGTGTGTGGGGGGGGGGGGGGGGGGGGGGGTTGTGTTTGTGTGTGTATGTGTTCATTCGTGTGTGTGTGTTTTTGGAAGGGGGGGGTGCACTTCCAGTCAGACTTTGCGTGTCTGGTTAATATGTCCCTAACAGAGGGCAACTCAAGAAATGATGTAGTGGTGTTAGAAGTGTGTGTGTGTGTGTGTGTGTGTGTGTGTGTGTGTGTGTCTGAGCATGTATGCATAAGCCTGTACGTGAATTTGTGTGCTCTAGCGAGGCAAGGCCTGATGGGAAATAAACTAGTGCCTGCACACACACTCTCTCTCACACACACACTCTCTCTCACACACACACTCTCTCTCACACACACACGCACACACTTGCCTGCACACACCTGTGGTCTCGAGTCAAACTCAAATATTTGTAATTATATTCGGGTCAAAATCAACTACAGACTTAAAACAATATTAAATCAAAAATAATTGGCTGAATGAATCCAAACGCAAGAAGCGAAGTATAGGCTTA
>NC_137928.1:2244784-2247284 GCF_963457725.1 Sprattus sprattus
GTGTGTAAGCATGTGTAGAAGGCGACTGTATTCATCTGTAGGTGTGTGTATAAGTTAGCTTGAAAATATTGTGTGCCTGTTTGAGTGCGCGCGTGTGTGTGTGCCTGTTTGAGTGCGCGCGTGTGTGTGATTCCGTGAGAAAGTCCTGACAGACATGAACATCTGTAGATGTGATTTCATGATGTTTGTTTAAAGAGAGTTTCCCTTCCATCCGTCTCCTTTCCTGTCTGTGTCCTACCAACCTCTGGAGTGTGTGTGTGTGTGTGTGTGTGTCCTACCAACCTCTGGAGTATATGTGTGTGTGGAGTGTGTAACAACATGGGTCAAAGACATCAAATCAAGTAAGGAGTACAAATTATGAAATCATGAAAATCAGTAAGACGAGTCTGACCTGTGCTGGCCAGTCAGCCCCACCCAGATCAGATGGGCTTATCACACACACACACACACACACACACACACACACACATACTCCCAGATCAGATGGGGTTATCTGACTCTGTGTAGGAACAGAGACTCGATCCAGTCACTGTGTGTGGGTGTCTGTGTGTGTGTGTGTGTGTGTGTGTGTGTGTGTATGTGTGTGTGTGTGTGTGTGTAGGAACAGAGACTTGGTCCAGTCAGCAGGATTAAAATACCCCCTGGCCACACTGAGCACCTCCCAATGCCTCTATGACACCAGACACACACGCCAGCACTCCGTGTTCGCCCAGGCCAGAGTCCCACGCCAGCACTCCGTGTATGCCACGCCCCATGGCTTCCAGTTAAGGTGAGCTCATCCTGGCTGCAGTTACGGGCAGAAGCTCCACGACACCACAGACACTCAGGAGATTAATAACCGTCAGGGTCGGGATCAGGTATGACCACACTGTCACCACGGAGACACCACAGACACTCAGGAGGTTAATAACCGTCAGGGTCAGGATCAGGTATGACCACACTGTCACCATGGAGACAACACAGACACTCAGGAGGTTAATAACCGTCAGGGTCAGGATCAGGTATGACCACACGGTCACCACGGAGACACCACAGACACTCAGGAGATTAATAACCGTCAGGGTCGGGATCAGGTATGACCACACTGTCACCACGGAGACAACACAGAGCAGAGAGAGCAGAACCATAAAAAGTGTATTTGGACAGTCGGTTTTCTCAGTTAGGTCAGCCCGGGAATGGAACCATCTCCCACAGAACATTGAAGAATTAACCTAATTTAATTGTTTTTAAAGAAATCTCAAAACATAAAAAAACTCAAATGCGATCATTAGTGGGTAAGCAGTAGAACTTGTATGTTGGAATTTTATTATATTTTTGATTTATTGTCAATGTTATGTTTGACGTATACAATAATGCCTTTTTAGGTTGTATAGCCTTTTTCACTCTGGCAGGAGGACTGCCAATGGAATCTAGCCTTTTGGCTATAATTGTGTGCATTTACATTTTAATGTTCATGAATGTACACTGTCCCTCTTGATCAAATAAACAAATTGTTTGATTGATTGATTGATTGATTGATTGATTGATTGAATGTGAGAGATGATTAGCAGAGGCTTCTATCACAGACAACCTGCAGCGACTGGGAACCTGCACTTCTGATCCTCTGCCGCCCCCTACTGGATACATGGTGCTCTTTCAGACCATGTTGGTTGAAGAAGTCTATTTTTGGTCAAGAAGTGCCACACACAATAGGTATAAAATACTAATACATATTTTAATCACAAAATATAAAGTTTATACAAAAGAGTGTGTATATTGTACAATACAGCAGTGTAGAAAGTAACTTTTTTCTAAATGGGTGTGATGTGCACTTTGGATATCTATAAGATGTAAACAAGGGTGAATCATATCACAACATTAATTGATTCTCAGAGTCTTCAGGGATCATTCACATTTTTTACCAATACATTTCCATTTTAACCAATACATTTCCATTTTAACCAATAGATTTCCATTTTTACCAATACATTTCAATTACTTTTCTATGCCTCGTAGGCACATTTCCATTACCATACATTCTGTGAAACATCTGTGTATACATATACATATATATCTGTGTAAACATGACACTATAAGAACGATGATCACTAGAACTAGGTCAAACCTTTGAACAAAGGTCCCAAAAAGTGTATTCAGAAATTATTGTTATTATTCAGAGGAAAAAGCATAAGTTATCCTTTACTACAGTTAAAAGACACCTGAACATAAAATATAAATATTAAAGATCTGTTGACCGTACTTGGCCTTCTACTTCACCAATTCTCTACCTGCTGAACTCAATGAATGAATGACTGAATGAATGCATGTGATGAATGAGTGAATGAATGCATGTGGTCTATGACTAAATAAATGCATGTGGTGAATGACTAAATGAATGAATGACTGAATGAATGAATGACTGAATGAATGCATGTGGTGAATGACTGAATGAATGCCCATCTCATAGTTTCCCTAAAACTACAGGGCTAACTAACTTGGGCAACGTCAGACTACATCAACA
>NC_137928.1:2269784-2274428 GCF_963457725.1 Sprattus sprattus
TCATGAAGTATCATATTTGCTTTTAGGGGTTAGCTAAAAGTTTAACAACTTCCTTTGTGAGTCACATCTCACAGACATCACTTCTAATTGAGCCAGTGTGGCGGCGCGATCCCACTGATATCGGTTGTCAGTCTCCCACAAGGCAGTGCGGGTGGGCGTGGCTCCGCGAGGCCTTTGCTGCGCCGTGATTGGTTGTCTCCCCAGGTGAGCGCTGAAGGTGAGAACTGGCGGCCTGTCGGCTTCAAAAGTGTCCTATTTCCATCGGCTCAAGGGCAGGGTGTATAATTACCCTATTAATGAGCCAGCTTTGTAGACTGCAGGTGGTGTGTGTGTGTGTGTGTGCATATGTGCATGTGTGTGTGTGCAGTGTGATGGGAATGGAGTAGGAAATTACAAAACAAAGGCAAAGAGGCTTGTGAGCATATGTCTATGTCTGTGTGTGTGTGTGTGTGTGTGTGTGTGTGTGTGTGTGTGTGTGTGTGTGTGTGTGTGTGTGTGTGTGTGTGTGTGTGTGTGTGTGTGTGTGTGTGTGTGTGACTGTCTGTGTGTGTGTGAGAGAGAGAGAGAGAGAGAGAGAGAGAGAGGGGGAGAGAGAGAAAGAAAAAGAGGGGACAGGGGTGGGAAAGAGAAAGGCCAGAGGTTACATGCCTATAACTCCACCACTAGAGGGAGCTCTTCATCTAGACTGGTGTAAGATTCATGATCAAGCAGCTGCTGTGACCACCAGCAGAATATCCAAAAGGGTTATCTTATCATGGTCACAAAGGAATAGTCCCCACACTGGTATTGCTCAGACACCTGGGGTCAGGAAGCAAACTGAGGTGTGAGTGACTGCAATTAATCAAAGTATGGGAATGGGGGAGGCCATTGAGAACCATCTCAGACAGAGAAACCAGATTATCATATACCACAACAAAAGATTGCCAGACCTGTTTGCATTACAAGCCTAGCTCATTTACATTAGAGGCCTAGGAGTGGTCTTAAAACAGTATATATGCCTAGAATTGTGAATGCTTGTTATTCAGTGCTACCATGCTGAATCCGGAGTAAGGCTGCTTCGTCACTGCACATTACTGGAATAAAGATTGCTGCATCGGAAACAAAGAAACCTCCTTCATTTCTTACAATTGGCGAGCCAGACCATCTTGCAATTTCCAAAAAAAAAAAAAAAAAGAAGAGGGGAATTGGTAAGTATTCTACTAAAAAACCTTTTTTTTCAGGAAATTTGCATGTTTAAAACAACCTAGAAAGGAGGTTTAAGAATAGAAATGATCTGTTTCATGTCTTTATTCCATTAATAAGCAGGAGGTCTCTGGCTGTGGGTTAGCTCTGTGCAGTTTTTCTAAAGTAACTGAATCAGCCCGAAGTAGTGTGGTAATAGAATTGTATCAGAAAACCTAAAGTAATTGAAACAAAGGCCAGACTGTGAAAACGTTTTTTTGAAGTAACTGAAACAAGTAGCTGAAAAGTAGTGTGGTTTAGGCACTAAGTCCTGTTGCCTAAGGCAATTTCAAGAACACATACTGTTGTGCCTGATGGACAGAGGCATAATTATTAACCGGTGTATTGGTGAGTGTGAGAAACTAGTGTAGTAGTCAGCCCGACGAATTGTGGCATAAATTGTCTGGATAATAGCCAGTAGTTGAACATGAAGCATCATAGACATACATTCAGATTTTACGGCACAAATCCATAAGCTTGTGATAGGATCCGACTTAACGGGAAAGATAAATCATTTGAATTTCAATTGTGCGGTTGACTGTTGAAAGGCGCTATTTCATTGTTGAGGACGGAAACGTCATAGCCTAGCCAATACGTGACATAAGAAGCATAATACCAAGATTGATTGACATAAAACGGAGATTGTTGTTGTTAGTTTTTTTTTTTTTTTTTAACTTTAGAATGGAAGATATTATTGTTCAATACATCAGGAAACACGGTTCGCATGGAATATTTGACGGAATAGAGAACGCAGAGGATAAGCCCTACGAGTGGGCAGGGTCCCGGTTCGAAGATTATTCCAAGATACCAAAACACAAAAAAGGGAAAGTTGCAAATGCCCTTCAAGGACTTCTTGCCACATACAAAGTGACCAAGAAAAGATTAGACGACATAGAAGCAAAGAGAGACCTACTGAAAGAAGAGAATAATTCACTCTTATCACGTCTTAATGACGGCTTGGCACACATAGAAAATCTTCAGATTACTGAAACGCTTTTGAAAAGAGAAAATGGGCAGTTGCAGAAAGAAATGGAAACTCTCATGGCTAAAAACAACTTGTTGAAATCATCAGTGGAAGTGTTGTCAGGTGAGTTAGATTTGGTGGTACATAGGGTTAGCCAGTTCTCCATTAGCACATCTGATATTGACAGCAGCAATGCCGTCAATGAGGAATGTTGCAAGAAACAGTCAGGTTCACAGGATAGTCAATGCCAATATTCAGGTGTCACGGTAAAGTACCCAATGGCACCAATTAACTCCACCATTGTGCGGAATGGAGCAAGTGAGGAGGTTATGTCACACACCATAAAATGGCTTAGCCCCTTAGAGTTAGCAGTAGTGGTACAGAGTGTGGGAATATTTGAACCTGGGACACAGGATCCTGTAGAATTTCTATCCAGTCTGGAGAACTGTGTGGACATATACAGATTGACAGATTTTGATGCTTGTGTTGTGTTGAGCCTGTGCCTTCCATCTACATTATCAAGAGCCTTGACAGATAAAGTGAAGAATAGGATGGGAAATAATCAGGACCGAAAAAAAGCACTACTGGAGGTTTTGGGGATTGCATCTGTCAATCCAGAGAAGTTAGCAGAGGTGGCAATGACAAAAGGAGAACATCCCGCAGCTTTTGCACATAGGTTACTGGAAGCTTTCACGACGTACAGTGGTAACCCTGACATCATGACTGAGGATATTGGCTATAAATATGCTTTGATCAACAAGAGTGATCCCCAGACTCGCTCTGCCATAGAAATGTTTGTGACTCATCTCTCAGGCTATGACGAAATTATTGCTAAAATGACACAATTTTACAACAATCAAGCCACTTCTAAGAAATCACACCCCGCTACAGTTGTAGGATGTAAGCTTGCCCAGCAGAACAGGAGACAAAGAGGGCCAGAAACCAGTTCGTCTAGTTGGCAACACAGAGGTAATGGCTTCAGGAGAAGCAATCCAGTGGGTGTTATATGCTATTCATGTGGAGAAGATGGGCACATTGCAAGACACTGCCCTGGTAGTGGGGGAAGGTATGAACACTATGTTTGTTATGCATGTGGAGAACAGGGTCACATTGCAAGACATTGCCAAGACAGAGTGGGAAGACATCAAGGCATTGACTGTCATTCATGTGGAAAAGAGGGACACATAGCAAGGAACTGCAGAAATCAGAACAGATCAGAAAAACGGAATGTTGTTTGTTTTTCTTGTGGAAAGAGTGGACACATAGCCAGAAGTTGTAACTCTTCACAGACAACAAGGGACAACTATCAAGAACTATTTCACAAAGTACATAGTCTACAGAGTCAACTGACATTGCATCAAGACAATAGACCACAAGAGGAACCTATTAACACCTGGCCAGACAAATCACTGCTTGAAGAGAATGGCTGTAACTCAGACACAAGTAGCCAAAACATTGGGATTCCAAATGATGCTGATAGTAGCACACTTTGAAAATGTGTGCTGTATCAAAAAGGGGGGGGAGTTTATATTTGTAATCCTGTGTTTATGTTGTGTTTTGATTATGTTTGTGTTGTTGATACATGTTGGATGTGTGGAAATTCTTGTCGGGAAAGGGGGGGGGCAACATTATTTCTTTTCTTTTATATAAAATTTCAGACACCAGATGACTAACCCAATGTAAAGGGATACCACTTGTGGAAATGGAACCTGTGGGACCGGAGTCCATTTGGGTGACCAGAGGCTTGAGGTGTGGACAAGGGCCACCACAAAGCATAACTGGGACCAACAAGAAAAATCCAGACGGCCACCACACAACAGGTTTCTACAGACCAGGAATCCAAAGGACCTGAGACCATACACAAGCCCAGAGATGTACCTTAAGAGATTTACTGATGGAATGAAATGGACCACAACTGATGAAGACAATAAAGAAAGCAACCCAATGGACAATCAAAGATCTCGACACTTTTCAGAGCTTCATCTGCTGAAAGGTGAAAGGCACACTCAATAGAGTGCATGGACAAGAAAGACAATGAGAGAATCAGAAAGCGTCTTCTCTGAAATTTGATAAAGTGATTTTCCCCAGGACAAATATGCATATCCAGCACTGGGTGCATATCCTTACCCGAACGAACCCACAAAACACAGACACACACACACACACACACACACGAACAAACACGAAAAGATGAAAAGAAGATGTATGCTTTGATGTTTGATAACAATTGGGACCATTTACATTTATGTTTACTTGTGTTTAGGATGTAAGATGCATTTTGCTCAATTATCTTAGACTGTCTCCTTGGCTGTGGTGGTTCTCAAATGCTTCTCCAAACCTGATAAAAGATATTTATCTTATAGTATCAAATTACAGAATGACCCCCTGATAGGTTACCTATTGGGACTGGGAGATGACCAGTGTATGCGAGGGTGATGAGTCCAATGACGGGTAAGACT
>NC_137928.1:2274628-2379645 GCF_963457725.1 Sprattus sprattus
AACTATTTACATATCCAGATAAACCATTCACTAGCCTGACGATGTCATACTCATAATTCTAGTCAGAATATGAGTCTGATACTGACCCATTGGGCTGTGATTATGGGGCGTGTTTCAACGAACCAGGAAAAAAAATGCCTCAATAATCAATAATGGTCTAGAGCGGTTCAGTTAAGACCTACAATCCTCTGCAACATTCGTGTTGCACATACACAACTAACCGAGTCAATGTAGACATAAAAAAGTCGTGTAGATAGCTTAAATCACATAAAATATGTCCCACTAAGCTCCCGAGATGCCGTCATCTTGGAACGATGTCATCTATCTATCTAATCAACTCAAGCGTTGGTTGGTCATCTATCCATCATCGTATAAAGCCCGCCCTGACAATTTGATTGGTACGACAGAATCCAGACTTCTGATACTCTCTCCCCAACTGCACAAAGCCAGACCGAATCTCCCTGACCAAAAATGTTGTGGGCAGGGTTCGGGCTGGTATCCAGGCTAACCAGTCACAGCATAACTATTCAATTATCATCCTTATTGAGTTATTATGTACATGCTAACTTCTTGGAAGTTATTGGAAAAAAAAGTCACTAGTGTGGTATTTATGTGTGGAGTGAGATGACACTGTAGAATGCACACTCAATAGTGTGGTATTCATGTTTGGAGTGAGATGGCACTGTAGTATGCACACTCAATAGTGAGGTATTTATATGTGGAGTGAGATGGCACTGTAGTATGCACACTCAATAGTGTGCTATTTATTTGTTCTGTAGTATGCACACTCAATAGTGTGCTATTTATTTGTTCTGTAGTATGCACACTCAATAGTGTGCTATTTATTTGTTCTGTAGTATGCACACTCAATAGTGTGCTATTTATTTGTTCTGTAGTATGCACACTCAATAGTGTGCTATTCATGTTTGGAGTGAGATGGCACTTTAGTACGCTCTCTCGATAGAGTAGTATTTATTTGTTCTGTAGTATGTACACTCAATAGTGTGGTATTCATGTGTCACATTAAAGGGTTTTACTGATTATTGCTTTTTTTCGGTATTTTACTGTGGCCTTACATTCATGCCCCGTCAATAACTGAATGGTTTTTGAAATGACTTGATTATTCCAGTGGTACATGACCAACTAGGCTAGATGCTTTATGGTTGTGTAGGTTAATGCTTGTGGAGAATGGATGAAGGATACAAATACTTGAATCAGTTTATTAGTCATGGCAGTATAGCAGATCAATACTGATTCACCCAATCAAATCAAAGCCACTATCCTAATTCATGAAAATTATTCTATCCACGCAAAGGTTATTCTCTTTGGTGTCAGATACCTGGGCTTCAAGTGATTATATTCCATTTAAAAGTGAGGAAACGAACAAAAGGTTTAATCCAGAATAGAAAACAAACTTCACAGAACGCTGAGCACAATATGTAAGACCATAGTATCTACTTCAATGCATCAATCTATTGCATCCAGGTTTGCTTAACCTTGAACACACATCTGGTCTTTACATCAAATGTATATAATTATCATGTAAAATCACACATACTGCATGGTGTAAAGTAGCATTGAGATTGGAAAGAAAACAATTTGAAAACCCACGCAATTGTTCACTAACAAACACTCAAATAAAAATGTCTTTCTAACAGGGTTGTCTTTCAAATCTACATATTTTTTAATAATCAAAGTCAGAAAAACAAACAAGTTAAACTCTCAGAAGAGTCTATCTTTTATAGCATTCAGTATTTAAGGATAGCTGTAATATATGTTCATGATTTAAAAGGTTAAATTAAACGAAAAGTGAAGTAGTTATATAATGAGGCTTGTCTGTGCAGGTATCATCCTGCCAAGCTCCTCTTCATCTGAACAGCCATTTTCCAAAGAGCAATGCCATTCTTCATCTCCAGCGGCGGCAGAGACTCCACAATCTCCAATACTCTCTCGTCAATCTCACCAAATTCCACAAAGGCATCACACGTCTCTTGGACACTGAAATTGAAAAAGGAAAGTGCATTGTAGCGAAACTACAGAGAATAATGCACGTGTGCTGATGAATACACAGATCAAATAACACAGACCTCCAGTCGTGCGAGACGTCCCTCAGATGAATGTTCATGATGACGTAGTGCAGCTCTGTAACTAAGAGGTCCAGTTTGGTGAGGTTGGCCAGTTTGGGGGAGATTTCCTTCTTCTGTTCCTCGGAAAATGACTCGTGAAAACTTCTCTCGATCATGAAGAACGCATTCTGGAAAAAGACAAAAACACTCAACATCACTGAGTTCAAAATGGGTTGTTTATCGATCAATTGATTCATTTGGCATTTTACAGTTTCATCTTTTTGCATGTCAGCACGGACATTTACTTATGTTTTACGTGGAAAGCCTGTAAGTGTTTATTCAAGCATCCTGCACAATATCAGAATAACCACTTGCCCTGGCAAGACCAGATTCTTAGACCAGTATTGAAAAGGACAGCTGAGGGGTCTCTGTCTGGCAGTACCTGGTTCATCTCAATGAGCAGGGAGGACTGCCTCAGAGAAAGCACCTCCCAGAGAGACTGGATGTGCTTCACCCTGCTGGTTCTCAGCACCTGTAAACCCCATGCAAAAACTCTCTAGTCAGATACAAACCTTAAGAAACATGTCACACATTAAAATTAGGAAAGGAGTGATACGTATATACAATAGAGTGAAAAATTCCATGCAGCACACATTCTGTTGAGTTCCCAGTCAGGTCTAAGGCCCTCAGGATCGTGAGCACTCAAACCAGCTAGCTGGTAAAACTATATATACAGTATGTAGTCATTATAGGAAGATAATACTACAACTCCTCAAGGGCGTAACTAAATGTAGCGCCCCCTAGTACAGCTGACTACGCCACCCCTTGAGCTAACTGATATGATAAGTGTCAGAGCAAGGGGAACTCTGCCCCAATAAGTGTACAGACACAGGTACGTTTAGGAAAGTACAAAAGTATGTTCTTTATTTTATATATTGAAGGAGGTTGTACAGGCTGGTCAATAACTTCATAAAAGGTCAAGCTAAATAGGGAATGGAAGCTACGGTCTCGATACCACACGTGAATAAAGTGCACACAACCCTTAGGGCAACACACTGCAAACTTCAAGTCTTGGTGAACCACTCAGCTAAGTTAAGGATTACACAGCAATGCAACACTACTCATTCAGTGAAGAAGACTACGGAGACCGGCTTCCCTACAGTGTGTAAAGGCTTGACAACTACAGGGCCTGACTATGGGGAAAACACTGGACAACATAAAAGAAGGAAACCCCTCTAACCTGGGACTCACAACACGTTTACCACGACATACAACAGTCCCCAGGCTAGAGGGAAAATCAAAGTCAAGTCACTCGGAGTAGCACTCACACACATACCAATAAACACTCTCAAAAGAACAGCAGCTAGCACACTGTGAAGCTGCGTTGGTCCAAAAACAAAACAAACAAACAACAGTAAAATGTCAACCTTCCATAAGACATTTGCACATACTTCGTGATGCTTTTAATAAATAAACACATGATAGATTGCACATATCCCGTTATGATATAATAAATAAACAAACATTTGATATATTGCACATATCCCTTTGGTTAAAACATACGGCGCCGCAAGTACCCAATAGTGTTAATGTGTAAACAAAACCATCAGCCTGATTCCACATACCTGTGCACTACTAGTGCCGTGTGACACTGCTGATCAAAAACGTCCCTTTGGACCACGAGTCACGGCCACGTCGGCTCCCAAACTAACTAAACAGAAACCCAATTAATAGGTTGGCACAGATAGAAAGAGAGGCTACAGGAGAAGCGTATACAGACGTACCTTCAAATGAGCCACAGCACCCACAACGCTACCTCGCACAAACATAGAACTAGCAGCATGGACGAATTACCTGGCTAAGGACCCCAGGTGTCTGTATAAATGCCCGTCTCAATCACTGCCCCTTCCCAGCCTCTAATGATGACGTACCCAAAGTATGAGAGCAAGAAAGGGAAGAGAAACGTCAAAACACAGATTGCCTTCAAGCAACTACTTCCACAGGCTACATATAGAGGGTGCAGCAGGTGTGGTTGCATCTGGGCCCGTCAGGTGTCAGGGCCCGCAGCCGGGCTCAGTGACATACGCGTCGCTCGACAAGCCCTTTCCTCTCGATTGCATCGACAGGCATCGCCCAATCCTCATTGTGACGTCAATCTTTCGCGGCTTTGCTTATATTCAGATTTGCACTGATATGTGAACAGAGGGTGTCTAATGCTATGTATTCACTTGAAAAGGCAAACTTATCTCAGTCATGGTGGTTATTATTTTGGGGGGAAAAGTAGCAATTCATAACAAAATCATATGCTTATCCTACAAACACTATAGAAACTATCAAAAAACTATTCAATGAAATGAATAAGTTCTTATTTTCTTTGGTATTTTTGTGAATAGCAATGATGATTGCGGGGGAATTTGTATGTTGTTGTCCAATGTCAAGTCTCTATTTGATCATGTGACAATACAATACACTACAGTTAAACCAATTATAAGGTCTGAAAACCAGTCCTAGTTTGTTGAGCACAGCACAACTTTACTCGTAACAATGCCTTTTAAGCACAAGAGTGGAAGTAGAAAAGGGCAAGAGAAAAAAGAACAGGAGGAGAGAGCGACAAAGCTGCCTAAATTATCTAATTTTGGCTTTTTAACTAGCCAGTCAATTAGTGTCCAGCCCACAGGGTCAGCAGTGCAGCAGTTCAGATGGGTTTAGCATCGCTGCTTCACTGCTCCTGCCCTCAGTGGTGTGTCAGCAACCATGCAACAGGTAACCCTGATAGATATACATTTCAAGACAAGTTATAGCCTACATACATTATGGTAGGGCAGGATTACTAGGCTACAAGGTAAATAGTGGTCGCCATTATTATTACATTCTAACAATGTTTAGGGTAAGAAATGTTCCTGCTGAGAGTCAAACAAGACTCATCGCGTCTGAAATATGTAAGGTTGATTAATTAAACACTATTTATATCGATAACAAACACCTTTAATTAGCGTTTCTTTTCTCTCTTTTTTTTTGCGTTCACTAGGGGGGCCCATCATAATATCTTGCACCTGGGCCTGTCGTTACTACGTTACGCCACTGCTTCTACTAGTGATGGCGAAATGAAGCTTCATGAACCCTCGAAGCTTTCCAGCCAGACGTGTTGAAAAAAGGTTCACTACTCGAAGCGTCGTTCGCTCTCTAGTGACACCTGCAGGTCAATAAAAATACGGTGTAAGAAAGATTTTCTCGGGACAGTGAATTTGTTAAATTTGTTGTGGTGCGCAAGGCCTGCTAAAATAACATGCACACAAACGTATGGTGGAAGAAAACGTTTCTCCATTAATTCAAATTTCATAGTAGGCGAATACAAGTACAATAAAGGCTTTATTTTTGTATGCTTTGTTCTAATAATAGTTCGATCTGTATATTAAGGATTACATGGTGGCACAACGGTCAGCGACGTCGGCTAGTACGAGGGACTGTTTAGTTTCGAGTCCTGACCAAAGCGAATTTTAAACGGTGTTTTACATTAAAAAAAAAGCCTGTAAATTATCTTTACTCTCTATGCCGTTGGAACAGAGTGAAAGTGCTTTTGGAATACTGGTCAGTACTTTTGTAAAACCAATTAGTGCTTCTGGACAACTGGTCAGTGCAGGGCACTGAAAAGGGGGAGAAAGTGCTTTGTGAAACTGGATCAAGTTCTTTCTCTTTCTAACTGGCTCTATAACTCTATCTCAAATATTCTATACTACCAACAACACCAAACAATCTAAATCTCCAACTATCGCTTATTCTCCAACCACTGACAATAACTACCACGAATACAAGATGAGTTTTGGGCCGTCGTATAGTCGAAGCGTCCCGCGAAAAGTGAACGAACGAACCACTTGGTGAGGCACTTGATTCAAATGAGGCTTCAGACGTCGTCGGTGACGTCATCTCGGCAAAACGATACAAGCCTCGATACGCGCTCCGGTGAGGTAGTGCTTCATTTTCGCGACACAAGCTCCGAAGCCTCGGGTTCATTTGTAACATCACTAGCTTCTACTAATACTATTACTACTAATACTACATAAATAAATAAATAAATAAATAAATGAGAAAAAAATAACTCTTGGAAGGTTTTGAGTTTAGCATGTAAGTCTATGGCTGCTTTCTCCAACAGTGAGCGTATCTGTTGTTTATTGAAACCTGAGGCACTCAATAGGTGGAGAAGTTTACCGGTAGGCTCAGGGTATGTGTTCTATCCTCGAGCCTGAGATCCTTATTCAGGTAGTGCACAAGGTACTCCTCTGCACGAGGGAATTTCAGCTGCATAAACCCAATGGCAATTCTCAGTGTAGAGAGGGCAGCCGAGATCTCATTCAGGAACCTGAAGTCATTCAAGATGCAGTTCCGGTCATTGTTGTTCAAAGGCTCCTGAGAACAAGGGTAAGATCGGGCAAATACGAAAAGTTAAATTGATGACATTTAAAAACTTTTTCCAAAGGGAATGTGTTCGAGGGGAACAGTTGTCCATACCAGCTGTTCCTTCACTGTGCTGAAGAAAGCCCGAAGGGTTGTTGTGGTGTTGTCCTCAAACAAGGGAATTGTCTGAAAAATAAGACAGGATAGTTCTTGGTCCAAAAAACAGAACCAATAGTGGTAACGTGCTGTGAACTGCTCAGGAAGACTCACTGTGACGTTGATGACAGGTTTCTCTGTGAAGAACCGGTCGACTATCTGCCTCTCCAGGCTCTTAAAGTTGTAGTTGGTGCTTTCTGTCCCATCCTCACACAGCACATGGTCAATGTTGGACATCGCAATAGTCAAGAAGTCTTGCTCAGGGGTGCAGTCAATGACATGGGAAGGTTTGATTTCACTGGTACTGACCCGTCTAGTATAAAATCAAACAGCAAAGGACATTCAGCACATAACTCAAAAGTGTTCAAAACAGGAGTAAGCTTTTCTGTTGATGAAGTACCAGTCTGATCAGCACACCAATCTGAACCGACTCAGATAATATTCTAGTGTACACAGGTAAAGAAGAGAATAAGCCTTTAAACTATTACCTGTTCTCTCCGGGGTTGGCGCAGTTTATACAGTCATTCTGCATTCTGACAAGGTAATCTGTCAGGGTGTACATGACTGAACCTTTCCTAGGCAAGAGGTCCAGTATTCTAAAGTCTTCCTCTCTCTTGTCCTTCAACTGTATAGGAATCTTGACGTCTGGAAAAAATGCAATACTATACCATGGTTGTGCTGGATTGAGTCCTATGTTAAGGTATTGAATACTATGGTTTATGGCCTCTAGATAGTGAGCAAAAGTTGCTGAGAGGCAAGAAGAGCCTTAGTTCACACATACAGCAGATTCCCATCAGTCATATTTACTAATGCGTAAACAACAACAATAATGAGCCCTTTAAAAGCAATGGTGAATGATCCTATTGGCTCTTTTGGTTGAGCTATATAGTTCACTCCTCAATTCATTCACAGCTCTTACTTAACCAGCCATTTTTGTCCACCAGCCATTTTTTTTCTCAAACACCTGACTTTTTAGATGAGACATGGCGATAGCTTACATTGGATTGCAGTCAAATGGGCCCAGATGGTTTTCAGAGTTTCAACATTTGCGTTGAAAACATGGACTTCATCATCTGCAAGATATTGATGAAAACCAACATGTAATTCTACCCTAAACCACATCAAAACCATTTCTATGCAAAAAAAATGGCAGGTTAAACATGTTCAATGATTAAATGTTGTTAGTCAATACAAGGTTAACTATCACAGGAAGTCGAAAATTACATTTTAGCATTTAGTGCATAAAAGCATTGTTTGCAACAACTGTTCAAACTATATTTAAGGAACTAAGGTTATTAGATTTTGCCCTATTAACTCTTGCTGTAGAGTGTTGTAGTGGAACTGTGTCACAGTCAGCATCAGCTCTGCTTGCTAGAAGTAAAAGTCAAAACATGACGCTGAAGTTGACATTTCACAGCAAGTCTGTCCGACTTCAGTAATGCTGCTTGAATTATAGTAGCACCAACCACATAAAGTTGTATTTATATAAAATATTAATATAAAATACAACTACACTCATAATCATGACAGTGTCATGCAAGAATCGCCATTCTCATATATTATATATTCAATGACTTTGTGATGTAGAAGGCCTGACATTGAAAGCCTGGTCAGATGCTCAGTAGGCTATTCATTTCCTGTTAGTCTCACAGTCATACGGTATATCTGTTTTATGTTCTGTATTAAACAGAAATTAAGAACGCAACATAAATATAACAGAAAGATGAGACACGGTATTGCATCCTTAGATTAAAACATTTAAGTATGCAGAACTGGTAGTGGAAGCGAGGGATCGGAATGAGGCAAGAACACACAAGACAAGTGGAGATAGGAGTTAAATCATTTGTAGCTAAATCAACCATGTTTCTGGTGAATTTTGGTTTACGAGGACTTTTCAGTCAAGGGACCTTTAAAGGAGCTGTCTAAGGCTGCTAAAAAAGCGAGCCAGTGGTTGTGGCTGAGGCTCTCACAGACTATTTGGGGTCCTGAATTAACCTGATGCATGTGAAATCCTTCAGAGGTGCATCTGAAGGTGTATCTGTTGTTGTCTCTGGCAGTGACGTGTCCTAATCAATATAATGGCATGTCTCTCACCTCTAATATTCTCTTTAATGAAGGTCCCAATTTTCACATCCTCGTAGCACTGCAGATCCACATTTCGAAAGTGATGCATCATTTTGTGCTGCAGGTTCAGCACTTGAGGAAGATGTTTGATGTGCCGTATGTGGACAGACTGTTAAAAGACATGGCATCGCTGACATCATGACAAACCATTGGGATTCAACACTGGAGATTTGTGTAATCAAAAGATAATCTAGTCTTTCCTTTCAATTAAATTACTTTTAGCACTTAAAAGGTGGTATAACTGCAAATACTATGTTTTTGTATTTTTACAACAAACTAATTAAATGTTCCTGTAACTAAAACATACATTTTTCAGGAGCTCTGTGAGCACAGACAGGTTTCTCCTCTCAACTCTCTGCTCAATCAGGCAGCTGAGCAGCTGAATGGTCATCCTCTGCTTGAACTTCCACATCAGGGGGAGGTTAAACACGCCTGTTGTTGGCAGGTCCTTCAGATCAGGCACTTGGCTGTAGACTAGCTGGGCTAGTGTCTTCATGCCTCCATTTCTGAGAATGGTACTGTGCACACTGGAGAAACAGGCCTCAAAGTCCTTCAAAAAGACAGAAGAACAGTTTCATAGACAAGTGCCTCAGCAATGGGGATGTATAAGGGCCTGCTCTTATCATAGGACATTGTTCCTTCTTACCATAAACAGTGTCTGAATCTTTTGATGAATGGATGTTTCCCAGTCCAATCTCTTCTCTTCGGTTTCTGTGGTGGGGATTCTGGTGTCTGTATCTGCAACATTGATAGACATGCTGAAGCAGCCCTTCTCATTCACAGTAACAACATGAACAGCACGTTTTCAATTGTTATCATGTATAGTTTGCTGTAATTCGGCACATGAACCGGGTTTTCCTTGTACTGTCAATGTTGTCACCTTTTAACCCCTAGCCTGTTTGCATCCCTGATTAAACATTTTGATGAAGTTTGAATTCATATGTTTCTTCTGAATTATAAGTCAGCATTGGTCACAAATCACAAGGGTCAATGCACCCATGAATACAAACATCAAAACAAACTGAAATGTGATTGTACCTGATTTGATCTCCATGATGTGTTTCAGGAATAGGTGGAAAGCAATCTCAGCATCTTGAGTTCTTTTTCCTAAAGCACTGGCAAGCAAGTCAATGTCTTTCTGGAGGTGGTTACACAGGTACGTCATTACATTGGTGGATGGAAACTGGATGATGCTTTGAATTTCCTAAAGAGAGATAGAAGGAGAGAGAGAGGGAGAGAGAGTGAGGGGGAGGCTCTACTGACACAAATGAAACTGCAGTGTAAAGTCTCAATCCCAATCTTTTTGACGGTACGCTGTCTAAAGGTCAAGTAGAATGTCAAGTATATTTCATAACACTACACTGACTTTGATGCCGCCAGTGGGCTAGGGTGTAGTTCACAAGTATTGGATGTTGCGTGTATTGGATGTCCAAATGATCTTTTTTGTACTGTAATAGTAACTGAAACTCTCCATCCCTAATAACTAAAAATACCTCTAAATGGTCCATTGTGCCCCAGATCAAAGATGAGTGAATGAGAGCTCGGACCAGAAGAAGGGGAGCCCCAAAAAGATTGCGCTCTCCCTCCTGACCTCTCCGACTCCCAGGGTCACTGAGGTTATGGCCTTTCCCACTTCCCTCTGCATTCCTAGGGGGTCACAAACAATTATATTGGTAAAGTATTCTCACTTATTTTTAAAAGGTTTTGTAAGTTTGTAACAAGGTTATTATCATGAACAGAACTGAACTACTTAAATACAAAATTGAAATGAAAATGTTTACACACCAAAACATAGTAAAACTGATCATGAATGTATTTTACTGTAGTGACAGGAACACTGGCTATAAAAACTAGAGCTGTCAAACGCTTAAATATTTAATCGCGATTAATCGCATTTATGTCGCAGTTAACTCAAAATTAATCCCGATTATTTTTTTTTCCATAATTTTTATTTTATTTTAATGCTCTTATCAACATGGAAAAGTGGATTGACTTATTTTTTGCAAATGTTTTATTTTATTGAAAAATAACATTTTCAAACAGGGCGGTACATTATACAATTATAAAGGGCACATTTCAGGTAAACAAGGACTCAGCCTGTAGTGCAGTTAAACCATGGCTTAATATTTCCTTTTTTTCAAGTTCGCTGTGAACATAGCAGTCAGGCCTCTTATTTCAGAAACAATGAACTGTAACAGTTAGGTTACCAATAAAAGGTAAGCCTACTACTTCTTTGCCTTCAGCCAGCTGCCTGTTGACATTTTCAGACAACAGAGTGAAGCTAGCTTCTTTTGCACAACACAACTTTTAAAAGTAAAATTTCCATTTAAAGCTATTTATCATCCAGTATCACGTCGCTCAAAATTCACTCAAACCGTAACGTTAGCCTACTACACAGTTTGAGAACATTAATCTAAAATAAATCAAATAAATTAATAAAAAAACCTTAATCTCGTGATAAAAAAATTGACAGGGTTAAAATAGGTTTACGTTTACGCCGTTTATAACACGTTTAACTGACATCACTAATAAAAACACTCACTCGATGTTTTGAAAACCCTCCACTGCTGTGTACTTCACACCACCAACATCTCGGCCACAGTGTAAGCATTTTCCTGTTACCACGGGTAGCCCACACTATAAACAATGATGACCAGAGATTAACATTATGGTATAAAACATGCATGGAAAAAAGGGAGTAGGAACTGATGTGATTTTGTTGGAAACTTACATCCCCAATTAAGACAGCCTCACCACACTGGCACTCTGTTGGGGAACATCTCTGTTAATATTCTTAATGGAAGAAGGTGTTTTTTTACTTCACCTAAGGTGTAAAAAAAAGTCTACTGTAAAGACAGATGTATACCGTACTCACGCCAAACCTTTTCCCCTGATGTCGCAACCCAATTCTTCATCTCATATGCTGAAGTTGGCATTGTCGGAAGAAAGAAGTCCTAAACAAAGAATACCCAGAGTGGTGAGAGAGCACTCAAACTAATCAATATGTTTCTCGATCGTGTTTTTCAATTCATGTATTATTAAGTATGAACATACAAGGTAGACCAAATCATTATTTATGTATTGCTGATGAATTAACAGTTGATTATGCAAATGGTTCACACATTCATTAAATAATATTGTCTTTGTGTTTTTCATTCATTTGTGCCATGATTTCAGAACAGACAATAGGTTAGAGGCAAGAGAAGCAACCTTGGCTTTTCCAGGACTGAAGCACAGGGTCCTCAGGAGCTCGACCTCAGGAGCTGCAGACTGGTGGACCACTAGAGCTGTGTGGAACACAATCTGAGACAGACTGGGGCTCAGCTCTGCTAGACGACCCTTAGTCATTTTCTCACAGATTCCAACAAGTTCTCTCCATCTAACATTTGTGTTGGGCTTCACCTTCATTTTATCAATCTAGAAAACCCACCCACACACACACACACACACACACACACACACACACACACACAATGTATATATATAGTATATGCACACCATATCATAAAACAAATGTGAAAATATATTTGGAATTAAAGACTTTTAAAATGTTGTTTAAAATGTTGTTCGGTCATACTGCTCAAAGGCCAGGGATTTTTATAATCTCTAGATCCATGGACTTTACACAACACATTACTGAACCCAATCACAACCGTGGCGGGGAGGCGGGGCCGTCATGTGTTAATGATCCAGTAACTACTCTCAAAACAAAATGAAGGACAGCACTTGACTGGCTAAAACCTTTTTTGTTTCAAGGGTGCTACAAACAAAAAGCTCCATGGAGAAATGAGGAAATAATTTAACTTAAGAGATCTTGCAGAAGGTCTGAGCGTAGATGGAGAAAGACCAAGCTACAGGTCCACCTTGATCATTTTAGGGATCATCTTTCAGTCTTTAATAAAGCAATAAGAAATGCTAGGAAGGATAATTTCTGTAATTTGATATCCATAAATTCTAACAATTCCAGGGTGCTCTTTTTCAACAATCGACAGCCTTATACTGTAAATCCTGCACCCAAATAAATGATAGTCTCTTTTCAACCAGAAACCATCTCCAACCTTCCCTTTCTAAAAAAAATCCTGGAAAAGAATTGTCTTTAAACAGTTAAATAATAACTGCTAACTGTGCCTTTGACACTTTCCAATCTGGTTTCCGTTCCAATCATAGCACAGAAACGGCATTAGTCAATATTGTAAATGACCTCAGGATTAATGCTGACTCCAACAAAACATCTCTCTTGGCCCTTCTGGATCTGAGCGCAGCCTTTGATACTGTCGATCATGATATCCTTATTGATAGACTTGAAAATTGGGTTGGCCTTGCTGGTCCATATAAAACTGGCCTGGAATTCTTATCGCCCTCAGAGACCACAGCACAAAAAACATTTGTATGACTTGTGGGGTCCCTCAAGGATCCATTTTAGGGCCTTTACTCTTCAGTCTATAAATGCTACCCCTTGGTAGTGTCATTAGGAGGCACAACATCGACTATCATAGCTATACAGATGACACCCAGCTCTATATTTCTGTAACACCCAACAACTACAGCTCTTTTGAATGTTTAGTGAATTGCATTTCTGATATAAATGCATGGATGTCACATGACTTCCTCCAGCTCAACTAAGATGAAAGAGAGGTATTATTCATTGGTGAAAATAACTAAAGAGAGAAACTTTCTGTACATTTAAAAATACTAGCACTTAACACCAAGCACCAAGCCAGAAAGCTAGGTGTCATATTTGACTCAGATCTCAATTTTGAAACCCATATCAAAAATATAATTAAAACATCTTTTTATCACTTTAAGACACATTGCTAAGATGCAACCGTTTCTCTCTCAGGGTGACTACTGTAACTCGCTCTTGTCTGGTCTACCAAAAAAAGCCATTAATCAACTACAAACAAAACAGAATGCAGCAGCGCAAGTCCTCACTAAAACAAGACGGAGAACACACATCACACCATTATTAAAATCACAGCACTGGTTACCTGTTAGTTTCAGAATAGATTTCAAGATTATCTTACTAGTCTATAAATCACTCCATAATCATGCACCTATATAGCAGACATGCTCTCAAGATACACCCCCAGTAGATCCCTGAGGTCCTCTGGCACTGAACTTCCAAAAGCCAGGACAAAGAGAAGCAGCTTAGTTTCTATGCTCCTAGCCTTTGGAATACTCTGCCAGAATTCCTTAGAATGGCTGACACAGTGGAAAACTTTAAACATGCACTTAAGACATACCTCTTTGATCTTGCTTATCACTTACTGTAACATTTATCTGTTTACTTATGTGTCTCTTTACAAGTGTTTTTACCCCCCCCCCCCTTTTTCATCTGCTGTGAGGCACATTGTGCTGCCTCCTGGTATGAACTGGCTGTACAAATAAAGCTTGATTTTTATTTGATTTGATATAACTTTATTATTAGATTGGCCTCGTTGATGACTTGAAGACTGACAGCACCCATTGACTTTTGACTGGTATCCAGATGTTACCATGAACACTAGCTACAAAGCGCAGAAAAAGGGTTCATTCACAGTTCACAATCAAGAATAGTGGGCCTACAAGTCATAAAAATTCTTACTTACTGCAGCTGACATCACATTGCAATAATAGAGAGTATTTTGCTCTAGTACACTGGAAGAAAGCTGGCATCATATGAATCAGATCAAACTTACAAGTGAGCCAAGTGGGAACATTCTGTTTTGTGTGGCCTGTTTGACAGCTGCTAGTGCCATGCACACAGGGAAGTCCTTTGAGCTCCTGTCAACATCCTGCATGGAACACAACAGACACGTCCCAGATATAATAAGACCATTGGATTCATCTTAAATGTTCATTCAGGTGTGGTTATGGTGATTTAAGAGCTTGTAGGAGCATTTCAGAAATAATAAAAAAAAAAACGTATGCCATATTTTGGGTAATACTAAAAATGTCCTTGGCGTAAACATGTGATGGTAGATGCCATATCCAGTGTCAACTGATGACATTGCTTAGAATTTTGGGACCTTTTAGGAGCATTTCAGACATAAAACATAAGCTTGTTTTCACAAAATCCCATATTTTGGGTTATAATTGTAATGGCATAGTGACATAACCTTTGCATAAACAAGGTTTTATCAATTCACATTGACATTGCTTAGAATTTTGGGAGCATTAACAGCTTATGTTACATGATTATAAACAGTCATAGCTCATATCTCAAAAGCTTTTATGGCAATTACTGGTAATGGTTATTAAGTCATGAAATGGTTCAAAACATGAAAAAAGAAAGGAACAGTAGAAAACCTGCAAAATAGCCAAATACAGCACCTGTGTAATTTGCTGAGATGGATCTCCCATTGAGTCAAGCATGATGCGTTCATACGTGTCCCCATACACAAGAAACGGATCCATCTGCTCAACTGATGATTCCTGATGACAAGAGCAAGTTTTTACATTGCAACACTATCCACTGGCAAAATGAAAATGGATGGACTATTTTGTTGACTTTGACCGACACATCTTATCTGTTGAGATCGGGTGAGATTGGGCATGCTTAGTGTGGCATGTCTGTAAGAAATTAAAGGCTGACCGGGTCACCATCATAAATCACATGACTACAAAACTACAAATAACTACAAATAGAAATTAATAATATATTAAGATGTTAATTGTTGTATGTTAAGTCCCATCATGTTTCATGTAATTTTTGGCAGTGACTATACCACACTGAGCATGCTCGATCTCCCAGGTGAGGTGCTATAAGATGTTTTTTTTTTTATCAAGTGAACAAAAGATCGCTGGAAGATCTCTTGTCTAAAAATGTAAACCTTAGTAAAAGTCAAAAGATGAGAAAACTCAAAAATCTATTTGTCACCACTTCTAACCACTTCTAACCATGGCTCCCTAAAGCATATCAGGACATGTCCCCCAGTTGAAACTACGCAAAACTCTCAATCAATACAAACCTATACAGTACATTTATTTAAACTACATCCCCCTGATTGGACCAGATGCTTTAAACTTGTGTTTGTGGTTCTGTAACCCTCCCAGACCCAAAATAGTACTCTCACTCACTCAACATCCACTGATACTATTACACTGCCTCTTATTTATCCTCCGAGGCGTAACGCTGCATTGCTGAGGTACAACGTGAAGTGGGGAGTGATAATCAAGCGCATAAATGTGACCGTAATGACATATCAAATGTTAAAACATGTGTTCGGTAACTTAAGGAGATGATGCATTTCAAGGAGTATATCCTTATGAGCTAAAATTGTATAAACATTTAGCCGTAGTAACTAGCATATGATGTGATTCGCCTTGTTAAGAGTCGGCTACGGTGTAAAGCACTGAAGGAGTAGGCTATTTTAGCTGCAGTTACGTTAACCTAAACACCACAGAGACTCCCTGTTTTAAATGTGAAAAGCTCTGTTGGAGCAAAGTTACCTTTGCATAGGTGTTTGACTACAGTCTTCTAACATAGCAAATAATTGCTACTATTGCAGCCAGTCAACTGACCAGCCTTGCAGGTATAAAATATTTTTTTATTTTACTAATTTTTAGTCTCGTCATCAAAAACAAGACCCAATACAGAGCCATCCTGAGCAATGACATGATAAACGCCTTGATGACAAGAAAGGTAGGTGAGCATGGCTGCAAAGAGGACAAGCCTTCACAGATGCTCTGCTCAAAAAGGCAAACTTGGCAAGCTTTGAGGCAAAGCAGTCAAGAGCAAGTATCAATGCAAGTAGATAGTGTCCATTCCCACACCCCACCATGACACAAAATAAATGGTTTGAGAATTTTCTCTCCTGATTTTTCTCATAAACATAAACACATTTACGAGTGCAAATGTTACCTGGTCTGTGAAGCTTCCCTGTGAAGGTATTGCCCATTTAAACTTGTCACCTAATTGGTGAACGATGTTGAATCCATATGTGTTGCACAAGTTTCTCAGCAGGTAGATCAGTATCCATGGATTGTTGGAGGCTGATATGAGCGTTTGCAAACTTTGAAGCAGCTGGTCCTTCCCCTCACTAGCAGTCACTTGCTCATCTGTGTGTGATGATGGTAATGATTATTATTGATAGTTGTAACAGCAGAACTCAGTCTTTCTGAACACAAAATGAACAAGACCTACCTTCTGTTAATACACTGTGTATCATATCAGAGGCGACTGAGAGAGCAAATCTTAATTTTGCAATCGTATGAAGGTCCTCAGCAGTGATGACATCCGGCTCAGATGTGGTGGATATGCAGGTCCTGAGACACTCCTGTGCCTTCTGGAGAAGACACCCTTGGTTTGATGAATGGATGTGATCCTAAATGAGAACACACGAGTTAGAATTTCCAGTTTGGTGGAGCAGACACTGCATGTGTATCCGGTAAGCATGAGTGACTGACCTCTATGCTGCGCACCATCATGGAGTAAAGCTCCTCAGTGTTGTCCTTGCTGGAGCTTAAAGCCGCTTCCATGAACCTCTGCAGCTGAGGAGCTGACTCCTCCATTCTGACAAATCAATCATTTGGAGAAGTCTTTCAATCTTTTAGAGTTGACAATTATGACAAAAGAATATCCTGTGCAACATTTTCTGACCAAAAGGCAGATTTGCATCTACTGTATCTAACTTTTTCTACGGTTTCAATGAAATTGACAATACCAGCACAAATTACCGGATTAAATTAAAATTCTGATAAATTATAAGTGACAGAAGGTTTTACCCGCATCGAAATAAAATCTTCAGCACAAGAGAGTTAGTAGTGGGGTCAGGCTTCAGATATTCCTCCAGTGTGGACTTTTCTGATATTTTAGCTGTGGACAACATTTACACTCTTATTCAGCAACAGGGAAATCACACAAAGCAGACACATCCTTATACAACTACTACTGACAATAATTATAGTATTGATGGGCAAATAGAGAAAGATAACACAGTCAAAAACTGTGACGTCCATTATCAAACAATTCAGTTTCATTTCACCCCAACTGGACATATTCCTCAGAATATTTCAAGAAAAATGCCTCTTAGTGCATATGTGTGTTTAAATAACAAACAAAATGCATACTAATACATGGCCCCATACAAATTGTATTTCACCTCTCAAGTATGAAATGTGACTACACAAACACAGTATGTCAGAGTCCTAAGTGATGGGGAAATAATTGCTTTAGTGCATTCCACGTTTACTGCATATAGATACCTTCTGCAGATGGGCTGCCCCTCACATAGTTCATCAGCTTTTCCACTATTTTGTCGGTCAGCTGTGCTTTGGTTGGAACAAAGTTCCACATGAACTCAACAAAAGAGGAGTTGCACTTTCTCCTAAATCGGTTCACTTTCAAAAACGTTTCCCTAAAAACACACACACACACACACACAGACAAAACATGACTTAAACTATCCTGTTACCATTTCACTAACATAATCTTTTTTTTGGTCAATATTGTTTCCTTACTTGTCCACAACTCCACACTCTTCGTAGTCAGTGCTTATCTCTTCATTGCATTTCCTGCAGTGTTTATCACTGTGTGCCCTCAGACATGATAGATGGAACATGTGTCCACATTCTACTTTAGCGGTGTCATCCTCTGTGAATTCTTTATCACAATATTTGCACGTAACCCTGCAAAAACATAAGGCAAACACAGTCATGCTTTAATTCTTTTCTGTTTTTGTGCCATGGCTACTCTCTTGCTTCAACTGTATCTGGTGAAGGAAATGAAACATATAATCTAACCACAGTGAAACAATAATAACAAGAATAAATGAATCAAACCTTAAGTCAATCCAATTCAGCTGCAGTAGAGCAGGTGGATTTGAAAGAAACTTTGGCTTAAAAACCCATGTAGTAATTATTTACTCAGTAACTGAAAACATTTTACTCACTTGAACATATTGCAAGCATTCTTTCCACATTGTGTCAGTGTTCCTGTGACCTTCTCAATCACGTACTCCATATTGTTTCCATGCTCAGTGTTGAGGTTCTAAGCAGACAAAAGTGGGGGACATTTCACTTTATTGATCACAACAACAGCACACACAAATGCAAAAATAAGAAGACAACTCATACCTTCCACATCCAAATTAAATTTAAAACAAGAAGTCTTAAAAGTTTTTTGTCCATGTTTGTCTCTTCCTGAAGAAGGTGATCCATGAGAAGATACATAATCCGGGTGCTTTGCCAAAAAAGCCTACACATGAAGAGACATACAATTATCAGGGGAGCCACAGCGTTACAGTACATCAGATGTATTTCATGTCTCAAATTCTGGCATAATTTATACTTTGACCCTACTTGATTTCTCTGATGAGTATCTCCCCGTTGTCTCTTAGCCTGGTCACCAGGACATTTTCAGAAAGTATCACTTCCACTGTCATCTTCAACGACTTGACTTTTGTTAGCCACTTCTGGCAGCCAGCAATGTCCTTCATTATTGCTTTCTTTGGCCGGAGGCTTTCAATAGTCTGTCTTAATGCCTAAAAGGAATAAGGATACACTTCATTGAGCAAAGAATGAAAAAGTGTTCTGCCTGACATTTCTCAGAGACCCCGAGAACTGTTTTCTGGAGGGAGCTAACTTTTGAGCACAGGGACATTCTTTATATCATTGTATTCATCTACATATCAAAGGTTTCCGCAAACGTGTATTGATAAATTCATAGACATCTCTTTTTTTGGAATCTTTGTGAATTATTCTCTGCTACTCCAACACTGTGACATCCATTATCATATGTTATCCTTAATCTCTTGACAGAAATTGTATTATAATAACTGTAGGAAATTTAACATAATCTCATAAATTACCTCTGTTGCCTCTCCAACAGCCACCAAGTTATTGTTCTGGAGGTACAAATTGTAAAGATGCTGATGATTGTCTTGCATGTACTGATAGGCAACAAACAGCCAGGGAAGAGAGACATTCTCTGGATCTTCTCCAGTTAAATCATGGTAAAGGCGTGGGGTCAGGTTGAGGAGTGTGTGAGAGAAGGACTGCAGGAAACACACAAACACACACAGACACACACACACACACACACACACACACACACACATACACACACAGACAAACACACAAACACACACATACACACACACACACACACACACACACAAACACACACACGCACACACACACAAACACACAAACACCCTCACATACAGTCATTAGACCTCATGAAATAACGCCATAATAAGAATCTGAAAGCACAACAAAACCTAATGGGAGGAAAATTACCCTTACCTTGTTCAGGTCATGTGGGTATGATGTCATAGTCATGTTCACCAGGTCCTCAGAGAACCGGGCAAACAGCTGGTCGTTCCCCCTGATGTCTTTCACCCAGTCCAGGGGGATGAGCTCTTCAAATGTAGACAAGTACTCCAGGTGTGGGTAAAGAGATGGACCTAAATTACAAGATAAATGTAGTAAGTAGATCTATACTGCAGATACACTGAATGGCATACTCTTCATGGTTTGCATATGCGCAGTGTCATACTGCAAAACTGTCCAGCAAAATCAATGTGCAGTGCTACCTAAAATAAATAGTTCCATCTCTGGGGAATGTTTGATGTCAAAACATCCTGGTTTGTCATTTGGAACGCTGCAGTTCCTTTAACCAGACCACAACACTGATGCAGATTAGATCATGTAATCACAATAATTACCCTTAAGATTGATAACATTTGACCAAAGGCAATGCAGTCTCTCTTTTAACACCCAGCCGAATGGGAAATGGCAGGTCCTTGACTCGTCATTCAGTCTTGTGCTTGACACAACACACACTTTAGCTTGAGATCTGTAAAATAAGGGATAAGAATCACTAAATGGATCATAGAAAGAGAAAGATTAAATATCAAGGAAGATTCTAAAGACCCTCTCCAGTGAAAATCAAGGTTTCAACCTGATTAACATGTCGATATAATATTTGTTATACGATACACAACATATCATGAGCGAAATAAGCAGGCAACACGATTTTTCACCATGGAACTGCAGTGTACCAACAACATTTTCAAAAACACGGAATTGTGAGGAACAGAGATGAGTTTGTAGGGGTTTAATCAATGCCAGGAGATGAACATTAATAACTAGAATGCGTTTCGTGAACGAACTGCGAGAGTGTGCTTGCTCTGTTGCGGCCATGACAGAGAGAACAAGTGCCTTGGAATTGGGGCAGGTGTTAGCCGTGGGCGCCTACCACACACACTCTACCTGCTGGATGAGCATGCACAAATGAGTATGCATGAGTGAGTATGCATGAGTATGCATGAGTGAGTAGAGCCCTGGTATGGAAGGTGTCTCTTAATATTCCTATTTATACAGTTGAATGGAGAGGGACAGAGACAAGAGGAGCCTTGGAACCTTGGCGCAGGTGTCAGTGAGAGGTGTCAGTGAAGCACAGGTGCAAGCCAGTTTAATGACCCCATTATGATGTCATAATGCCACAGAGTTCTGCCATGCAAGTCTATGGGGAAAAAAGGTGATGGAAAAAGACGAATAAAAGGAGTGGCAAGGAGTACCGCCACGAAAAGGTATAGCAGGGTGCACCGGTTCGGGCCCGACGTTTCGGTGTTTGAACGGCGTCTCTACCTCGAACGGGCGAGGCCTGATTCGTCGCAAGAAAAACGGGGAGAAAAAATAGCGAAGAACAATAGTGTGCTTCCCTTCGGGCAAGCACACTAATGAGAGAAACAAAACAACCTTAATCATCATCTCAGTTGATACCCATAGAATGCCAGCTGTTTAATGTTAAGTAGACGTCT
Source organism: Sprattus sprattus (assembly GCF_963457725.1). Lineage (NCBI taxonomy): Eukaryota > Metazoa > Chordata > Actinopteri > Clupeiformes > Clupeidae > Sprattus > Sprattus sprattus. The sequence goes on from NC_137928.1 coordinate 2,296,113, forward strand.
AAAAGCCTTTCAAACAAAACAGATGGAAAGACAGAGAGGGAGGAAGACAACATATCAAGGAAGACATTAGCGAAATAAGCAGTCAACATCATGGCTAAGTGCAGGGTGCGATTTGTCCAAAAACCAGAGGAGGGGATGTTTTTTGTTTTTTTTTTATCATGAAAAAAAACCAAGCAATACATAGGCCTAGTTCTCTTCATATACATGCATCATATATGTCTATCATGATATGATAATCGCTGCTAGACGCTCAGTTCTTGTGTTCCCTCTCATTCACGTTGAAATACTGAAAATTAAACTTTGAAACTGAAACGCAACTGTTTTGGACAGAACTCGCTAATTCAGTGAACAAATATTTTCATATTCATTGTACAGTAGCCTATACACGGAAATTAGCAAAGCCAGCGAATTCTGAGAATGCCGACAGTTCGGGTAAGGTGAACGTTACTGCCAGCGATTGTAAGTAGGCCTAAACGCTGTCACAACTTGTCTGGTTTTTCATTGTTTTTTTAATAATTGAGGGTTATCCCCCCCATGTATGAAATTCATCCAGCTGAGGTGGGGATGTAAAAACCAGAGGGGGGGTAAATCCCCCCCATCCCCCCCGGCAAATCGCACCCTGGCTAAGTGTTTGCACCTTGGAACAAGCCATTTAAAGGCCATGAAATATTTAATTTCATTAAAAACTTCTACATGTGTAATTGTGAGGAACAGAGATGAGTTTGTAGGGGTTAATCAATGTCAGGAGAGGAGAGGAACTTTATTTATGTTGAGAGCTGAACTCCACTGACTGAGTGACTGGGATGTTCAGCAGGTTCCACTGATCTCCTTGAAAGATCCTGAGCCACAGCTGTGCCATCTCAGGGGACTGATCACTGATGAGGTCAAGGTTGTTGTCACCGTCAATGACGGCCAGGATCTGGGCCAAGGCAGATGCCACAGTGTCTTCCAGGTGAACCCAGAGCATGTGTCTAAGAAAATATCATAAAGTAATTGTGAAATAAACTTGCAGCCTTGTCTTATAGAATACAACAGTATGTGCTCTAGGAGAACATACGATTTCTAGACGCTGGGAACAGGAAAGTTTATTCCAAATAGTCACCATGCTTCTTGCCTCATCATTTTACAGATCAATGTAGATGTAATGAGTTTTGGTGTGATTTGGTGTGAAAAAGAAGCACTTCTGTGCCTCAAATTTCTTGAAATATTATAGAATACTCCTCTTGATCTTAGGTGTTCTTCCAAACGTATTGTCTATCAAATGCCCCTGAAGTCATGCAAACGACTAGAGCACTTCAGAAAGGTCAAGTCATTGTAGGTTTACCTGAAGGAACCTCCCTCAGCAACAAAGTGCCCCGACAAAGCTTGGGCAATGACCCAATTTTCCTTTTTCTCTTGCACTGAGAGGAGGCTGATGATTCTTCCCGTTAATATGCTGATGAAGACTTTTGACACTACAGAGACATAAGCTTAATAAATGATATAAGCAACAATTTAAAAAAAAAAAATGAAATAATGTACCATAAATAACCTGCTTACCTTTATACTTTTCATTAAGTAAGCTGTGGAGAATTTGGATGCGCCTTGTTGCCCTGTGTGTATTATCTGCTTTGTCTTGCAGCTGCAAAATGCCCTTCTGCAGAGACTTCTTGATCAGAAACACTGTGTCTACCAGGGGGACCTACAATGCAACAGTAAGTAGTGTAAATAAACGTTGACAATTTAATGAGTAAACTTGTAATTTAGCTCAAGATAAACTTCACAGTATCAGCACTTGCACCGTCCTATGATATTCATACAATGACTATCCTATCCTAGTTATACTATACTATAATCCTATCTAGAATAATATGATCAGGCCTGGGGTGGGTAATCGGGAAAATCGGGAGAGTTCCCGGTGGGCCACTTCACTTCTGGGCCGGTCGAGAAATAAATATTATAATTTTTTTTTAAGATTTATTTTTGGGCTTTTCGGCCTTTATCTATAGCTGAAGTGAAGAGTGGGACAGGAAATGAGAGGGAGCATTGCATCACCTTAACAAAGTCGAGTACAGCAGACTTTATTAATATTTCCGGAGCATTTAAAATCAATACACCCGTATTAACAATACATTAAGAGTAGTAAACTCTCAGTTCTATGATCGTTTGGATATTACTGTCACAACTTAAAAATAAAAGGCGATTTTCAGGGATTAGTCTACAAAGTTTTATTAAGTCCACCGAAAGTAGCCTATGTGAGCTTTAACAAGCTTGTCCACTAAACATCGCATTGTCCCACCTGCAAAGCAGTTTCATTAAACCTCCCCGATCCTCATGATATCCAGCTTTTCTTGAAAGTTCCGTCTTGAAAATGGCGTTGAAATTGTATCAAAAACTGGAATTATCAAGTTGGTGTAAACTAGTTCCTTTGAGTTGTTTAATGTAATTATATTTAGTCTTACCAATTGAAACAACTAGCCTAATAAGCATTGAGACAAATGTACGTTTGCGCTATGTGTACGTTTCCGCATTAGCCAACTAAACTGAGCACTGAGGCACTGCATCAGTCTGCCTCAGTATCCAATCAAAGGACGTTTACGTGTCACGTTCAACGCAAGGCCTGCTAGCTGGCCCAATGTCGCCAACTATAAATCTGATTGGTTATCACAACTGTCTGTTTCAGTTAATTCAACTTAAATGAAGTGAAACAGCCAGTTGTGATAACCAATCAGATGTACAGGCGCCTTCACTGAAGGCCTCAGGGAAGATTTCTTGGAGCCTGGCAACACTACAGGCGCCCTCACTGTTAATTCTGAAGGCCTCGGGGAAGATTTCTTGGAGCCTGGCAACACATGATAGCTGAAATATGATTGGATGAAAGCTCTAACGTAAATAAACAACGTTGGAAGCTACGAAATGGAGAGAATGGACTATGGGGAATAATTTAATACATATTTATGAAAAGAAAATATTAAAGTTAAATTTATTTTCTGATGATGTTTAGGCCAGCAGAGAAGGCCTTGCTGGCCCTGACTGACCACCACTGCTGCATGGGTTGTACCATGTGAGAAAGTTCTCCCCGTCCTAATTGAGTTGGTTGGGTCCATAGCCCGTCTTTTCCAAAAAGTTTTCTCAGATAGGCTACCGATAGCGGGGCCGGCCCTACCACAAGGATAAGCGTCAGGGAGGATGGATTGGAGGAAGAGGCCAGGTGGGGCTGAAAAAGCCAAGTTGAAGTTAAGAAAGGCATTGGAGGAGGATGCTGCCAGATGTGTAAATGTACCTATTTATTTCTAAGAGGACAGACACTGGTAAAGAGAGACATATGCCTAATGATTAGCAATGTAACTATTCGGCTAACTTCGGATTTCGCTTGTCTTGACCATAAAAACTTTTCTGAAATAACATGGGCTCCCTAACTAAGCAAATGTCTGTTTACGTTTGATGATAGAGCTACTGTTAGCACATTACAAACTGAGCTGTCTAGCCGAGCATACCAGTGGGAGAGACTGAAAAAGTCCTCTCTTGAAGGTAATACTGTCAGGGCATTTAGTGAGGTGGCAGAGGAAGGACAGGAGGATAGTGGAGGACTACCGTATATGGAAGAACCAGAGATGGAGCTTGAATGCAGGACCTGTTCCTCCTGCAAAAACTGTGCCATTTTTGTCCATTTAATACTCTCACAGTACAACCTCCTCACAGATCCTTATCATGTTATTGGGTGAACATATAAGTTTCTGTTGACTTTGTCCATCACACAGGTTGCATGTGAGAAAAGCTTCTCAACTTTAAAATTCGTGAAGAATAGGCTACGAAGCTCACTGAGGAAGGACAACTTGGAGGCTTTTGATGTTAATGTGCACAGAGAAGGAATTCCTCATGTCTAAAAGCAACGACACAGTTATGGATAAAGTGCCTGAAACCAGTGCACTGCTTAGGTGGTTACTGATGCTGTAGATGATGTTTGTGCTATTCGCAATGTAACTGTATACTGTACTGTGAGTTGAACGATAAACATTAGTTCAACATGCCTCTTTGTTGAAGAGTGGGATACGTTTCAAATGCTTTATTTATTTATTTCTGCTTTTGTTGATTTATCAACCTATCTTTGTGGAATAGTGGAATATTTTTTGTTAACTTCTCAGCTTAAGTGGATTATTATTTAACCTTTACATTATTTGACCATCCGCTTTTTTCAATCCTTATGGTCTTTTACAAACCTCTGCCAGGCAAAGTACAACGTTGTCCCGGAAGAAAAACTTGCTTCCTTTAGCTCTGACAATGTTCCCCAACTCTGAGAAAATGTTTTTTCCAGCAGGGCAATGCTCCATGCCACACAGCCAGGCCAGTAAAGGTGTGGATGGAGTACCACCAGATCAGGACCCTGTCATGGCCAGCCCAATTTCGAGACCTGAATCCCATAAAAAAAACCTCTGAAATGTGATCAAGAGGAAGATGGATGGTCAAAAGCCATGAAAAGAAGCCGAGCTGCTTGAATTCTTGCGCCAGGAGTAGCATAAAGTCACCCAACGGCAATGTGAAAGACTGGTGGAGAGCATGCCAAGACACATGAACGTTGTGATTTTAAATCAAGGTTATTCCACCAAAATATTGATTTCTGAACTCTTCCTAAGTGTAAGCATTAGTATTGTGTAGTTTAAAAATGAATATGAGCTTGTTTTCTTTGCATTATTCGAGATCTGAAGACACTGCATCTTTTTTGCTATTTTGACCAATTGTCATTTTTCTGCAAATAAATGATCTAAATGACAATATTTTTATTTGAAATTTGGTAGGAATGTTGCCAGTAGGTTATAGAATAAAACAAAAATGTACATTTTACTTTAACACATACCAATAAATAGTAAAACCAGAGAAACTGATAATTTTGAAGTGGTCTCTTAATTTTTTCCGCGGCTGTATGTTAAGGTTCACTAGTGACACAAACTTAGTAATATCAAGTAAAGTGCTCCTGCCTGACTCAAGCTACACTTATGTTAGTGAAGCATGGAATACGACGTCGTGGCTAGATCACATTGTTTCCACTGTTGATGCTCATGCTTCATTGGAAAATATTGAGATTTGTTATGGGTTAGCCACCTCTGACCATATCCCCATTGCCATGGTATTAAATGTGGACAACGTTCCCAAGCTGGTCAAGCATGAGGACAACAGCAATGTAAAGATCGATTGGGAGAAACTATCCAATGATGATGTCCGCAAATATTACTTCAGGTCTGATGAACTTTTGAGTAAGGTATATCTTCCCATGAATGCTATTTGTTCCACTAATGTGAACTGTGATGACTCCCCCCATGGTGCATGTTTGTGTGATTTTTATAACAACATAGTTAGAGCTCTTCTTGAGGCTAGCAGGTGTTTATTAACTCACTCCAGGAAGGCCAAGAACATCAAGCCAGGGTGGAATACATTTGTAGCTAGCCATCATGCTGCAGCCAATGCAGCCCATAGGGCTTGGGTAATAGCTGGTAGGCCCAGGCAGGGACCTGACCTTGATTATAAAAAGAAAATGAATGCTAAGTATAAATATGCTCTGCGCTATATAAACAAACAAGAGCAGGTGCTGAGTGCTCACTCAATGGCTGATAATATGCTCAAAAATGACATCACTAGCTTCTGGAAGGAGGTAAAAACCCTTAATAGGGCTAAAGCATCTCTTCCACGCAGTATAGAGGGGGTAACCGATGCAGTGGCAATTGCTGACCTATGGAGGCAGCATTATGCAGAACTGTTTAATTGTATTAAATATGAGCCTTATCATATTGGCAAAATAGATCAAGAAAATATTTGTTTTACCCCCAATGATGTTCTTAGTGCCATAGGGCAACTTGCAGACAAGAAAGCTAGTGGCCTGGACAACATCACTGCAGAGCACCTTAAGTTAGCTGGGCCCAGGTTGGCAGTGCTATTGTCTATGTGCTTTACTGGAATTGTGACCCATGGTATATTGCCAGAATCCATGATGTCAGTAGTTCTTGTCCCAGTTATCAAAGATAAGGCTGGTAAAATTGGAAGCATTGATAACTATAGACCCATAGCACTTGCCAGCATTCTCTCCAAAGTGCTAGAAAGATTAATCCTTGACAGGATAAGTGAATTTATAACCACCACTGACAATCAGTTTGGCTTTAAGCCCAAGCATAGTACTGACCTTTGTATTTATGCTCTGAAAGAAGCAATAGACACATATAGAAGGCAGGGATCTACTATGCTTATAGGGTTTATTGATGCATCCAAAGCATTTGACCGCGTCAACCACTTTAAGCTGTTTAGTAAGCTCAAGCTTCGGGGTGTGCCCAGTAGCTTAGTACGCATCCTTGCTTACTGGTATGCGAACCAGAGCATGAGTGTAAAATGGGGGAACATCTTATCTACCCCTTTTAAAGTTGGGAACGGGGTCCGGCAGGGAGGTTTATTATCCCCAGCCCTTTTTAATATCTATATGGACGACCTTTCCAGGCAGCTGGGGGAATGCAGTACAGGTTGTATGATAGGTGATTCACTGGTCAACCACTTTATGTATGCAGATGACCTGGGCAAGCTCTGGGGGTGTCCAATAGTACCAAATACTTAGGGCACATTATCACAGACACATTGGAGGATGATGCTGACATGTTTAGACAGAGGAGATTGCTCTATGTCCAAGCTAACATGTTGGTTAGAAAATTCCACCACTGTACATATGATGTTAAAATGAATTTGTTTAGAGCCTACTGCACCCCTCTCTATACAGCTCCACTCTGGGTGAATTACAAGAAGGAGAGCTTGCGTAAATTGAAAGTAGCCTATAATGACTGTCTTAGGATACTCCTGAAGAAACCCAGGAGTACTAGAGCCAGTCAGCTGTTTTGTAATATGGGTCTTACCACCTTCATGGCCTTGCTGAGGAACCTTACTTTTAAGTTTATGTGTCGGCTGGACCGCTCTTCAAATGTATTAATTGATCTGATGACAGACCCTGGCCGCAGCTCTGTCAAGTACACATCTAAGATCTGGGAACACTGGCATAAGTGCCTTTTTTAGCCCTTCTTTCCTTGTGTATTTATATGCATTTATGAATGTATATTTATATGTAATTTATTGATTTTATGTATTGTACATCTCCCATGTGGGCCTTGAGCCTGTAATAAAGTTTATTACTAGTATTACTCTTCCTTGTCTTTCACCTCCTCCTCCGACTCCTAATCATTAGTAATAAAGAATTATGACCATAGATGAGCCAGGAACTGTAAGGATTTTGGAGGAGGTGTCCAGCTTATTCAAAAATACCATGGATTCATGTTAATTTAGTATAATCATGATAAATATTATGACAGTAGCATCAAACCTGTTCTTTTAGTGTCCTTTCTTGAGGATCGAAAGAGTCTTCCTCTGAAAATTCGAATTATAATGATTATGTTAGTATTCTTGTTTTCAGAATGGAAAATATTCTATGTATGGAAAATGATTAAATTGGCACATACAGGATTCATGTCATTTTTCTTTCAACAATAAATTGAACTGGTGTGGAAATTATCATCCATAAATGCATAACAAAAGTCCAGGATCGGGATTTGTATCATTGATCTATCAATCTAGTCAGTGTGCCATGTTGCTATAAGGAATGGGCATGTTGCTTGATAGTAAAATGGGTATTACCAAAGCAGGAGGTAGAGCTCTCCTGCAGGATCTCGGAGACAGTCTTTCTCTGTAGCCAGTATATGTCACCAGAAAACTCAAGAGTTGGAATAAGCTCATCCAAGTGTAGTGGCCTCCAATCACCTAAAAAAAAAAAATGTTCTTATAGCTATTACAACATTGCAATTGTGACATACACACTTACTATAGTCTCATATACAATTGTTGGGATGGCAAGTGATTAGTACATTTGTCTATAGATATCATCTATAGATATCATTAGTTTTAATAATAAAATACAGAATTGCAAAACATGTTGAATGCATCACCTCCAAAAGGGGCGATGTAGCCACATCCTCCTGAAATTCTTGGCAGTCTTGTAATGAGAACAACATCAAATAGATTCCCCTCCTTCATCATGGTCCTCAGGTGAGTTACACTATGTCTGAGGATGACAAATAGGAATGAGAGGTATAAAGGAGATTATGATCTTGCATTCTTCTACAGTCTTTGCCACAGCTATACACAATGTAGAGTTTTTATCTGACTTTGAACACAGTTAAAGATTGAAATGTTGTCAGCTGCATTAAGTGACCTCATTCATTACAACAATGGCAGGTAGACACAGTATAGGAGAGTACAGTACAGACAATATATATGAGAGCAAAGTACAGACACAGTATATGTGAGTATAGTATTGTATAGACACAGTGAAGGAGAGTGTAGAATAGACACAGTATAGGAGAGTATAGTGGAGATACAGTATATGAAAGTATAATCTGTTGCAGATACAATATAGTGCAGATACAGTATAAGAGGGTAGGCTATAGTAGATTTCAGACTCAGTATAGCAGAGTATAGTATAGTTTAGACTTGCAAGCCAAATACAGTATAATTAACATTCATTTCTTATTTAGCCTACACAAAATTCATCAGCAATGATGGTTCATGCTTTCTTTACTTAAAGAAGGGGTAAGCACGTAGAAACATGATTAAGATTATTTTGCTTCAACTTTTAAAGACCGGCACTGGATATAACAGTTTACCTGCCGATTACAAGAGACCTGTGTTTATTTGAACAATGGCAGATTTGTAAAAATGCCACGGTATATTGTACTTTTCTTCTGTAGTATTATATGTCGAAATATTTCAATTATAGATTTTTATCAACTGCATTTCTTAACCATCAGTTGTTGCACAAACCTGGGCCTCGTTTCCCGATAACGATGTATCTTAACGTTCTACGTGGATTTTCGCGACATCGTTGACGGCCGAACTCTTTCTACTTACGAGGGTTTCCCAACCATCAACTTAAAGTCAGGTGCACGAGCGCAACGTGCACGAGTTCTTAAGTAGCTTTTAGGAGCTGTTTACGTCAGGTTAACCTGTTTACGTTAATTGCTGTGAAATTAGCTAGCCTATGCGTGCATCGAACGTGCAATGTGCACTAAATTCGGGGCGGGGATAGTAACGCCATCTCCAGCAGAGAAGCCTATTTAAACTGTGTTCCCATTGTAAGGACATTTATTACGATCTGTCTGAGAGTGGGCTGTCAAAGCTAGCATCATCGAAGTCATACAGTACAGTAGGCTACATACATTCAATAAAATTAACCTACATTTGAGTCCAACTGCATGACCATTCTTGCCCTACACTTACCCTTACAATAAAGAAGTGATCCTATTTCAACCATAACTTCATTTTAAATAATGTCTTTCTTTATGACATTTAGTTTATAGTTTAGACAGCAACGTTGACATCTACAGTATATTCAACTGCATCCACTACATAATCTCAAACTTTATTTGTTGGTAACTCTCCAAAAAGGCTACCATTAACACATTTCTTAATGAAAAGGAAACATGCATCACAATAATACTTCAGTGTAACCTGTACCTATGTGGAGTGCAAATATGTCTTGCCATTACACTACCCAACAGCCCTACGTCTGCTAACACTACAGAATGCATAATTCCTACGGGCACTGCACTAGTTTTGTATAGGCTAATCTTTATTTTCAAATACTCAATATTCTTTATTTCTATTTTGATGGGAATAGGCAGGTGAAACAACGACATTCTCATGATGTGCTATACACAGAAACATCGTTTGGATTTCTTCTACAATAGGCCGAACGACACCCCTGGATAAGGTGTCGAGGGGTTTGAAGCGTACGTCATGCGTGACTGTATGAGCTATGAAACTAGCGATTTAAAAAAAGTTTCAATGAAGAACATTGCAAATATGTATACAACCATCTAGCTAGAAGCTACCATATAAGCCAATGGAGTGGTGGCATAAGCGCTAAATGTGCCATCAAACTACTGTTTGAAAGCTTCAGTCAAGACCTAAATACTCTGCATTGGTCGCGTAGCACATTTCCGATCAAACCGAGTCATTATAAACATATAAAAAGTTGTGTAGATAGCTTTATTCATGTAAAATATTCCTCGCTTCAAGTAGCCATGTTTTTTTTTTTAATTCCCGTTTCTTCCGAACGACGGTCGAACGACGCCCCTGGTGGATTAAATCGCTAAGTGTGAAGTTACTACTGGTCCTGACCACACGTAGAATTCCTCTCAATGAAAGATACACTTAAGCTAAGTGTGGCGTTGGGAAACCCGTCTGCAACGTAGGAATCCTCTTACGAGCGATTTCAAGTGCTTTTTAGGCTAAGTGCGCGTTCGGGAAACTGGGCCCTGTTCATTTGGATTTCAAAAACAAGAGAATAGAATGCCAAGCATGTGCATGGTTAACGCTAGCAGTTTATACATTCTTCAAAGTGAACTAATTTTTCTTGTAGCCTGTTTCTTTACATTCCAGTTCCAGAATCACCTTTGGAATTTCATGAGTACGTAAACGTTATTTACAAAGAAGGCCCAGAGATGTTCTATAGAAAGTTCTTTTTACAACATTTTATCAGTCTTTTCTTCACTTACCTTACACAAAAGAGGACTCGCTGACTTTGTTTTGGGCATTCAAAGTAAGACTGCAATATCACCAGCTTGCGTGCTCCCGTATCAGCTGTAAGGAAGTCTCTAGAAAAAGATGATAATCAAATTTACTTGATTGTGATCACTATGATACAACTGAATCTGTGTAATAATAATAATAATAATTCATATGTATATAGCGCTTTTCTAACACTCACAGACGCTGTACACTAAATGTATTTGAAAGGGACCTACCTCAGGGTCTGAGAAAATGACTGCTCTGTGTAAAATTCATTGAGCAGGTAGAGGCAAGAGTCACCCTCTCCAATGCTAAGATGGTTGTTGATTTGCTCCAAATCTCTTTTGTTGAGGAGACGGGAAAATGTGGACACCTTTAATCAAATAATGCAGTATTGGTTAATAATTTTTTTACCTTCAAGAATTACTGAGTGCTGTTGCTTGATTGCATGCAATCTGCAAAAATATAAAGGTAAACCTCAAGATTGAGTCCTCTTGGGTCCTCTTCTCTGTATTCCTTCAAGGTCTTCACTATGTTGCCATGAGGCTGTTTGACAAAATATACGTGTAGTAAGGCGCCATGAACTTCCAAACTATGCTTTGCTCTCAACATGGAGTCAGGAGTTGCACACTGAATTAGCTTTTCTTTGGCCATGTCAATAATTTTGTTTCTGTCTGCACCAACCAGTTCCTGAGACACAATGTCTGGACAGCACTGCAAAAGCACAGATGCACATGTGTCTTCAGTGTATCCTACGATGGTGTCATGCTTTTTCCTTGAGATGTCCGTCGCTTCTTCTGATGGATCCATTCCAGTTGTCACAATAGTCTTCAACCAGTTCTCCAGTTCATTCTGCATTTCCTTAGCATGGGATGGGAGGATGCTGCTGAATTCCAGACAGTGTTTCTCCAGACGGTTCAGAAGTGGAGTAGGGAACTGTTCATAAACTGTGCTCTTCTCTTCAATGACAATGAGGCGGAATTCATCCTTTACTCTGCATTTGACACGATGGGAACCAAGGCCAAGGTCCACATAGTAACTCCCTCCTAACTTGACGTAGCACTGATTCAGGGCATCATAAAGACTCTCGTAGAGACTCTGGATATTCATCAGAATGACTGGTCTTCCTGTCTCCATACATGTCTTAACTCTGTTCACAGTTCGGCAAATTTGGGAATATTCTTCATCATGCGGGAAACCTGACCCAAAGATGACCTCAGTTTTGTCTTCAGTGATAATTCCCTGCAGTTTCAGAATTTGTAGGGCAGCATGGTTTGTTGTTGGTAGGAGAAGATACCTAGATGTAAAACCTGATTTTCCCCTTTTTAAGTTTTCTTTAAGCAATGAAGTTGTGTCACATTTCTTAGTTTTCTCACCAAAAACATCAGAGAAGATTTTAAGAATATCAATAGAATCAAATCCTCCAAAATTCCGCTGAACAGCTTTGGTAAGATCCTCAAATGAAGGTATTTCATTTGTCTCCATGGCATATGACACAATTAGCTTTACAAGACTGTAAAAGTCCCGGAGTCCAAAGAAGTCACTGAACTGTTCCTGTTCATGAAGTACCTTCTGGTAAAACTCAGTCAGTTGAGGAATTAGCATCTTCGTTCGAGAGGCTATGTGCTCCTCGTCATGGGGGCATATAGCATGAGCTGTTTTCTTCAACTCTTCAAGCAATGGGGATGTTCTCAGGACCATTATTCCTCTGTTCATCTTTGCTGGATCCAGTGACCAATTGGAAATCCCAACGAATGCAACCTTTTTGTCTTCAGGCTCCTCATCATCAATGCAACCGAATTCCAAAAGTGGGTGCAGTGTTTTTAAAGGCATCTTTGGGGAGTCTTCTGCCAATCCAATTTCGTCAAGGACAACCACGGAGACATATTCATCAGGATTCTTGTCTTTTTGGAACTGTGCACACTGCCTGAACACAGAGATGATGCCATCTGGGGAGGAGTGAGGGCTGCATTGAAAGGAAGCAAGCTGGACTTTTTTGAAGCCTTTGAAGAGTTCATTTTGGGAGCTTTTCCCCTGCATTGCATGGGCAGCAATAGTTTTGGAAAGTGATTTAGAACTCCCAGGTTTTCCAACAAGGAATAATGGAATTCTCAAATTCATGCATACGACCATCATGAACACATTTTCCTTCAGGGCATCATTCTTTGCCACTGAAGCTGGACAGTCCACATGGTCAATGAACACTTTTTTGCATGACTCGATCTCTCTGCTGATAACTTTGGAGGGCAAAGACAGTGCTTGGGCAACCCTATCCAGGTATGCTTTACGGTCTTCTAGAGATGCCATGTAGCAGACTCCAACTGCAAGGATGAGGGATCGAACCAACTCAGGAACCCCTCCTTTGCTATGTCTGTCAATTTCAGGAAATAATGTGGCCTTTTGCTGATAAAACCACATGACTGTTTTCATGCAACGCTCAATGTCTCGAAGACTGACCATTCTACACTCATCCGTTAACCCAACCATGTGCATCTGAGAAGCAGAGATAACCTTTGTGAACAAGTCCTCTTGTTCTGTGGGAAGGTTTTCTTTTTGGAAGAATGTTTTCACCATCTGTTGGATGTAGAGGTCTTGTGTCTTCTCATTTAATTTTCCAAAGTCCCATACAAGTGGTGAAAGACTTGGAGGTAAAGGCTGAACTCTGTAGACCAGTTGTCTCATTGGAATTTGTCCTAGTTTCTCTTTTGTATTCTCAGACTTGACCCGGTACCCAAGTCCAGCTTTCTCCAGTTGCTTAATGGCTTCCTGTGAGTGCTTCCTGTAGGGATTGCATGCCGCAATGATTTTAAGACGACATATTTCCATCTGTTCCCCGTTTACAGATTTGTCACAGATCACTTCCTTTATTGCATTTATGGCTTCTGTTGTGTTTGCCTCATCAAAAAAGAGAATAGTGTCCATTCCTTGAGTCTCATTCTGTTTTGAAATTCTAACAGCCTCTTGAACTTTTCTGTAGATGGTCTCTGATGTCGTGCCTCCATGAACCCTGACCACAATCATATTTTGTCCCGGTTTCCCAGACCTCAGCAGATCACACATGAACTGTACCAGCCGGGTCTTCCCACATCCAGTTTCACCCATGATGATGACAGGGATGTCAGATTCAAATCGCAGATGAATGGCAAGGATTTTCATCACATTATCAAGCGTCAGCTGATATGTGTCATCTGGATCTATGATTTCTTTGTCGTCATCTGGATCTGTGATGTTGATGCCTAGAACTGTACTTATGATGATCAGCTGTTCCTTCCGGGGAAGCTTCTCAAAATCGATATTAAATGGAACCTTTTGTGCTTGCAACTGTTGAAATAGCCTTCTGTCAATGACTTTCTCCTCTACAATCTTTCCAGTGCGAGCATCAATGGCATTCAAGCAGTCAATGTGGAACCCTAAGAACGTCATGGATGAGTTGTCAGCATTAAACATGATGTAAGGGTGAGCTGCCTGTTCCCAATGTCTTCTGAGCTGAAATTCTTTTAGAGCAGCATCTTCATCTGGGTTCATCTCTTCCTCAGCACTTTTGTCACTTATCTTCAGTGATCGGATGGAGAAATCCTTCGACATTGTGATCATGAATTTTACAACAAATTTCTTAAAGCCGGTCAGGTCTTCACTTAAGATGTCACTGCAGAAAATTGACTTCTCACATTTCTCTAACTGCATGTTGAGGAAGTGTGTGAAGTTTCTGAGTTCTCCCCATGAGGGAGTTCTTTTGCCACAGTAACGCATAAGGCATTCTAACCATTCCTTTGGGGAATCTTCACAAGTTCCAGGTTTGAATGAAAAACTCTCCAGCTGGTTCTGATCATATCTTTTGAAGTATTGATATGGTCGCTGGAAGGCTTCACTGGAAAATTCTGCCTCATCCATTAACTGATACTCTTCATCAAATGAGCCTCCTTCAGTCAGGATCTTTTGTGTTTCCACTGGTGACAGACATTTTACATTTGGAAACATTTCCAAAAATGCCTGTTCCATTTTGGTAGACATCTGTGGGATGAATAAATGCAATTTGTAAGTATTTTTCCAAAGAAATATTAACAATTGGATGAGTTACCGCCCATATATGTTGTCTAACATACAAAACATGTTTCAAGTAAATTTAAATGTACAGAGCTAATATGTTGAAAACAACTACCGTGTTTTCCGGACTATAAGGCGCACTTAAAAGCCTTTAATTTTCTTAAAAAACGACAGTGCGCCTTATAATCCGGAGCACCTTATATATGGATTAATTCTGGTTGTGCTTACTGACCTCGAAATCGATTTTGTGTGGTACACGGCGCTCTGTCAAAATGTTTTAGTATGACTTAAGCCGCACCGCTTGCAGCATTACGGCTACCGTATTTTATATAAACCATCGAACAGTAAATTGCTTCCGATCACTGTTGCTCTCTGCTGGTAGCTCGGTGTTGGAAGTGCCTTCTCCAGCAAGCTAGAAATGACAACTAAAGTAATTTGCTATAGAGTAATGCTTGGAGTGTTGCTCTCTATCCATTACATAGTGAATGTATTCCACGTATGTGTAGAACCTATTTAGAATGGCTGACCTTACATAAAACGGCAGTGAAAGAGCCAAGACACTGGAGGCAAACAGTATGTGTGAGAGCATTTCAGCATGCTAACGTTATAGTTATTAGCAGCAAGGCTAGATAGCTACTATGTGTTTCAATTGGTTTTGGTCTAAACCTAACAATAACGGACGAGAGCTTCAGTTAAGACCTACAATACTCTGCAACATTTTGAGAGTTATTGTAAATCCGTAACGTTTGATTTAGCAGTATCAGACTGGTTTTTTTACGTTTTACAACCGGACAAGGTTGGGAGTTATTGTGAATACACTCATTAACATTTGAACAATGTTGAGAGTTATTGTGAACATGTTTAATAAAGTTGACTGACTGACTGTTTTGTTTCGCTTAATGTGCCTTATGAAAAAAAATCTGAAATAGACCATTCATTGACAGTGCGCCTTATAATCCAGTGTGCCCTATAGTGCGGAAAATACGGTACACCCTGTGTTTAAAATAAAACACAAATGATTTTCTGATCACAATTCTAATTCATTTCTCATCATATTTTGGGTCCCATTGTCCTTCCTGCATTCATTTACCTCAGAGTTTTGTCGATCACATTCTCTGTTTGTTCGTTTTGTGTATTCCACCAAGTACACGTGGGAGTTATTGCACCTCCACATGGATCCATCTGGGCTCTGGAAGCATCTCAGCACAAACAGCTGCAGCAGGAATGAGTAAAGACCCTTGGATACCTGGAAATACAAGAAAATACGAAACATTTCAAAATACCTTCCTTATTAATCTGAGCATTTATACAGTTTACTTTTTCTTGTTTTACACAGAAAAAGGTATTTAATTCCTTGAGCTATTATTCTATAATATCATTGTAAAACATTTTACTTACCACAGGGGGCACATCAAAGTGGAAGATCCTTGGCACTGTGTCAGTGGGCTTATCCTCACACAACTGAAACTGCTGTATGATGTGTGCTGGTCTCAGCTGTGATTCACTGAGCCGGATGGTTTTATGGGTGAAGCCTTCCTCTCTCAGTTCTTTCATTGATGCATTTATAAGGCTTTTCACATAAAGTGATTTTCCTAGAAAAACATCAAAGCCAGTTAATTTACTACCCAATAGATGGACACACATTAACAAATAGGATCATAAATAATAAATAGGAATATAAATATGAATTAATTAATTCACTACAATATATAGTTAAGGATTGTCAAAACAATTAATTCTGAAGATGTAAGTCCATCAGCAGAGGTTTAGAGGTAACTGTAGATTCTCTGGATTACAATTTTGGTCCCTAATTAAATGGCTGCAGTTGTTTTTCGGGGTTTGATCGTAAACAGTATTTCATGAATGACATTTCATGCCTTATATGTAACCCTACATGTATTGTTGCTTTTCAATTTAAATGCAACTACTCATATATATTTACACAGATACAACAGATAATACATTATGTTTCGGACAAACTCTTACCCATGCCAGCATGTTCTGAGAAGACAAATTTGGTCCTCTGGGAAAATTGCTGAAACTGGTGTAATTTTCCAAATCCATTTCCATCCCCAGAGGCCATTTTAAGTTGAGACTCGAGGTACTGTTTAATCTCTTGATTACGGTTTGGGTTCTTAAAAAGGGTTCTTTTGTATTTGTCAAAGGCAGTAGCCACGTAACTATGATTGGCTTGTAAATCACAGCAGATGATCAACCTGTATTTTTCTCTGGTTGAGTTGTCTTGAGTTTTTGATAGTTTGCAGAATATAGACTCCAGTTTTCTTGAAACCTCATGATTGAGTTTGTCTGCATTTAACAAACTGTAGATCTTCTCGTGTATGCTGCCAGACAGCAGAGCTCTTCGTAGGATCAGCTCAACCTCTTCTGCTGTTGTCTCTGGAGTACAGATCAGGATCTCATCGTAAGTTGGAAGTGGTTGCATTTCATCCTGGTATAACGACAGGCAAAGTGGAGCCATCTCAACATCTTTACAGGAGATGAGATTAGGTTTTCCAGCTTCCAAATCAAAATGTAGTTTTCTTTGCACTGTGTCTGTTGCAGAATTATCAATGTGTTGTATTGTTTCTCCCAGCACATCTAAATCCACAAATTTGTCTGACACAAGTCCTGAGAGTTTGTCAAGATATGTCTTCCAAAGCATTTCAATCTTCTTATCAGAGCGGGTTATGTTTTCAAACATTGTTGAAATCTCATCCTCTGTCATTGAAAAAGATGATATTTGATCAGATGATTGTCCCCCTTTGAATTTCATTTTACTATCAAGCACGGCATCTCTTGCATTCTCGTATGTTTCACACCATTCTTGGACCCAGTCGTCGTCGTCTTGATATTTTTCAATGTGTACCATCACAAAATCTTGATATTCGTCAATGTTTTCAGAACTTCTCTCTCCTTCATGTGCTTGCTGTTGACAATACATTATTGCTGCTTTAATCAGTTCCTCAGGGAATCCAAACTCTCCAAAATACTCCATGTGATCTGGATAGACGATAAGGAACTTCTTGAGCTGTGCATAACCTTCTGATTCACTATCTTCGACAGGGGTCTGGAGTGCCTTGGTAAGGGCATCCTTCACATCTTTGTCTGTGATATCCTCTTTCATGATGGACAACATGTTGAGTAGACTTGCACTAATCTTATCTTGGTGCTGTACTTCTGCCATGGAGCAGCACAGATTCACCAGCTGCTTTGCAGTGAAATAATTCAGGAAATAATATCTATTCCTTTTTGTCTCCACATACTTCAGCCACTCTGACAGGCAACACCTCATGCTTTCATGGAGTCCCTTCAGCTCCTCCAGCAGAGGTCTATGTCCTTTGATCTCCACATTGGTGATTCCAAAGTTCACCCAGATTTTTAATTCATGTTCACAATCACAGTAGGCAGTCATCTCCCAGTCTTTGAAAAGAACATGACCAGCATCACAGAGTTCAAGGAAGGATCTCCCAACATTGAAGATGTGCTTGAACACCTGGAAAATAAATCAAGACAAAATGACAATTCATATTTGATATAATACAAAGACTAAGGAATTATAATGATCGTTATGTTCTAATGATGAGACTTTTGAAGTTCACACACTTTCTTAAAGACATTGGCCCTCATTCTGATTATTTTCGGTAATTCTTCAGAAATGCTTCTTACACGACTTTGCAAAAACAACGTAAGGGAAACGCTGCCGCTGCATTGTCGCACGCTTGAAAATGCGTTCATAAACAGCCGAAGTCTTATAAGCTGTGTTCCCCCGGATTAGTTTCTTAAATTGATGCGCGTTCTCGTGAAAGTGGATTTGCATACATACACGCCCCGCCAGCTCCTTATTAGGGCACACAGCCATAGCCAAGTGTGCTGTCGGAATTTCCCAAATCCACACGAAAGCATCTCGTAACAGGTGTTCATTAATAAGGTGGAGATCTTTTCTTGCGTTGAACTTCCGAAGTCCGTAAAACACATTTAAGAAGGTAATTTTTTTGTACAAATTGAAAAAGTATAAGTGTGAAGACAGGTCACAAGTAGGAGTATAAAATGCAGTCAGTGCTGTCAGTCAAAATAGCCACCATAAGTGTGAAGACTGGTCACGAGTAGGAGTTTAAAATGCAGTCAGTGCATGTCAAATTTCTTAAAGATTGGGTTTAGTGTTTATGTATTTATTCACTTACATTTGCAGTGTTCGTGTACATTTACATTCACATTCAGTCATTTAGCAGACTCCTTTGTCCAAAGTGACGTACAAGGGAGGGAACAGTCGAGCTACAAGCAATAGAGACCAAGTGTAACAATAAATACTTCCTCGTAGAATCATGACTATAAATGTGAAACGTATTGTTAATGATACAAATATTCTCATATTTATTTATATTAGGATTATTTTGTATGATTATTTTAATCCAAGGATGTCTATAGAGTTGATGTGAACGCAATCACCAAGGATTTCTCACAAATTCAGCCGTTAAGCCTTTTAACACGGACAGATTTTTTTAATGTGTTTCCTCAAATAACCACAAGATGGCCCGTGGAATCACATTTGAGAAGATTCCGGCAGAGTTACGACTGCTATTTCGCATTCTGAAAGTCTTCTGAAGTACAGAAGAAATCCCGCATGAGAAAACAATGGAGAATGGCAAATGTTTTCCTAAATCCAACGAAGTGGAGATCAGAAGAAAGTCCTTCTTAAAGTCTTCTCAACTGCTGTCGAGAATGAGGGCTATTGAACCTCATTCCTGAACGCAGTTAAGAAAAAGTTAAGACATTTGTTCTAAACCCCACTTACAAGGTACCCCTAGACAATTCTGGCATTCCTGAATGGTTTCTTATCTGGGAATCGTTCTTAGCTAATAAGCGGATTTAACTGGTGGGAAATGTTGTTCTTGTTTTCAAAATGGCTTTATAGTTCCACAGGGTTTTGTCCTAGAGTCATAAAAAGAACACCCCCAGAATCATTGCATCTTCTTCTTTTAGATACTATACAGTTAGAAACTAAAAAAATAAATGAACACTTTGTGAGGCGATTATAACTAAATTCTTGCACATTTCAGCCGCTGACTGACAAAACAGCTGCTAACGACCCACCCATTAGCAATTGAGGGCTTTTCATATGATAAATGCATGCTAAATCAAGATCACTATTGGGTCATGACGCCTGAGAAAACACCCTGTTTCACCAGTAAACTAGTCCACATGTTGGGTTGTTTTCATACTTCATACATACAGTACTGAAGACTGTGAGGACAAACGTAACAACTTTGAACTTCACCTTGACCGAGCTGAGGATATTTTAGGATGCAATTTGAGGATGATATTTGAGAATGCAATGACTGTGTTAATAGCCTATTGGGGTTTAAATAATAGCATATTGATATTTGTGTGGATCTAACTTCTGAACAACAACTTTCCTAACACAGTCAAACATCAAGCAAGTGCAACACAAGATAATGCAAGACAGCAAATAAGTAACGAATAGTTCAATAGAAAGTAGGCCCCTACCTGGCAGATCCAAAAACTCTAGAGTGTTGCATTAAACTCTAAAACTTTCTGTCTAAGTAGTGCAGTTCAAAACACAGCTAAGCTAGCCCAATGCTAAATGACCAAGCATGTGGCTCATTGTATGTTTTCTGATAGATGTGCGTTGTATTTTACCTTTGTTACGACCCTACTAATCTGGTCTGGGGCTCCGCCCCTTTGTGCTAGGCTGTTGCCTGTTTTGTCTCTCCTGCAGGGGTGGTGCCAAGGAGATAATTGGCCTGACTATATAAGAGCTGGGAGTTGCAATGGACACTCTCTCTCGTCTCTCGTCTGGCTGACACTGTTGCATGTGTGTTGCTGCTCCGTTTCAGTATGGTTTGATCCAGTGGTGAGAGCCTGGGGAAGCCTGCCTGACCACCGAACTCCATGCCGGATGCTTCCTCCGTCCTCGTCGTGTTCTACACTTTTGTTTGAGTACCTATACTGACCTCTAGACATATTGCACGACACTTTCCTTTTAATTCATTATACTGACTGTTTCTTTATGTAAATAAACCTTTTACTATTTAAATCACTACGGTGTGGTCTACCCATTCTATGTCAGGGCTGCCTTGAGCCAGGCAGTCGTGACATGTGGGGGCTCGTCCGGGATTTTTTCGCGGATATTGTGACATTAGGTTATAGTGAGTAGTTTGGAGTTTAGATTTAGTGATTGATTGAGTTCTTTGTTAAATTGATTGCAGCTGCGTTGTGCCGTCGGATGCGGCAAAGGTTGCTGAAAATTTCGGTGAGTCTATGCATTTTTTCATTGCGTAGGCTCAGCTGAATAGTTGATTGGGAAAACCCCCGTAGTGATTGGTTTATTTTGAATTGTGACGCGACGAATGGGAGATCCAGAGCCATTTTCATTAAGTTGGCTGTCGGTACAAACTTTTAGAGTGCACGTCTTGTTTGGAGAATTCGGTGGTTTCTGTTTTACCAAGGACGGGAAAGACATAGCGAATTTGGTTAGTGTGGAGCAACGTGAACACCCTGCGACAGGTGAGATCGCACAAAAGTTTTGTTTTATTTCCTGATTATTTGTTGTTTTTGCGTGTTGACTGAGGGAGGGCTGCGTTCAGCCTAATCACAGATACACGTGAAGTCGTAGGTTTTGGAAATAGGTTTCCTTTGGGGGTGATTTTTAGATGCGGGGAGCTCCAGTATAAAAAGTTGTAGTCCTTCTTGGTAATCAGGAACCACGTCATATTGCAATGTTTTCAAAACGTGTAGCTTGTGTTGTGTGAGGCCGGCGGGAGCGAGAGTTCCATTGGTTTGTTTGATAGCCTGTTTGATTTGGTTGGCTATTTGGTTTGGCATAATAGAGTACTCTGTTTGGTTAACGAAATATTTGTGTATTGTGAGACAAATTCCCACAGTTTAGTTATGGAAGGGCTGGCTGGAAGGGACGTCTTTTTGGTTGATCCAGTGCTGGAGCCTGTGATCTCTGCTGCGTTCTTGACGCCTCAGCGCTCAAACGCAGTGTCTAATAGGTGGAAGGGATTTACGTTAGAACAGCAACAGATATTGCTAGAGATGCAATTAAAACGTGAAGAATTTTTGGCCGAGGAACGTCGAAAAGAGCTAGAGTTTCGGTTAAAATGTGAGAAGGAAGATAGAGAGCTGGAAGACCTTAGAGCGAAAAGGAAAGAGCGTTGGAAACTGGTTGGGGAGGGTATTGCACCTTGTGGTAATCCTAAAGGTTCCCCTTCAGAGCCAAAAGTATCAAACATGCTTACGCTTTTACCCAGGTTCAATGATTGTGACTCAGACCTGTTTTCCCCATTGGAAATGGTAGCAGAGGAACCTAGAGTTACTCCTGCTGACGATGCCTATCTGATGTGTTTGGTGAGTGAGAGCACTGACACAGTCAGTAAGGAGGTGTTTTTGGAACAGCCACAGAAGGATGACTGTTTTGGTCCATTTGTAACACAGGGTAGTGCTTCATTTATTGTGAGTAACCAGAAGGAGCCTGTGCAACCTGTTTTGCCTTTCTCTAAGGAGTCTGACCCATGCTTTGCTGATTTCCCAGAAGTGTTCACTTCCTGTGAGGTGACTCGTGACAGGAGCCGTGACCGAGAGTCAAAGGGCGGGGATCCTGATGGTTTGAATTTGCCTGTGTTACTGCCTACTCTTACCCATGAGGAGGTTGTAACAGCACTGAAAGGAGACGAAGAGTTGGTAGGCAGGTTATCTGTTTGTTCTATTCCTGCTGTAAGGAAACCTGTGGAACATCTCATCCTTGATTGTGTGGGCCCGCTGCCTTCTAAGTCAGGGTGTGCATTTCGGTTGACTGTTTTTGTCCATCAAGTCAGTGTTCAGTTGTCTCTGTTAAAGGAGAGTTTGGAGGAATCCAGACCTCCTGAGAATGTGATCGGTTACATAAGTGGGTTCCATTATAGGTTGTTACTCGCCTCGAACATGGCCAGTGACCATGGAACGAAGGCCCGGCGACATACTAAAAGACTGTTTGATCGCAGAGCTAGAAAAGAGCTTCAGCGGTTTTGGAGAGTGGTGGGTTACTATGGAGGCTTCTGTGGTAAATTTCTCCACTGTTGGTTGTCAACTTACAAACCTCCTTAAAGGAAGAGTAAAGTTAGTATGGTTTCGCTCATGGGTCACTGCTGAGTAGTGTTGTCCTGTCTAATGTCTTCTGTACCTCTTGTTCCCCTTCTCCTGTTATATACTTAAATATGCTTTCCAAGGTACCTGGATTGCGGGTCGAACAGGAGTTGGGGGTTTTGGAGGGGATGAGGAAAGTGGGCTTGGGAAATACACTTGGTGGTTGGTGATGGTTGGTGTTACATCTAGTCAAAATCTAGATTTGTGGTTTTGTAGTGGTGTTGGGTTGCACAAGGTGGAAACTAAATTGTAATGCCAATATTTACTGTTATGCCTTTAAATTGATGTAGGCTATTTGATATAAGGACCTATGGTTTTTGGAATATGTATCTAGAATTTATTGCTAAATGAATTGTATTTGTAAACTGTTCTGCAGCATGGAGCAGTTGTGCTGTTCAGCAGTTTATGTTGTCCTGTGCAGAGTCCCGCTTAGCTGGGCCTCTGTTTTAAGGGGGGGGAATGTTACGACCCTACTAATCTGGTCTGGGGCTCCGCCCCTTTGTGCTAGGCTGTTGCCTGTTTTGTCTCTCCTGCAGGGGTGGTGCCAAGGAGATAATTGGCCTGACTATATAAGAGCTGGGAGTTGCAATGGACACTCTCTCTCGTCTCTCGTCTGGCTGACACTGTTGCATGTGTGTTGCTGCTCCGTTTCAGTATGGTTTGATCCAGTGGTGAGAGCCTGGGGAAGCCTGCCTGACCACCGAACTCCATGCCGGATGCTTCCTCCGTCCTCGTCGTGTTCTACACTTTTGTTTGAGTACCTATACTGACCTCTAGACATATTGCACGACACTTTCCTTTTAATTCATTATACTGACTGTTTCTTTATGTAAATAAACCTTTTACTATTTAAATCACTACGGTGTGGTCTACCCATTCTATGTCAGGGCTGCCTTGAGCCAGGCAGTCGTGACATGTGGGGGCTCGTCCGGGATTTTTTCGCGGATATTGTGACATTAGGTTATAGTGAGTAGTTTGGAGTTGAGATTTAGTGATTGATTGAGTTCTTTGTTAAATTGATTGCAGCTGCGTTGTGCCGTCGGATGCGGCAAAGGTTGCTGAAAATTTCGGTGAGTCTATGCATTTTTTCATTGCGTAGGCTCAGCTGAATAGTTGATTGGGAAAACCCCCGTAGTGATTGGTTTATTTTGAATTGTGACGCGACGAATGGGAGATCCAGAGCCATTTTCATTAAGTTGGCTGTCGGTACAAACTTTTAGAGTGCATGTCTTGTTTGGAGAATTCGGTGGTTTCTGTTTTACCAAGGACGGGAAAGACATAGCGAATTTGGTTAGTGTGGAGCAACGTGAACACCCTGCGACAGGTGAGATTGCACAAAAGTTTTGTTTTATTTCCTGATTATTTGTTGTTTTTGCGTGTTGACTGAGGGAGGGCTGCGTTCAGCCTAATCACAGATACACGTGAAGTCGTAGGTTTTGGAAATAGGTTTCCTTTGGGGGTGATTTTTAGATGCGGGGAGCTCCAGTATAAAAAGTTGTAGTCCTTCTTGGTAATCAGGAACCACGTCATATTGCAATGTTTTCAAAACGTGTAGCTTGTGTTGTGTGAGGCCGGCGGGAGCGAGAGTTCCATTGGTTTGTTTGATAGCCTGTTTGATTTGGTTGGCTATTTGGTTTGGCATAATAGAGTACTCTGTTTGGTTAACGAAATATTTGTGTATTGTGAGACAAATTCCCACAGTTTAGTTATGGAAGGGCTGGCTGGAAGGGACGTCTTTTTGGTTGATCCAGTGCTGGAGCCTGTGATCTCTGCTGCGTTCTTGACGCCTCAGCGCTCAAACGCAGTATCTAATAGGTGGAAGGGATTTACGTTAGAACAGCAACAGATATTGCTAGAGATGCAATTAAAACGTGAAGAATTTTTGGCCGAGGAACGTCGAAAAGAGCTAGAGTTTCGGTTAAAATGTGAGAAGGAAGATAGAGAGCTGGAAGACCTTAGAGCGAAAAGGAAAGAGCGTTGGAAACTGGTTGGGGAGGGTATTGCACCTTGTGGTAATCCTAAAGGTTCCCCTTCAGAGCCAAAAGTATCAAACATGCTTACGCTTTTACCCAGGTTCAATGATTGTGACTCAGACCTGTTTTCCCCATTGGAAATGGTAGCAGAGGAACCTAGAGTTACTCCTGCTGACGATGCCTATCTGATGTGTTTGGTGAGTGAGAGCACTGACACAGTCAGTAAGGAGGTGTTTTTGGAACAGCCACAGAAGGATGACTGTTTTGGTCCATTTGTAACACAGGGTAGTGCTTCATTTATTGTGAGTAACCAGAAGGAGCCTGTGCAACCTGTTTTGCCTTTCTCTAAGGAGTCTGACCCATGCTTTGCTGATTTCCCAGAAGTGTTCACTTCCTGTGAGGTGACTCGTGACAGGAGCCGTGACCGAGAGTCAAAGGGCGGGGATCCTGATGGTTTGAATTTGCCTGTGTTACTGCCTACTCTTACCCATGAGGAGGTTGTAACAGCACTGAAAGGAGACGAAGAGTTGGTAGGCAGGTTATCTGTTTGTTCTATTCCTGCTGTAAGGAAACCTGTGGAACATCTCATCCTTGATTGTGTGGGCCCTCTGCCTTCTAAGTCAGGGTGTGCATTTCGGTTGACTGTTTTTGTCCATCAAGTCAGTGTTCAGTTGTCTCTGTTAAAGGAGAGTTTGGAGGAATCCAGACCTCCTGAGAATGTGATCGGTTACATAAGTGGGTTCCATTATAGGTTGTTACTCGCCTCGAACATGGCCAGTGACCATGGAACGAAGGCCCGGCGACATACTAAAAGACTGTTTGATCGCAGAGCTAGAAAAGAGCTTCAGCGGTTTTGGAGAGTGGTGGGTTACTATGGAGGCTTCTGTGGTAAATTTCTCCACTGTTGGTTGTCAACTTACAAACCTCCTTAAAGGAAGAGTAAAGTTAGTATGGTTTCGCTCATGGGTCACTGCTGAGTAGTGTTGTCCTGTCTAATGTCTTCTGTACCTCTTGTTCCCCTTCTCCTGTTATATACTTAAATATGCTTTCCAAGGTACCTGGATTGCGGGTCGAACAGGAGTTGGGGGTTTTGGAGGGGATGAGGAAAGTGGGCTTGGGAAATACACTTGGTGGTTGGTGATGGTTGGTGTTACATCTAGTCAAAATCTAGATTTGTGGTTTTGTAGTGGTGTTGGGTTGCACAAGGTGGAAACTAAATTGTAATGCCAATATTTACTGATATGCCTTTAAATTGATGTAGGCTATTTGATATAAGGACCTATGGTTTTTGGAATATGTATCTAGGATTTATTGCTAAATGAATTGTATTTGTAAACTGTTCTGCAGCATGGAGCAGTTGTGCTGTTCAGCAGTTTATGTTGTCCTGTGCAGAGTCCCGCTTAGCTGGGCCTCTGTTTTAAGGGGGGGGGAATGTTACGACCCTACTAATCTGGTCTGGGGCTCCGCCCCTTTGTGCTAGGCTGTTGCCTGTTTTGTCTCTCCTGCAGGGGTGGTGCCAAGGAGATAATTGGCCTGACTATATAAGAGCTGGGAGTTGCAATGGACACTCTCTCTCGTCTCTCGTCTGGCTGACACTGTTGCATGTGTGTTGCTGCTCCGTTTCAGTATGGTTTGATCCAGTGGTGAGAGCCTGGGGAAGCCTGCCTGACCACCGAACTCCATGCCGGATGCTTCCTCCGTCCTCGTCGTGTTCTACACTTTTGTTTGAGTACCTATACTGACCTCTAGACATATTGCACGACACTTTCCTTTTAATTCATTATACTGACTGTTTCTTTATGTAAATAAACCTTTTACTATTTAAATCACTACGGTGTGGTCTACCCATTCTATGTCAGGGCTGCCTTGAGCCAGGCAGTCGTGACACCTTGTACCCACTGTGTTTGTTTGAGAGTTGTGTTTTGTATTTGTAAAATGTGGTGTGTACATTTGCAAATTTTGGGGCATTTATGAATCACATTCTGTTTGTTTGCAAATATAGTGGGGTATTTGTGAATCTTTTTGCCACCAAATTAATCCCATACTTAAACATATGTGAAATCAGCAGCAAAACTGCTGTTTTAATGCCATATTTGAATTCAGCACATGATGGCCCATAACAAAATAGCACTTCCTATTTTGGAAGTACACAATAATCACCTTTTCAAAAAATCTGATTTACCTCCACATAATATGTGATGCCATCCTCTCTGTTGCCATCAGTGACAGTGATCAGCATTAGCTTGTTCTGGAGTTCTTTGAGTTCAGTCAGGCTATAAGTCTTGTATTCACTTTTCCCATCTGCAGACACTTCTTTACATTTTAGTGAGATGCAATTTTCCAAAGTGACCTAATAGATTCATTAGGGGAAATCACAAAGACAAATCAAGATTCCAAATCAGTGAACAAAACTACAAACCTAATTTACAAAATACCCAGTACTTGTAATTGGTAAATATGTAATCACGCATAACACAATAAACATCGCATAGCAAACACCCAAAATTCCCAAAACACCATAATTCAAGATATCATAATTGCTAACTAAGGGTCTGATTTACTAACTGGATTGCGCCCATTTCTGGCGTAAAATAGCGGTCGTAAACATAAAACGCTATTTACTAATGGAGCGCAGCGCATATTAACGCTTTGTGGGTGTTGATGGGGGGACACAAAAAGGTGGGTGGAAACATGCGCAAATATTTGGGAGGAGCGAAGATAAGTGCGGCTAATGATGTATTGCGGGGTATTTACTAAACTGCCTGGCAAGCGCACATCTCCGATTTGCGCGCTAATTCTCCGCCTCATAAAAGCACGTCTTAACCAGGAAGCGCATTTTCATTGAGTCTGAAAACGTTGATAAGGCAGCAGTGATAAGAGAAAGGCGAAGAAAGAAGACAGAGACAGTGCACAGAAATATTTTTTTCAACTCGTATAACACATTTTCAGTTAAATTAACCACAAATCATTATAGACGGTACAGGTTAACCAGCCACGCAATACTTCAATTACTGAACCAGATCAGGGACGACATCTAACCCTCCAACCGGAGATCATATTCCATTCAATCAGTTGGTAAACATTGCAAATATTGGCACCGGATCATTTCAAACAGTTATAGTATCAGCAGTTGATATATCTCAGCCTTCACAAATATTCACACAGGTACTCGAAGCATTGCTATGGCGCACTGGTCAATACATTTCCCCACTGCCACAGCTGAAATTATAGACATCAAACAGGACTTTTTTTGAAATCGCAAACTTTCCGAACGTAATTGGAACCATTGATTGCACCCACGTCCATATATATTGTAGTGAACCCATGTCCCTTGTAGAAATTATTAATCTTGCCATGTACACATCTATATTGTTATAATAGACAGTTTATGCATTAATGCCACCAATAGCATATTCTTTATAATCGTTTTCTTTTAAACATCTTGCTGTAGGTGATGGCGGGCAGAACAACAATATAGCAGCGCACACATTGAATCAGGTTCAGTGATTGAGCGAACGTGAACCAATATATCTATCTCCACTTCGCGGAAGCTTCATTTTCTCTTCCTAAATAAATACCACGGAAAATGCGGAAAAACACCGTGCTTTAATGTGCGAATGCAGTTTAAGCAGCGGTCGCAATGTTAGTAAATCAGGCCCTATATAGGGCGGAGTAAACACAGTTTGCCCAGCGCAGATCTGGTTTGATAAATACCAAGTAAAATGCGCAAAAACACCGTGCGTTAATTTGCGAACGCAGATTAAGCAACGCTCGCATATTAGTAAATCAGGCCCTAAGACTACTACAAGCTATAGAATGTAAGTACCATTAGGGTGAGATTTAAAGTGATGATTAAAGACCTTTAAGTGTGCGGTACATTAATGAAAAGAAAGTTGTTTGATTAAGTCATGGAAATTAATTGACATTAACCATGACAGCGACGCGATACGCTACCATCACTTTGAGTGGGCGTGGTGAAGTGTGTGAAAATAGCATAACAGACTGACTGGACTAGTGAGCTAGTTAGCAGGCTAGCCATTTAGTAGGCTATCTAGTCACTTGTCTTTATATCAAAACTGTCATTCTGTTCAAATAAACCCAGGAATAAACCAAACAATCTGATTGGACGCTGCCGGGAAAAATTGCTCCTCATTTGCATAGGATTCAACTTTTTCCAACCTTTACCGGTTGCGTCGCCAAAATGTGGTCTACGTCACAATGGATTGGCCCTCTTTGAAATGCATGTTATTTAGAATATTGCGTTGCTCGTTACGGTGACATGGGTTTGCACTGTTACAGTATTAATCGTTTACCTCTGTTTGCCCATGAGGACTTCTGATGGTGTAGATTCCACTTTCATTGATATCTGTTGCCTGACGCAAAGATGACCTCTCCACAGATCCATGTGTCTCGTAAGCTATCTTAAGCCAGGCTATGTTCTTGCAGGAGTCTCTCTGAATTAAGAAGAATACAATCTCACCATACATGTAGCGGAAATCCATTCTATTTAGACGTCAACAAGAATTTCCTTAATTTCCCTCGGGATAAATAAAGTATCCATCCATCTATCTAAATGGAATTACTGCACTTCAGACAATATTTGAATTAATGCACAGACCATCCAATCCATGAATGCATTAGCAGAGGACCAGTTTCAAGGTTTGATTTACTTGTTGTAATAGCAGAAGAGAACATTTTTTTTGCCAAACTGACACCCATGTTCATGATATTCAGTTATCAAAACATAGCTGTATAATATATACAGCTGTCTCTCGCCTACCAGCTTTTCCGCAAGTTTATTGTCATTGTCCAATTCTGATTGAACTTCTCTGACTGTGTTTGTGAATTCAGTGAATCCAGACTCTTCAGTTAACCCGTAGATGAGAGGAGCAGCAGCAGAAATGGCATCTCTGAAGCAGCACACTTTGGCAATATCCATGGCATCCTCTCCAGCAGAGATCGATGCCAGCTCAACAAATGCAGACAGTTCTCCAGTATCTTTAAAAAGAAAAACATGGAAAGGATTAAACTTTTCAGGACAATGATGGTCATCTGTGTATTATGCGAACATTTGTGCTTTTGCACTGAATCAGTTATTAAAGACTTTTTCAATAATCTTAATCTAGAATTTTAATGATAAACAAGGTTACATATCTGGTGGCTGAAAATGAGATACATCCATTAGGCTATAAGAGACATACTAATTATTATTCGACCAACTACACATTATAACATTTTTGTTTTAACCAGATTTAAAAAGGCGCAAATGTAAAATGACTTATAATGAAATGCTTTGGAATCATTTCGGTAGCCTTATTTGTGCTGAATGCTTTTCATCAGCCTGTACAATAGAGACCCTTACCTTTTATGATCTCTTTGATCCAGGATATGAATCCGCTCTCGACACATTTGTTCAGTTCTTTTAGAAAACTGATAACATTGTTTGGAAAGTTCACTCTTTTCCCTGCTTCGTGCAAATTTTGGTTCAGATCACGCAAACACTTATGATTTAATACCTGTTGAAGAGAAAGCAATTAAAAAACAATTAAATGTGCCTTTTACACAGAATATCTAGATTCTAACACAGACATACTCTAAAAAGCATTATGGGTTTTGGTCTGAAACCAGCAAGCTACCTAACAAAAAAAGCATGCAAAGACCTTGCAAACACCACAAATATACCAGTAGGCCCTGAGAAAAAAAGCTTGTTTACATGCTAAGTGAAGTGAAGGTTTTACTTTTTCGCACGGTCCGCCAACCGTAAAATTATTGAAAGAAAAAAAAAAACAGTTGACATTAAATAAATATTTTTCCCCAAAACATGTGTGCCACAATTGCCAGAAAAATCACCTGCATGTTACTGCCACCATGGAGATTTGAGGAAGAGAAAACGAAGGTTCAGCGAAGAGGAGATAGATATATTTCGCGAAGTAACAGCGGACATTAACCTTTTACAAGGAAGGTATACACCTATCTGGCTTTTTGGACACCAAACGTTCACTCAATCACTGCCCTTGATTCAAGTGGACATTCATTGCATATGTGTGCTTTCTGTTTCGGTAAATGTGTTCTGGATTGAAGGCGGGACTGTTTGGATGTGGGTGCAATCAATGGCTCCAATTACGTTCGGAAAGTTTGCAATTTGAAAAAAGTCCTGTTTGATGTCTCTAATTTCAGCTATCGTAGTGGGGAAATGTATATTGACCAGTGCGCCGTAGCAATGCGTCGAGTACCTGGGTGAATATTTGGCTGAGTGAAGGCTGAGATATACCAACTGCTGATGCTTTAACTGTTTGAAATGATCCGGAGGCCAATATTTGCAATGTTGCCAGGAGTTTAACAACTGATGGAATGGAATGTGATCGCCGGGTGGAGGGTTCGATGTCGTCTCTGATATGGTTCAGTATTTGTAATATTGCGTGGCTGGTTAACCTGTACCGTCTAATGATTTCTGGTTCGCTTAACTGGAAAAGTGTTATTCGTGTTGAAAAAATTCTTTCTGCGTTGTCTATGTCTTTGGCTTCGCCTTGTTCTAATAACTGCTGCCATATTGAAGTTTTCAGACTCAATCAAAATAGTGCTTCCTGGTTAAGACGTGCTTTTATGAGGCGGAGAATTATC
Source organism: Sprattus sprattus (assembly GCF_963457725.1). Taxonomy (NCBI): domain Eukaryota; kingdom Metazoa; phylum Chordata; class Actinopteri; order Clupeiformes; family Clupeidae; genus Sprattus; species Sprattus sprattus. The sequence goes on from NC_137928.1 coordinate 2,327,465, forward strand.
CCGCAAATTAGAGACGCACTCTCGCCAGGCAGTTTTAGTAAATACCACGCAATACATCATTAGGCGCACTTAACTACTCTCCTCCCATATATTAGCTGCACACACCCACGTTTCCTTATACCCTCCCACCTCTTTGCGGCTCACACCCACACAGCGTTAATATGCATCAATATTTGTAAATACCGTTTTATGTTTACGCCCGCTATTTTACGCCTGAAATGGGCGCAATCCTGTTAGTAAATCAGGCCCTGAGTGTCTAATACACTTTAAAAGGCAAACTTAACTCCGTCATGGAGGGTATTATTTGTGGGGAAAAATAGTAGCAATTTATAAAAAAAAAATAATATGCTTATCCTAAATACACTATCTAAACTATTAAAAAACTATGCAATTAAATGTATAGGTTCTTATATTCTTTGGTATTTTTGTCATATTCATATTAGCAATGATTGCTGGGTAACATGTACGATACAATACGATATAGCTAGTTACAGTAAACAAATTTGAAGGTCAAGACAAGCAAGTGAATTGAGCACAGCACACATGCATAATAATGCTTTTTAAGCATAAAAGTGGCAGTAGGAAAAGGCAAGAGGGAAAGATTAGGAGGAGAATGTGGCGAGGTTGCTTATGGTAGATTTCTTTTGGCTTTTTAAAGCAGCACAACAACGTTTTTGGCTTGTAGCTTAGCTTGTTAATGACAAACTAGCGAGTCAACAACTTTGCCAACACAGTCAAACATCAAGCAAGCGCAAGACAAGACAAAGCAGGGCAGCAAATAAATCACTTACTAATCCAGCAGAAATATGGCTAGCTCTGAATCGAACTTGTATCCAAATGTGTCTTTCAACACAATGTGTACACAATTAAATTACAAATTACATTACAGAGAAAAAAATAGAGTTAATATTACATACTTGAAGGCTTCCAATTGCACCGAAGTCTCCTCTTAGATCAAGATTTTTCTTGAGATTGTTGACCACTGTTGCATTTTCAACAGCAGAGCAATGATCTTTGTACCATTGGATGTATTTGCATGTCTTTTCAACCCAACCAGATTTGGGGTCTTGAAAATAGGTGTTCATAACCTGCAGTTCATTGTATGTATCTCTTGTCAGAAACATTCCCAATGTATCCTTCAGGTCTTCAAGAGTCATTGAGAGGTTCTTCAGTTCTTCATGGGACTTGGTGAATTCCTCAACTGCTGGTTTAAAAATCCTCTCAAGGACTTCATTCAGTGGGATTAGAGAGACACTTTTGTAATCGGATAATTTGACATCATCTCCGATCTTCCTCCAAATCTGTTTGAAGTATGTGCTTCCAGATAGAATACCAATCTTTTCAAACATCTGGATGTTGATCGACTGTTTGCTCTCTACTGAATCCAACATTTCCATAATGGTTTTCAGAGAACGTGTCTCATTGGCCAAATCCAATGAAATTATTGATTTGAGTGGTTTGATATCCACTTGAACAAAAGATAAGAAATACAATTTAACTATACAATAAGGTCACACACACATAAACACACACTCTCTCACACACCCACGCACCCACACTCCTGAAGTATGGGGTGCACCCATGAACAAGTGATCAAATAAACAGAAGCACACCTGGTGAGCCTTGGCAGATACTGCAGAGTGCCCTCATGCTTGTCTGCTTTTCTTGGAAAGAGTTGAAATCCTTCTCTGGTTTTTGCAGTGTTTCATGATATTGCTTCATCTCTTGCTCTGAAAAGTGTTCACAGATATACAGTTGCACATAGAGCTGATAATAGAATAGAATAGACTTTAATAGAATAGAATAGAATAGACTTTATTAATAGAATAGAATAGACTTTATTTGTCATTGTGCATTAGATAAACAACGAAAGTTGTTTGTGCAACCACTAAAGAAAAGTGCAGTTGTGCTAGGTGGAGGGTAGGAGGGTACTGTGATTATTAAGTTCTGTGATGGCCCTGGGGATGAAACTGTTCTGCAGTCTGGAGGTGCGGGCTGTAGTGGCCCGGTAGCACTTAAATGCACTTAGGTAGGTTATTGTAGGCTTATACAAACAAATAAAGAGAGCTATATACCTAACTTGCTCAATATGAGCTACACTGATTTGAATAAAGTAAATGGTGGGTACATGTAGCTGAGATCTATATACATCTTTTCATTAGCTTTTCATAAATAATATTTGCTTCAGGAAGTTGCAGATTTCTTACTTTTATTTTTAGCCCATTTAAGTTTCGGCATGAGGCTCCATGACTGAACAGGAACACACCTCTCCTACCCCGCTCATCCTTGTGTGAATACTAACATGCTTTGTGAACTGTGTATTGACTGAACAAAACATTTTGCACTTAACACTAAGTGGATTCTGTTAGCTATACTCTACAAGCCCCCCAGAGTGTCTGTCACCTGGTGACTCCGCATAGTAAGCGGAACCAACAAGTGCGAGGTGGAGGTCCCATTCAGAAGACTCTCACGATGCATCCGAAACACTGTGGTGCTCTCATCCATACCGTAACTATGCACAGGTGTGCAGCAGGAGTTTGGGGGTGTGGTGATTTTACGGGGTAGTAGAAATATGCTTTCAAACTTGTGACTTCTGTCTCACAAAGATTTGGAGAGGGTGAGACGTGGAACTGTGGAGAGCTCCCGACAACTTACAAGAGCTGTGCTGCTAACGAAGAGAGTGGAGGAAAGCCTACTGGAACCCCTGACCGAATTGGGGTAAGAGACTGGATATCAACAGTCAGAACGAGGACCGGATTACATAGGGAAATTGCCCACCTAACTGGATGAAATGGGACGAGTGCACTCATGCTTCAAAAGCTAAGTAAACCCCTCTGTCCTACGTTATTTTGCCCAGTGAGCGTAAGCTAGCTGCTGTTGCCAAGACTCAACGTCTCCCCTGCGCAGCCTCTTGCGCTTGCGCTTACGCTAACGTCTCTGACCATAAATCAGCCTTAAGCTACTGCCTGTAGCCCTTCCTTCCACATTGTGACTGTAACCCTATGCTGGATGCGTCTAGCTGTAGCCAGCCTGTGCCTAGCTGTATACTGTCTGTCAGTAGAGGGGGGACCATTCTGTGACTTGAGCAGTCCAGCTCAGAGACGCCCAGGGCCGAGGACTACACTTTCAGCTTCCCCTTTTATCAAAAACTCTTTGCCCCTGCTTTTTTGCTAGGTTTTTAAATAAATATTATAAATGGTTTGTTCATAGTAAATAAGCCTTTCTAAAAGAAAAATTATGTTTTGTAAATACACAAATTATACTTATTTAATAACAATACAACCATTTATAAATTAAATCAAGTTCTCATCATAATTCTCATCAATAAAGCATTTTTACACACACATAAATGGTTTGTTCATAGTAAACAGGAAAAATAAATCGTATTTTTTTTTTATCATAAGTGAAACCCACTTTTTTTTTTTGAGCTGATGGATGTATCAATGCAATCTGCAAGAACAAAGTTTTGTTCATTTAGCAGCATGTTTTGTTGCTGTTATTTGTTTCAGTTGTGCCTTTTGCTTCATATTGTTTGCCACACGTGTGCCCAGGCTTAATAAATTATGCAAGTTATTTGAGCTATGTGTCTGTCTAATCTTTAAAATTGGTTGCAATCATTTTAATTTAATGCTGTATAATAGGAAAACATCTTTGTGTCGCGCTGAGAGCTAAAGCATGTGAAATGTATTTGAAATAGGATTTCTGCTCCCTACTGGCACTCAAAATGCAGCCCATAGTTTATCTTACTGGTCTATATGGCCTACTGCCTATAATAATCAGCTACCTCTATTTTTATGACGATGACAAGACGTCATACCAAATTGCCCACCAGAAATTTCAGGCTAAAACCGCCACTGGACATATGTAGCATATGTACCATGTGTGCTAATATGTGTTATCCTCAGATACGTGTATGAATCCATCAGTTTGCTTCTGATTCTGTCTTCTTCACTCCTCCTTTCTCCTCCCCCCCCCCCCCTCCCCCCCTCTTTACCCGACTGGCCCTAAGCAGATGATCCCCCTTTTGAGCCAAGGTTCTGCTCAAGGTTTCTTCCTGTTAGAAGGTAGTTTCTTCTTGCCCCAGTTGCCTTAGAGCTTTAACTAGGGACGCTCAGCACCTTGAAACTATTTCAGTTGCAATTGATAATATATAAATACAATTTTGGATGATAATTATTCAAATTGTCAATTGTATGTATAAAACATTCTAGAACATTTTACCTCAAAATACCTTTAATACAACACCAATATCCTCCACAAGAAAACGTATTATATGTTACTTACCCATGAGCATAGTATATGTGTTGGGTTGGTTTTTCTTCGCAATAATAACTGACATCTGTTGGCAGGAGATTGACTTGTTGATGAAGTATTCTGGTAACTTCTGTAGAAGTGTGTGAGCATTCTGTATCAACATCTTGGCTTTTGATGAGAGGTGCTCCTTATAGTTTGCCTGCTTCCTCTGCCGTGACGCTACGGTAAAAAGAAAATAAATGCAAATCCCTAGTGGTGAGACTTTTTCTGAAATAGTATTGTATAATATTCATAATTTTAAAAAAATATTTTAAAGATGACCAATTGTAAGGATCTTACCCAATGTTTTAAAAAGCTCAGTCATTTGGGTATCATAGAGTATATGAAGGTAATCTTTAGAATGCCAGTTTCGGTCTTCTAATATGCTTTCAATTATCAGACTCATCACTTTCCCATATTCTCGGCTTGTTGAAACAATTTCGATAAGTCTTCCACTTTCCTTTGTGAAATGACATGGAACATTTACTCCCTTAACCTTTCTTAGCAAAACGAAATACATTGTGGCATTTCTGTTATTGCAAAAGGAAATATTTAATTGTGTGTAATGTATAATTGAAAAATGTACCGATGTTGGTAAATTCATTGAGGGCTTGTTCTGAAATAATAACAATCATAAAATACATAGTGTTTTAGACAGTAGCGACCACTCTGATTCAAAATGGACTTCACCTCATAGTAATCATCACAGCACACACCACACCAGACCAGCTTTCATATCTCTATACCACCCATCCCTTCATTCATTAAACACAATGCAGTAAATGTTACATCCCTGTTTAGTCTGTAATAGGTGTCATTGATAGACTCACGACAACTTTACCTGGCCATACAGATTGCTGATGGCTTTGGTGGCATATCTTGACAGGCATTCATTCAATGCGTGTGGGCAACTCGAAGTCCTCGCATAGAGCTTAACGAGATTGAACTCCGTCTCCTGTGACATAAATGTTATGAATGTTAAAATGTGACTCATATTGCAAAATGTTATAGTGGGACCAGACTTGCCTTAAGACCCTTACATTATGAAGGTCTGTAGTTTGGAGACAACTCATTTAAGATGTGGACTGGAACAACCAACAAGGCTACTAAATATTCCCTGTACTTTAAGTACTAATTACAAAGGTCATTCCTGCTATAAGTATTCACACCCACTTTCAGTCCCCACTAACCATTGGTAAATCCAGATGGATGTTTTAATCTCTACCATTACCAAGACATGACTTGTTAGCCTCATTTTAATCTTGTGTGCCAAAATATCTTTTATTGTGTAAAATATATAATATGGATCCAGTTTTGTCCAGTGCACTTTACTTTTTGTAGCCTTTCTGTGAAGAGATTTTTCAAGTTCTTCTCCCAGTCTTCCTGCCAGATATCTGGTAGTTTAATCTCACACAGATTGGCCCAGTCCTGAAAAATAATAAGCAAACAACAAAAATAGGATTGATGGTTATTTATGGGAACTCTATTATTAGCAACTGCCCCTACCCAACGCCCCCCGTCCCCAGAGTTTTAATGGACTTTAAGGGACTACCCATTGTGAAGTCTTGTAGTCGAACACTTTACTTAGCTGTAGTGATATTGTAACAATCCGGGGTTTTCTATTATCCTGCCTGGCTCTTGGATTTTGACTCTTTTCTATAATTGTGTACTTGCTCCTGACTGACATTGTTTTTGGTTGGTGTTTTGTGACAACCACGACCTGTGAAGATAGTCAATGAACACATAGGCCCCTAGTCTGTTGTTCAGGAAGAAAGTTTGAGGGAAAGACTGATATATGTGCAATGCTTCAAAGAAGGGCAAATCTGCAATTCCTTTGAACATCCTTGCATGTTAGTAGCCTAATCAAATGAGTTGGTGTTGATGGATAAACCTAACCCTATTTGGCAACAGCAAAGTTTAGAGGGCAAATATCCTCCTTCAAGTAGTATCCGAGAGGCATAGTATCTGTCACTACCCGTTCCTAGTCATTACTCATGCGCATGCATCACTTTGTGACATTCTTTACAGCGAAGCCGTGCAGTGCCGCTGCTAGACATTTTGGTGCCCCTAAGCATAACTCCTTTATGATGCTCCCGCATTAGTTAAACAGCATTTTAACCCATTTCGAACAGGGCCTCTGTCTCAACGTCCTATGTAACTCAGCCTGGTTGCAGTTCACACCATCATAACTTTTTGAGCAATGGGGTAGAGTAAGGCAGTGATCATGAGGTGCCACCAGCACGACACATCATCAGTTCCTAATCAGAACTCAAAAATGTACTTCAGTTAGATTTTAATTATAAGATTTTGTAGGGGTGCCAATAATTGTGGCACCCATGTTTTGGAGAAAAATATTCTATGTAATGTCAAAAAAATTAATTCTTTCAATAATTTTACTTCAATGAAAAGGAAAGATTTTTCTGAATATTTTGAGTGAAAGACTAAGAGGATAAACATCAAAGATATATTTATTTATAGCCTGTTTTGGTCACATTCTCTAAAAAGTGTCAATAATTGCAGAGGGGTGCATACGTTGTACAGCAAAACAGCAGTAAAATGAGCCAACTAGCTTAAAAAGGGTGAAAGGTATAAATATAACATTAAATATACCCACATATATATAAATATAACCCATCTGGGACAGAGGCGTGTTTGACATTTTTAGGAAGTCTCACATGCCTTGATGATTTTGTATATTTCCCCTAACTAAAAGTACTGATGCACAATTGGCTTGTATGATTATGTCATATAAGACATCAGCAATAACAACATTAGAGTAAAAGGAATGCAGTAAAATAAAATTTTATTTAAATCAAATGTTAAATCACCCTTACGAAAACCTCCATTCAGAGCTGCTCAGAATTTCTAAAAAAAAAAAAAACATTGTAAAGATTTCAGACCAAGACTTTTGAACTCTGAACCTTGTAAAAATAGCGGTTGGCTATACATATGTGAGTTTATCATTCAGAAAGTGTGTGTGATTTCACGACTACATATTTATAATTATTGAGTGACTTGTGCCTCTCCAAAACTTGTGTCCCTTCAAATGCATATTGATGAGTTAGGTGTAAACAAACCTCGGATACCTCAGACAAAGACAATGGCCATTACGTAATGGCACTGGAATGTCTTTGTGGCCCACTACCCCCACAGGTTTTCTCGCCATACCATGACCCAATAAAGATCTCTGAATCACCATTATCTTATCATATGAGTAGCTGTTATTTGCTAATGGGTAGGACTTTAGGAGCAGAAAACTCACTCAGAGACTGAAATGTGCATGAGATTAGTTCTATTCTCCAAACAAAGTGCCAATTTATTTTTTATTTTTCGAACTGTATATATTTGAAAAAAAAAAAGGGTTCAAGGTATCTGTGGGGGTTCTTTTTATCTCTCTAGGACAAAAACTCACAGAGCTTTTAAAGCATATTGACAACAAGAAAAACTGGGTCCCTTAAGCGATAAGGCAAGCCTCATATGTTGTCGTTGAGCCTTATGCTGTAAACCGTTTACAACATAATTAAATATTACATTAAATATACCCACATTATGCGTTAAGTCAAACCACATATGTTGACATTGGGCCTTATGCTATAAACACTTTTCAACATTAATAAATATTACGTTAAATAAACCCACATTTTGCGTAAAGACAAGTCCGATATGTTGATGATGAGCCTTATGCCTAATTTATACTTCGGTAGACGACACTTTTGAAAAGGTCGCCGACAAAAAAGAAAAGTGTAGCTCAGGCTTTTGTGTTTATACTTCAGGCGAACAGTCGCCGAGTTCGTCATAAATGGAGAGGCACTAACGACATTTTTCTGCCACAACATTCAAGACTTTTTGAAAATCAACGGCGCATGCCGTCTATCTAGCTAATCACACTGACATAATTATGAAGAGTGTTTAATGATATATATCCGCTTTAACAGGTAGGTATTACTTGTGGAGGAAGCAAGCTAAAGTATATGCTAATCTAACATACACCACATAAACTATTACAAAACGATACAATGAAATTAATAAGTTCTTATTTTTTGGGGTATTTTTGTCATATTCAGATTTGCAATTATGATTGCTGGGTAAAATGTCAAACAAGTCAAACAAAGTTGTGGACCAAGAACTAACTGCTGCCCAGTATTCCGGCAGCGTGCGGAACCCTTGGTTGTAACCGCGCTTGAGACGCGTAATTCTCCTCTCGAGGTGCCTCCACTTTCTCATGTGGAGGATGAAAAAGACCCGGTAAGCGTCTCCGCAGCGCAAATTAAATGCTGCGTGTGTTTTGTTCCACTTTAAATATTTCTAAATTATGCCAGAGCCTGCACTTTCAGCTTCCTTGTTTAGGCCGTGTGTGTAACACATGAAAATTCCAGTGAAAATTCCAATTCCTCCAGTGAGCTGACCTCTTGCATTCTTCACCTTGTACACACACTTTTTGCCACCAGACCACAAACATGAATCAGAATCAGAATCAGAATCAGCTTTTATTGGCCAAGTTAGTTTGCACAAACAAGGAATTTGTCTTGGTGCAGTGGAATCCGGCACCACTGAACAAACTGAACAAAGGCATTTTGGAACAGAGGGTTTAATTTCGGGTAAAGATATTTCGGTACATTTTTCGGAATATTGAGCTTTCAGAACACTGGACAGTCCCCCAGCCAGACAGAAGTTTTGCCTGGTCATAGCTCATCATTGCCTGCGAGCTCCTATCCTTCTAACTGCCGAGCCATTATTGAACAGGTTGTTATACTTTCGGATAGGGATGCACCGATACCGATACCAGTATCTGGTATCGGGTCGATACTTCGTTAAAATACTCGTACTCGTACTCGTTTTAAATTACCGATACCAAAAACCGATACCCAGTGTTGCGTCTTAACGCGTGTGTTTTCTTCTCCTCTACTGTCTATGCCTGCCAGGTGTGAGAGCGCCGAGTTGCATAGAGGCCGAGAGCGGTATTGCAGACAGATAAGTTGAGGTTGAACTTGCAGTTTAAATCAATTCAATAACAGCTTGGATACGATGTGTGGAGGTGGCTTGCGTAAGCTAACGGTTTCGCTAGAGATTTTAAACTTAACACGAACGACCTCCAGTAAAGGTAAGTGCTATCTTCGGCTATTTTATGTTTTGCAGTTAACTTAGAACTGCTGTTACATAGGCAAAGTGTAGGGGCTAGCCTACTGTCTTTAGCGACGCTGCGCCTAAAACATATTATTGCCATTTGCTACGGTTGATTGACGGGGACGGGAATGTATTTGTTTTCTCCTCTTTTACCCGGACGCATTTAGGTCTCGAAAGGAGGACATGTGAGGGTAAAAGAGGACGTCTGCCTTGTCTTGAGTTTCAGGAATCTTGCTGACTTGGTAGTTTGTCATAAACACCCGCTAGCAAGTAGCCGCTAGCAAGACATCCCGTTAGCGATGTTAGCAAGGTTGTTTTAACACTCTTGGTAGTGATGTTACAAATGAACCCGAGGCTTCGGAGCTTGTGTCGCGAAAATGAAGCACTACCTCACCGGAGCGCGTATCGAGGCTTGTATCGTTTTGCCGAGATGACGTCACCGACGACGTCTGAAGCCTCATTTGAATCAAGTGCTTCACCAAGTGGTTCGTTCGTTCACTTTTCGCGGGACGCTTCGACTATACGACGGCCCAAAACTCATCTTGTATTCGTGGTAGTTATTGTCAGTGGTTGGAGAATAAGCGATAGTTGGAGATTTAGATTGTTTGGTGTTGTTGGTAGTATAGAATATTTGAGATAGAGTTATAGAGCCAGTTAGAAAGAGAAAGAACTTGATCCAGTTGCACAAAGCACTTTCTCCCCCTTTTCAGTGCCCTGCACTGACCAGTTGTCCAGAAGCACTAATTGGTTTTACAAAAGTACTGACCAGTATTCCAAAAGCACTTTCACTCTGTTCCAACGGCATAGAGAGTAAAGATAATTTACAGGCTTTTTTTTTAATGTAAAACACCGTTTAAAATTCGCTTTGGTCAGGACTCGAAACTAAACAGTACCACGTACCAGCCGACGTCGCTGACCGTTGTGCCACCATGTAATCCTTAATATACAGATCGAACTATCATTAGAACAAAGCATACAAAAATAAAGCCTTTATTGTACTTGTATTCGCCTACTATGAAATTTGAATTAATGGAGAAACGTTTTCTTCCACCATACGTTTGTGTGCATGTTATTTTAGCAGGCCTTGCGCACCACAACAAATTTAACAAATTCACTGTCCCGAGAAAATCTTTCTTACACCGTATTTTTATTGACCTGCAGGTGTCACTAGAGAGCGAACGACGCTTCGAGTAGTGAACCTTTTTTCAACACGTCTGGCTGGAAAGCTTCGAGGGTTCATGAAGCTTCATTTCGCCATCACTAACTCTTGGACATTGATGCTAGTATTACGGTTTTTTTTTTGTTTTTCCGCCTGATGCTAATATTAAGTGCTCTTGCGTTAACTTATTTGCAATGTTATTGTGATAGCTATGTTGGCTAGATTGCAAACAACTTCCCTAACACAGGAAAAACTTCAGGCAAGTGTCAATTTGGCTGCAAGAACGTAGCCCAGTTCATTGTCAACATTAAACTCTAGTAAGAAAACGCTATACCGTTGTGCTGCCTTAACGGCGATTTTGACTCATTTTAAGAAAAATTATGACAGGAGTAAGGCACAGTGTAAGATCTGCACTGTTACATTGTCGAGGGGCGGAAAGGAAAGTACTTCGTTTGACACAAGCAATTTGATTAAACATCTGAAGACGCACCATAGTGCTAAGCACACAAAGTTCACTCATGCCAGTGGCTCAAGAGACCAAAGCAACCAATCTTTACCTACGTCTTTCAAAAGAAAAAAACACGCACACAGACAGAGAGAGAGAGAGAAGGGGAGGAAGAGAGTTGTTGATCTTTTTGTAACTGAACTGTGCGCATGTTCTTATTCAGGATAGTTCTGTTCACTTTTTGTTAAGCAGACTGTGTTGTTAACTATGCAGCAAATTAAATTTCCATCTGTCTATATTTACATTTTGTCTAATGTGATGATATTGACTCTTTTTTTTTTGTTTAAACCAGAAAGCTCTGTTTATTTTTGGCTTGGGATAGCCTTCTGTTAATGTTGTATTATAGGCTTGACATAACCTGCAGAGGATAAAATAAAATCTTTCATGGAAACCAAATCTTGGAAGTATCGGTATCGGTACTCGGTATCGGCAAGTACACAAATAAAAATACTCGTACTCGTATCGGTTTGTAAAACATTTACATTTACATTTAGTCATTTAGCAGACGCTTTCGCTTTGGACAAAAGCGTCTGCTAAATGACTAAATGTAAATGTAAAAAAGTGGTATCGGTGCATCCCTACTTTCGGAGTCAGATCGCCGCAGAGCGCCTGTTTTATTGTGTATGTGTTTTTCAGATGTGGGTAAAGCTGCTGTACCAAATAGTTCCTTTCATCTATGTTTTAAAAATGTTTCAGCACTTTGGCCATCTGTTTACGTTACCGCGAGTCAAAGCACTATCCATGTTTTTGATCACTTTCTCGTTGACCTGTCTACTTTCCCAATACAATAGCCGAAGTAACTAATTTGACCGTAAAATCCAACACATTGTTGATATATATTTGCCAATGGTGTGTGTTCGCACCTCATGCCTCATGACTGGTAAACAAGCTTGCACTATAGAGCCCATCTACCTTATGCCACTGACAGGGGCTCGTCATAATAATTTCCAGATAGACTACAAAGTCCTTATAATCACCCATACATGCATAAATGGACATGCACCTCCCTACCTGCAAGAATTAATTACTCCCCAAACCTCCACCTGCACCCTTAGGTCTTCAAACAGCTTGCTCCTCCGCGTCCCCAAAACCAAGCGTCGTACCATGGGCGACCGGGCCTTTTGCTCGGCAGCGCCACATTTATGGAACAGCCTCCCTGACCACCTAAGGGCAACGCAGACGCTGGATTCCTTTAAAGCTGGACTTAAGACTTTTTTATTCAGGAAGGCATTTCAGGCCTTGTGTTGAATCTTTTCTGTTATGCTTATGTTAATATTTAAATTTGTTTTAATTTTATTGTATTATTAAAGTTATTTTCTAATATGTAGGCACTCTTAGATTCCTTTGAATGAAAAGTGCTTTAAAAATAAAATTAATTATTATTATTATTATTATTATTATAATAGCAGGCAACGGGGCCCGTTGTATCTACGTTACGCTACTGTGACGACATCAGCACCAGTAGAAATGTCTCCATGCAGCTGACACTTCAAAAAGACGGTTTAAAGTGTCATCTACCGAAGTATAAATTAGGCTTTATGCCGTCAACCGTTTGTGTCTGAGCATGCACATGCGCATGGACTAGGATCGGGTAGTGACAGTATCTACATGGCCTGATGTCATAGGAAAATGAAGGAAACCTACAGAGAAACTTCCGACACTTGTAGTATTGTGTATTTTTCTAGCTGATTTCTAGCTGTACACATTGGACTATACATACTCAGATTAGGCATGAAACTGTGGACTTTTCTTTTTGTCAGAGAAAAAAGTAAAAAGATCAGGAACTATTAGGTATAAGAATTTTCCAGAGTTTGCTGGAAAATTCTTGTAGACATCTGCAAATAGGATGGAACCTCATAATCCCCTTTCGACTCACATTTTGTGCATTTTGTTATTGAATACACAGCTTTTGTTAAAAAAATAAATACTGTTTACTTATTTTACAGTTAACGCACCTTAAGTTCCAGGGGTATTCCAAAGCGCACCTTTCTGATGCATGATGTCATACGCAGAATGATGACAGGAAGAGTAGCTTTGTGAAGTACCTGCAAATGCTGGAAATGAAAGAGCTGTTTTAGACCATTTATATGTGTGTGTGTGTGTGTGTGTGTGTGTGTGTGTGTGTGTGTGTGTGTGTGTAGGCATTTATGTACTGTATGTGCTAAATATGAATTTTCAGTCATTTTGTCAGAGAATCAGCCCTATTTGCTTTACAGCTACTACTATCACTACTGCTACAGTAATGCAAAGCGTATGACTAAAAGATCAGTAATGAAAAGCTTACGACTAAAATCTCCACATGTACCAAACCAAACAAAATGCTAAATGCCAGCATAACATCTCGGTTACACATGTAACCTCGGTTCCCTGAGCAGGGACCAGATGTAACAGATGGGACATACAACTTAAGCTCTCTAACTGCTGCAGGCGCACCGGTCTGTTAAATTCTGACCTATGTCGTCACGTCACCAACCTAGCTAACAACGAAAACACAATTCAATATATTTGCCTTTATTTCTATATCAACTCTGGTAACACAGACAAGACAATAAGACCATAATGTGCATCCCATGGGGATTGCGGGGTGGGGGTGGTTACGGTGCAGGGGATGCGGGGTCAATCGCTACGGGTCTGGTAGTAACAGATACAAGAATGGTAGGGAGAGTGCAATGGGCTAGTATAGCCAGTTAAGGGATAGACAGTGGGTTGCCAAAATGGGGATCTTCCCACATAGTGAGTCTGCTTCGATGTGTAAAAACTGTGTTACAACTAATTTATAATGGCTTATTAAAGACCTACAAAGTGTGTACTACCTTATTAATAGCCTAATTATAAAGCATTTATAAACCTTTATAATGGGAGCCTTATTGTAAAGTGGTACCGAAAAACATTTTTCTTGGGATTTCTTCTTCGGTTCTATTTGCACTTTATGACCAAAAACCTCGACATTGAGCCTGAGGGTAGTGATGCTCTGTAAAACCTGAATGGTTATGTGAATAAATCAGATTTCGACTGTCCTGGTTTCAATGTAACAGCAAACAGAAATATACACATAGATTTATTGCCATCTCAAAATGTTGTCCCACCCCTAATAGGTGGGCAGTCTCTTCAAAAAGTGTCTATAAACTACATGTTTCCTTGATTACTTTGTGTTGGTAATTGTTGCAGTATTACATTGGCCATCAAGTGTAAGAACAGGGCATCTTAAATGTTACCAAACAATAGTTCAGTCTGTGGGAGATCCAATGTTGTAATTGTGATCCCTTGTTATTAGCCAGAAACATAGTAACAACTACAAGTAACTACGAAGAAATTGATATCAAGGCTGTAAAATGCATACTTTGCATGATCATGTTTAATTTTGCTGCCATGTCTATATGACGAGCCTATGTGAAATGGGTTATGACATGAAAGCTGGAGGAGACAATACATAACATTGACACTAAACGGTAACTAATTCAGCTTTTTTTCATGTTGATGCTGTTGCTGCATCTCACAGTGCATTTACTGCCCTGATACCATGTGCTTATCTAAGCCTTACGTAAGGGTAATATAACATATGCTAATCTTAACCTTATCTAAGCTAAATATACTTTATGCTAATCTTAACCTTACCTAAGCATAATATACTTTATGCTAATCTAAGCCTTACGTAAGGGTAATATAATATATGCTAATCTAAGCCTTACCTAAGGCCCAATCCCATTTCTAATCTCCACCCCTACCCTTACCCCTACCCCTTGGCCCTCGCTTTTTCAAACGGAGCCATAACGTAGGGGTAGCCGAAGGGGTTGAAACTCTAGCCATAGGAATTGGGATAGCCCTTCAACACTTACGTACGTCATCAGTACGCTGCGTCAGCTGTTACGTTACCGGAGAGCGACAGCTGTCACTCACCAGACATAAACAAACATGGCGCCTGCAGCTGTTAATTACACAATGCAACATTTCATCAAACAAGTTTTAAACCATGAATTACAAAGAAAATACTTTAATTTTGCGATGCTTTTCCTGCTGTTTCCGACATTTTTAAAGGGACTCGCGCGATCTTTCTTCTTTAATGATCACGGGTTCGCAATGCATTGGGGGAAATCGGTCTCACCCCTTCGTTTGAAGTGTGCCCTCGGAAAATCTCCGTTTGGAGGGGTGGAAAGCCCTTCCCCACGCCCCTACCCCTCTGTCCTAACGTGAATTGGGATAGCACTACCCCTACACGTGAACGCGCAAAACGGAGGGGAAGGGGAAAGACGAAGGGGTAGGGGGTGAAATGGGATTCAGCCTAAGTGTATTATACTATATGCTGATCTAAGCCTTGCCTAAGTGTAATATACTATGCTAATATTGCCAAATTCCACAATCCATATGCCACTGCAAAGAAACATTGTGGTACATTTGACTGTATATGTTATCAGTTTGTTGTAATGTATTTGATAATTAGTTCAAGCTCTCTGGCTCTGAAATATACAGTATATACCTTCATATTCATCATGATGCAAACTTCATGCATGACCTGCCTTTTATAATCTATTGCAATGGCTGTCACTAGTGTTAACTTCTTGGCTTTACTAGACAAGGAATTTGTTGATCTTAATTTTAGATAATAGGGAAATATTTATACCCATATATACATTTATATTTACCTCATCACCTTGAAGACTGTTCAGGCATCCACTGAATGAGTTTAACAGGTGAAGAACTGAATAAACATTGTCTATATGCCTTGTCCATTGTCCATAATCAGACTTCTTAATGATGTTCATCATTTGCTCCAAACAGGACAGAATGTCTTTCTTCACAATTCCAACACTGCTCTGTAAACTAAGACAAAAACAGTTCACACTTTAATCCATCACTATGAACCCTTTAAGGTTGAAAGGAAATAACAGATGCATTTTAGTATGCACATATACCATGAAACTGACTAGTTTGTATCTACCTTGATTCCACCCATAGCTTGAACACTGAAGCTATAACTTTGATCACACGATACAAGTCCTGTGAGAAAGTTTAATGAATGAGTGATATGAAACGTTTAGATCTTCAGAGTATATATATCAATACTTGACAGTTACATTCCAAAACTTAAGGTACCTCCAATATTACTGCTGCATGTGCCGCATTAGAAAACAATTAAACTGGCCTCTAATGTTTCACAGTTTGCTGTAGTAACTTAGAGTTCATAAAAAAAAATATAACTATTACTTTTCAAGCAACTTTTTAATGCTAAATCACGATAAGGTTAGGTCAAAGGGGTTAATATTTTGTACATTAACGATAATATGATAACCCATGCATACTTTAACTTCTGTATTGGTCCCAAAACTAATGATTACACTTACACTTACTTTTTTTATATAGCATAAATACCTGTATATGAATATATGAACTGAAAATGTTGACTTACATGGAACTTATGTTCCCCACACCATTTTGATAACTGTCCCAAGAGCTCCTTTGGTGAAAGGTTTAGTTTGGACAAAACCTCTAAAACACCATGTGTTGGAGAAAACATCTGTAAAACTGCAGAGGCAAACTCCCTCTGAGTGTCCATCTTCACTGAATAGGCGTCAACAACTTCTACCAGGTCTCTGAATAGAAAAAAGCAAAAATTGAAAAATGTAATTGTTTGTTTGTGCTTTATTCACTTACTATAGTGTTACTACATCATCTGGTAACCTTCTCTTCATACAGAATGACAAAATGGTGGACCCATTACCTCTGTATTTGCTCTGAGGGACGTCCTTTACAGAGCTCACTGATAACAACGGTCTGTTCTAGTGGACAGACTGCAGAGAACAGAGCTATAAGCCACACAGCCTTTGGTGACTTCTGTCTAATTGCCACGTCCACAACATGTCGTACAGCACTGGCAGTGTAACTGCTACAAGTAAACAAAATAAATAAAGAAGATTTTAGTATTCAGTTCCTAGATTTCACTGTCTTGTCGATGTTACAGCACTTCAGTACAGGCGGAGCATATTCATTGGTATTGGTAAATTAACTCTGTTGAAATGTGATGTTTACTCTGCCTTGATTGTTTCTAGGGATTTTTAATTGTTAGGTCAATTTAATCTGTAATAACCTGCTCAAGCTGAAATAGAAGCTGATGAACTGTGATTGGCAATAGTTTCATACACAGGCGAATACGTAAATAGAATTATGCTATTTAAAATAATGTAAAAAGTAAAAAATGTAATTATTTGACAAACTAAAATAAATGTTACTTACGAGCGCACTGAGTTATCAAGTCTCGTGAGCGTCCCTTGGAGGCTGCCATTGTTTTTCACAATTTTGGAAATGTGATCAACTGTGTTTTTGTTGAGTTGAAGTCCAAGCTGCTTAGCGATGGCTGCAGCCACCAGAACTTTCTGAATTGGTTCCTTGGGTTTCAGTGTTAGCACTGCGTCCTGAAGAGCTGTGTTGAGGTCGGTTGAACTCTACCAATATAACATTTAACACAGGCAGAAGCAAAAATGTGTCAGATGCCCTTCTCCTGTTTTTATTGGAATATATAGAGTGAATGATATGAAGTGAATGTGTGTCTGGGTCTACCAGGCTAGGTTTTTTGAGTGAAACACGGCACAAATCAGTTCCTATAGGATTGCATGGGATGTAAACCCAAAACACCTAAAATGACGTGAAGCAACCAATCAATAGGCCTCCAGTTTGGTAACAAATGGAGTTGTATTAGTTGAGTTGAATTTTTATATCTTGGTAACTCACACAATTGGATTTAAAACTTTGTTGGCATGGTCATGGTTAATCTCATAATCACAATTCAAGTTGATTAGTAACCAGGTTTCAAAACTCGAATTTCCTGACTATTATCCACGTTTTATACATTGATTTTGTTTCATTTCTGCAGTCCTACAGTTTATACTCAGGTGTGTTTTTATTTACACAGGAATGTATTTCCCCTCGTCTGGTAGTTAGTCCATCACATCAACTCAGCCAAAGTGTGAATGGGAAATTCCATATCCCTTTTTCACACACGAAAAACCTCCGTTAGATAACGCATAACTTTGCCCATGTCGAACACGTTCATTTAATGGTTTCAATACCCTACTGCAAGCATGTCAGAAGATTATCTCTAATAGTACTCTGTCGCAAGGGAATCAGTTAACAATTTGATTTAAACGTTTAGCGTCCATTCCCACACCACACCATAACACTAAATGAATGTCTAGTGTTTGTGCCTGACAGGCCGATCCCAACTACATACAACTTTTAAAAAGCTAGTAGCACTCGCACCACAACTGGCTGTTAATACATTGCTGCGGTCAATTATTTCTCTTATTGCATGATCCAAATGCTAATGGATGTGGAAACATTGCTCCCGAACACCACTGCTTCTCATCTACGCATATTGACAGCTGAACTCTACCCACTCACTCTGTCTCTTTTTTCCTCTCCCATCTTTACTGTGGGGCGCTGCTATACTCTCTCCACCAGACCTACCTGTACAAATCCTCGGCCCACATGAACCCATCACCACCACACTGCCGTACACTTATTTTACTCTATGCTAGCATTTACATTCAATAATGTATATATTGCCACCACAGACGGTTCCTACTCTTCTTACCCCTGTAACAGTAACCCTAGGAGTACACTGTATGCCCACATGCTGTTTCTGTATGTATCAAATACCATATGATGTTTGTATATATATACATATATTAGGTACATCTATCCTGTGTATGCTGAGTACATTTACCACTTTTTGTTACACCCCCCCAGTTTTTTCTTTTCCCTATTGCCATTCTTGCCATTGTGCTTGCTCTAAGGGGGTTCAGGCACAGGGCTCTGTGAAGCTCTGTATTGCCTCTAAATAAAATACATTTGAATTGAATTGAATACACTGGTTTGTTTTTAAAAATTCTATAAAATGAATGACAGATTTGAGCTCTGACTTTCCTGGAAAAAAATTATACACCACTCAGCAGTAAAAAAAAAAAAAAAAAAAAAAAGGCACAACAAAGTAAGAGTCGTATGGAAGCACGCAGAGGTAGTGAGCTAAATTTACCAACAGAAACTGAGAAATTCTGCTCATGCTGCCTTAAAGGAATAGCCTGGATACCAGCCCAAACCCCGCCCACACATTTTTTGGTCTGGGAGATTCGGTCTGGCTCTGTGCTAGTTGGGGGAGAGTATCATCGGTCGGATTGTACCGTACCAATCAAATTGTCAGGGCGGGCTTTATACGATGATGGACAGATGATCAAGCGGTAGATTCGAAATCCTCCCAAGATGGCTGTGTATCGTGAGCCTGTTAGTGGGACATATTTTATGTGAATTATGCTATCTTCACGTCTACATTGACTCGGTTAGTTGTGTATGTGCAACACGAATGTTGCAGAGGATTGTATGACTTAACTGAAGCGCTCTAGACCATTATTGTTAGGTCATTGCAAACGCTTTCACCAAAAATCCATTGAAACATATAGTAGCTAGCTAACCTTGCTTCTAATAAGTAATGTGAGCAGGCATATCTCAACAGATATTGACAGCGCATTCATTTTGAAAGAGGAACAGAGAAACGCGATCAAGACATTTGTCGTTCTAAAAGATGTTTTTGCCGTCCTTCCTACAGGATCAGGTTAAAGTTTTAATGTATCAGTTGGTCATACTAAGTTGCTCTGATTGGTTCTAGGTATCCAATTGAGCGAAAAGGCATTTTTTCCCCCTGGTTCGTTGAAACACGCCCCATAATCACAGCCCAATGGGTCAGTATCAGACTCATATTCTGACTAGAATTATGAGTATGACATCGTCAGGCTATTAAAGGAACCAAACATGATAATGTATCCCTCTTGTGACTGGCTGGTTCTCACGGTTCACCTAAAGGAAAGTGGCTGGATTTAGGTGAGAGGTACATTTCCCAAAAGCATCCTTGGAACCAAACAGTTGAAATGCAAGTGTTTTCTAAAAACATAGTTTGACCAAACTTTCACAATCACTAACGTTCAGTTGTGTAGTTCCAAATACAGCTCTTGACTTTGGTCAAAAGTTTAGTTCCTGATACTTCATGTCTTAAGATGTCACTGTCATCAATGATTGGTGTACAAATAATTAGTGTGCTTGCCCGAAGGGAAGCACACTATTGTTCTTCATAAATTGTCTTTATTCCGCCCGTTTTTCTTGCATCGAATCAGGCCTCGCTCGTTCGAGGTACAGGCGCTGTTCAAACACCGAAACGTCCGGCCCGATCCGGTGCAACCTGCTATATCTTTTCGTGGCGGTTCTCCTTGCCACTCCTTTTTTATTCCTCTTTTTCCATCACCTTTTTTCTCCATAGACCTGCATGGCAGAACTTTGAGGCATTATGACATCATAATAGGCTCATTAAACTGGCTTGCACCTGTGCTTCACTGAGCTTCACTGACACCTGCCCCAAATCCAAGGAACCTCTTGTCTCTGTCCCTCTCCATTCAACTGTATAAAGCGGGGTTCACACTAGACTTCTTTTAGAAAAAAGCGCAGCTTTCAGTGCCTTTTGAGCTCTTCAGAATTCATGGATATCATGTTATGTCACTGTCTTTTAAGCACCGACATATTTGTGTCTGATGCAAACACATTACGGTCATAACCTACGGTCACAACTCAAAGAAAGTTCAAAACGCTAGGGGATGTGTTGTGCTGTTGAATGTGACAACCTAGATATACAATTACGAAAGATTTAGGGAATGACTGACCTGTTTAGTGAAATGCAGCACGTTGATACAGTCGTAGTAATGGCTGTGTATTATCAAAGCTATATAGCTACTGCTACTACCTTGAGCAAGCTACAGTGCTAGCCAGTAATAGCTAGCGAGTTGTTTACGTTCACAACCCACAGACAGTTCAAAAGGCCCGGGATATGTTGTGCTGTTGAATGCGACAACAGTCACCAAAGAAAACCTAGGTATACAATTGATACAATCGTGAATAGTTGCTGTGTCTTAGCACTCTACTGAGAAAGCTAAAGTGATAAAAGCTAGCGAGCTAGTATTTAGCCTTCACCCAGGGCTTGGCTACAACTCGTTGGCCAATATTACTCTTGCCTGCTCAGATGAGTTTCTGTACGCTTGAAATCTCCGGTTTATGGGGATGGATTATGTACAACATAAATGTCAATGTCGGGAAAAGAAAGTTGGGGCAGATGCTTTGCAAAAACACAGTTACATTTCGTGAGCGGACAAGACACTTTATTTCTGTTCGAGATACACAAGGTGGCTACAGCGGAGGCGGTGGCAGAAGACCGTACATGTAAGTATCAGCGGTAATTAAACACTGTACTGATATTAATTGTACTACTAACATGCCATTCTCAGATTAATGCAAGTGACATGACATTGTGGAGTTAACGATACCGACAGTTTGCATACCTAGCTAGGTAACATTAGATACCATTGGATCTTATCAATTATGCTAAACTAGCTGGATTAACAATGGATATCCTCAGTTTAAATAACGGGTTAACATAGGGTGACCAGACGTCCTCTTTATCCCGGACATGTCCTCTTTTAGAGACCTAAAAAATGCGTCCGGCAGGGATTCCCAAAATGTCCGGGAATTTGACTCGTCCTGATGTGTAGTATTTCCCACGGAGAGACCGAGTGTTATGAACACAGCAGTGTTCAATAACTAACTTCATGACTAAGAGTACCATATGCTATATATACCCTCGGAATGGCCAACCTATCTCGGTCATGGTGAGTATTATTTTGTAGAAAGGAAATAGTCAGTAGCAATCTATAACACAATTATATACTTATCCAGGGGCGGCCTTTCCTACAGGCGGGTTAGGCGGCCGCCTAGAGCGCCATCTAGAGGGGGAGCGCCAAATAATGCGCCCGAAAAAAAAAAAAAAAAACACCATTTTTTTTTTTCCCGGACGCATAAGTTGGCGCTCCTTCTATATCTCCAACCAATATTTTGACATAATAAAATAAATCTAACTTTAGGGTAAAATGAGCCAAAACCCGAAAACGGAGGGCTATGTTCTTCATTGGTGTTGTTAGATCATGCTAGCATAGCGAGACAATTGGTGCGAATGTGTGTGTATCCTCTGAAGAGGCTTAACCCTAACGGCGTGCATGACTAGACGGTCCGGATCACAGAACTCATCGATATATCCCTTTACCATCGGAAAGACAGGTGAAAGTAATGATATTACAACCCTTCAAGGTGCATGGAAGTCAACTTATGATGTACAATACACATTAAGGGTTGCTACAATATGTTATCATGAAAACACTAATGATGAACACAGTATTTCAGAGATCAAACTGATTTTTGGAGAAACAGTGTATAATGAGCAGATAAACAACACGTGGGAAAACATTAATACAACTTCTTCAGAGGGTTATCAAACATTATTGTGAATGAGAACATGTACATGGATTTATGGGAACAGCCGCTCGACAGGTCCTCGTCTGTTGCAACTAATTACAAATCAAACTTCTTCCAACAATATCACATAGGCCTATGCGCAAAGTAACGTATTCTTTTAACAACATTGAAGCGAGGATATACATTTCGCCACAAAGCTAAATTTAACAAATAATGATAATACTGACTGTAACATGCCGGCATAGTCGCCCCATAATGCCGTGCGGCGGGCGCATATAGTTTTCTATGTGTGATAATGCACTAACGATGTACCTGTTCCTTACTGTTCTTATTGCATGTCGTTGTTCTGTGTTGGGACTGAGTTTATACAGGTGTGTGACGGTAACACAGTCTATTTGCTGCGATCGTTGTGTTTATGTGAAATAATTGCAGTCTTACAAGGCAAAATAGCGTTTGAAAGTTGCAATGGGGGGGGGGGGGGGGGGGGCGCCAGGAGTGAAGCTCGCCTAGAGCGCCTAATGTGCTAGGGCCGCCCCTGTACTTATCCTACATAAACTATGGAAACTATTAAAAAAACTATTCAATTAAGTGAATAATTTCTTATTTTCATTGGTATTGTTGTCATATACAGATATGCAATGATTTGTGGGTAATATTTTGTTGTCCAATGTCAAGTCTCTATTTGATCATGTGACGAGACAATCTAATTTAGACGCAAAATCTAAACGTCAAGACCTAGAGGCAAAGTACACAGGCAAGCACCTTTCAAACATAAAGGTGGTGAGTGGTGATGCATGATATTCTTTTTCAATGGAAAGGATAGCCAACCAATTCAGCCTCTGCTGCTCCATATATGCGGCCCCTCAGGTAGGTCTTTTTGAGTTTCAATTTGGAAAAAGATCACTCGGCTGTTGCCACTGTCACAGATGTCAGAAAAAATAGCAGAGCAGTGAACTGCACACCTTACCGAAGGTGGATTTTAGGGAATGATAATCCACAATCAGCATCTTGGCAAATTGGGAGACTACGGACTGCTAGGCAATCTGCTCCAAAACAGGCCCTGAATGATAGGTCGCCGCCGAGCGCCTGTTTCATTGTATATGTGTTTTTCAGATGTTGGTAAAGCTGCTGTGCCGCCGCAACAAATCGTGCCTTTCATAAGTGTTTTTAAAGAACCTTTCAGCACTTTGACTGTTTGTTTACGTTAGTGTGTCAGAGTGCTATTGTTGATAGCTTTCTTTTTTACATGTCTACTTTCCCAATACAATAGCCGAAGAAACTAATTCGACTGTCCATTTTAAGACATTAATATTAATGAGAGGGAGGCCAGCTATCAGAGTTTGTTGTTGCTTTATCTTTTGCAAAAGGAGAGTTGACACAATGGATTATACATAATTACAACATAGGAAAGTTGAACTATTATATATATATACACGCCTAATGTGTGTGTGTGTGTGTGTGTGTGTGTGCGCGCACCTCTTAACTAGTAAATAGTCTGCACTAGGGCCCTTGATAATAGCATGCACGAGGGCCTGTCGTAACTACCCCCCCCCCCCCCCGACCGTCACCGCCGAAGTGTCCTCTTTTTCACCAATTCAAATCTGGTCACCCTAGTTAACATGACAACGCGTACGTTTGCCCGTTAACACATGCCTTCCAATAATTAATACCGTTACGATACTTGTCTAAGCTTGTCCTTCTAGAAATAATTGTAGCTTTCAATCATCTTTGTGTGTTTTGTTTTTGTCGTGGTAATTTCACGTGTCAGATGAGGAAGAAAAGTATTAACAGTCTGAGTAATGTAACCAAATCTAGACTCATTGATTAACACGACCTTTGGAGGAATAATTTCACCCCATAATGTCACTTGGAGCCTATTTTAAGACTTCTCCAAGCTAAATATAACACATTAGACCCTTTCACAATAAACAAGCAAACAAACAAACAAAAACAGAACAACAAAGATATCTTCATATGTCTAAACGTCAGTGGAGCCAAAATATAATGGTTGAGCTTGGTTGCTTGCTAAAATATATTGGTTGAAAACAAGAAGGTCTATTCAGTGTCACTGCAAATGGTTACACTGGAAGGCTGGCAGATTCATCCTACAAGCGGCATTCAACGTTGTACTGAACACAGAAAACACAGTACTATACAGATTTTGTTCTCAGATATCAGTCTGTGAGGCCCCTCATCAACATATGCGCACTCGGCCACTGCAGTTGCTTGTGCTTGATGGCTGCAACAGAGCAAGCACACTCTCGCAGTTCGTTCACGAAACGCATTCTAGTTATAAATGCACTCCCATTCCTGGCTGACATTTACATTGTTAACCACCACACAACCCTACGAGCAATTTCCTTATGCAAGATGCTTCACCACTATTCAGTTGAAGGTACTGTGTGAAGTTTGTAGAGGCATTTAATAGTAGAAACGGAATAACGTTTTCATAATTATGTATAATTACCGATAACTATCAAATGTTGTTTTTTCATTAGATTAGAATGAGCCCTTCATATATGAGTTCCTCTTCCACAGAGTCAATTCCAATACTCCATGTAGCCCAGAACAGGCAAACCAAAACAGTGGCTCAAGATAGGTCTTTTGTGTCGTTATGGCATTTGACAGACACCGTAGGTACTCGCACGCACTTGTAAATGGTAGGGTATTCAGCTGGTTAAAATTCAGCAACCGCACAAATAGCTAGCTAACTACCAGCAGAGGACAACAATGACAAGCCCTGTGACTAGCGTATGTCCTTTCTCTCTCAAAATGTGTTTAATACATGTTTGCTATACATGGATTTGGTTTATAAAATAACATAACACTTGTGGTTAATATATGGTACGCTTATGTAGCCAAAAATATAACTATTGAGACCTAACATTTATTACACCCCTAGTTTGTAGACCTTTTCTCTAATTCACATTTCCAAGCCAGATGCACTAGTGTTAAGATAAAAAGTTAAATTAATATGAAATATATTGTAATACCGAATCACAACATGTAAAGAATCATTATACATTATATTTAAAGTAAAGTATTTTAGATATATGTTTAAAGCATAACATCAATATGTTTATAAATAATCAAAATAATTTACAGAAACAAAGTTTTTAGTCTCTTTTATTTTTTTTACTAAATGTTTTTACCTGTTTTCTTGTAAGAAATGATGATTTTGTTAGAATCTTAAGAGCACACCAAACTTACCTAAAGAATTGACCCGGAAGACGTTTTGTCAGTATTTTGGGAGTGAATTTAGGTCTTAAGTTTATAGCAGAAAAGGGAGACAATGGGTGTCTGGGTGTCAATCACCTGTGTGGGAGTGGGTATAATTATTATATTATATTATATTATTTAGTCTGTGTTGGTGTTTCACTGGAATCATAGTTTTTATGTAACTAATTGTTTTATCTGTTTTCTTTTCCGAACTGATGGTTTTATGACTTTTTTTTATTTTTGCTGCCTCTGAAGAACTTTGTCACATTGATTTTCTGCCCCTAATATTAAAACAAGTGCATTAGCTGAACTGTAGACAAGGGCAGCTGATGATTCACATCGAAAGTCAGAAAAACATCTGACAATTACCTTTTATTGTTAAAGTTATTGAGAGCAAGTAGTAGCCTACAACAGTCACAACTGGTCCAAAAGATCCTCGGTTTCCAAAACTGGCGTACGCGAAGTGGTTCAGGGGGTTCGCAGAGAGAAAATGTCCGCGATAACAGAGAACGGACAAGATTCGTGGAATGTACCCTTTGAAACAGAATTGCAATTTTCAGACGGAAACATCATTTTGTGCATCAAAATCGCCCAAATTCCCCTGTATTTTGCCCTGAAAGGCTGCATTTCTTTCTAATAAACACAATGATGGCAACAATGATCAAGCATTAATTAAAAAAAATGCTGAACTCGCTCCAGCCGCACCCCCCCGTTCAACAGTTAACACAAACACTTCGCTACAGACTGTCAAATGAATTCGCTCATCTCCCCAAACGCCTGCAAATAATGTATTTTTTAGTCTTCTGTTACGTTGATGGCTGGCAAATAACAACCTTAGAATGTTTGGGTCACTTGTGGCACATATTTTCACATTTTTCACTCAATTTATGCCATCAATCTACCTGAGGGTGAACAGAATGAGCCGAAACGGAATAAAACGGGCTAGCTGGAGATTGAATGTCTGAAGGGGTACCGGACGGTACAAAGTTTGGGAACCACTGCAGTAGATTAACCCTTAACCTAATATTCTCATAGGAGTTGTAATGCATTGATTGGATGTAGAGTTTGGTGATGGGTCAACCATGAGCTCATCCTAAATCTAATAGCTGTCATGAGAATGTTGTAGACTGTTAAGTGATCATGAGGATAATGTGGACTGTTAGATGTTAAATGGAATAATTACAAAATGACCTGCCAAGGCAAATGTTATACTTACCAAATTGGGGTTTATATCCTTAGTTTCTGTTTCAGACTTGCAGATCACTCGAATCTTTATACAAGCCTGGAAACATGCTATTGAGTCTTGTGAGTCAGGAAAGTCTGCAGTTTGGTAGTTCATCAAGTGGATCATCACTGCCTTAAGGAAGTTTAACCGCACTCTATCAATTTTTGTTGATCTGCCTCTTATTCCTAGTAGTCCTGGGCTGCTCATGCATATGTCATCAAACTGGTAAAGAACTGAATCAGAAAATGTGTTATGAAGTTCCTTGTATTTTCTTCAAAGAAGAAACAATGAATAAACTTGTATTACATTTTTAATGCCAATAAAAACTTTCAGTCTTGACACTGGACAATACAGTAATATTAACTTTTACATTTGTATAAATATCAAAAGTGACATATCTAATCTTTGGAAAATGCCTCATGGTTTTTAGCAGTTAATCTGAGGAATTACAGTCTCTCCCTCTCTCACTGACAGAGCCACAGCCACTCATACACAGATGTGACATTTATGTCTTAAAGCAGGACATGTCCCCGGAGGAGACTGTATCTTTGTGAGCATCTTACATTATATATTCACCTTTGTCTGTGTCCTTAATATTTCTGAACAGCCTTCGGAAAGCACGTGTGTTCCAAAAGGGCCACCATTCCTTCTGTGCAGCATCCTCATATTCCTCTTGACCATCTCTGATGAGACAGTAATTGTATGCAGGGCATCTGCCTCCTTCTTTAGATATGGGCAATGAACAAGTGAACATGTAACCGACTTCATTATCACTCCTAGGGAAATCAAAAGAAAACGTTCTTTAAGATTCTAAGAAATTACAACAAATCCTCCCTATATAATTGCATTATGCTTTGATCTTTAAATCTCACAACTGGCTAAAGAAAAAAATATAATTTGGGGGCAAGAAAGGGAAAATCAAAGGATAACAAAAATCAAGAAATGTTCTGCTGTTTGAAGTTCATAGCAAACAGAGAGTTGCATGAGTTGGTCTGTATTTTCAATACTTGTTGTTATGTAGCATCATGTCTTTTGCTATCGTAGACTCTTGAATGGGATGAAACCTAATGTTTCTTTTTTTGCAGATTAGCAAAGCAATTAGCAAAATTTCCCTGACCTCAAACGTTTTATATTACTTTCCCTCAGCATTCCCTGAACCAAGGATTACTTGGTGCCAAGTCTTATCATCTGACAATTAATTTTATCACCGAATTGCTTTAAATTGACTAGGTTAGCATGTTCTGTAGGGTCTTTCACATGATTTTTACTTATGACTTCACATGAACCATCGCCGAGTAACGAGCACTTCTGTTAGCTTAGATGCTAGTCTAAAACAAAGCCTCAACCCTAGACTAATAACAATATATATACAATATATGTATTTTGCAGATGAACGTTTGGGCTAATTATATACATCACAACGTCCCATCTCTTCCCCTTTATGGTCATAGCTGCACTTTCATTTTACACATTAATTGTACTTGCTTCAAATTAAAATTGCACTGGCACTGCTTCAGAAAACATTACATAATAATTCTAACAACAGACTCAGCATTTTGTACATTTTGTACATTTGTATTTGAAGGCATTAAATATGAATATTTATTTGAAATCGAGGTCAGTCCAGCCCCTCATTGTGCTCTAGTTGAAAAAGTTATTCAGATTGTGAGACAAAGGCTATCACCCTCATTTCATAGCACCCTCAGTATAACGCTAGGCTCCCACAAAGCACCAACAGAAAATAATCTCTGGCGCCACCACTGGTTATATCCAGAATGAGAGTCAGAGGTTTAATCAGACTTAATCCGAAATTCTAACAATTTCCTAATTCTTAGAATTGCTACAACCTGCCGAATTTCTCCAACCTACCGATTACTCTTCTCTACTCTTAATCTTCTTAAAACCCCTATGACCATATTCAAAATCTTCTAAAGGATTCAAACTCCGACTCTCGTTTCTGATCAACGCATTCATCATCAGGATCTGAGGCCATTTTCAAAAGTTTAATGACATTTTTTTTTTTTAACTTATACCTCAGACTCTCGTCCTGTATCGACGCAGTCATCATCGGTGTTAAAGAATCTCAAATCTGTTGGACTATCATCTAAGCCTCCAGGTAACCCTAAAGGAAAAAACTTTGTCAACTTTTTGCGGTGGAAAGACAATCTACAATAACTACAACTACCAACTCACAGGTTAGGCGCTGCCATTCTTTTACAGTTTTTATCCATTGCTTTGGGCAATTTCACGAAACAGAAATTACATTCTCAAAACAACACGTGCAAACTTCCAAACCACTGGGCCCTTGTTCAAAACTGATTGGCATTTCTCATTCCTTTAATCAAATTGCAATTGTTTTAGAAACTCCTTGCAAATGACAAGTACAATTGCCTACAGTTTGCACACATTTCAAATGATTTAGCACATCTGTGCAAATGGTTAGGTACAATTGCCTTCAGTTAGCCCAATTACCAATTAAATACATCTTGCTGGTCTAAACTGACTGTTGCTTCTCAGTCAAGTGGTTGTTCGCTGCAAAACATGTTGGCATCATTTCCTTCTGTACATCATCACCTGCAGAATAGTTTACTCCACTGTCACAATCGTTCAGGCACATACAGTTTTTATCCATTCCTTTGGGCAATTTCACGAAACAGAAATTACATTCTCAAAACAACACGTGCAAACCTCAAAACCACTGGGCACTTGTTCAAAACCGATTGGCATTTCTCATTCCTTTAATCAAATTGCAATTGTTCAAGTACAATTGCATACACCTTGCACACATTTCAAATGATTAAGCACATCTGTGCAAATGGTTAGGTACAATTGCCTTCAGTTAGCCCAATTACCAATTGAATACATCTTGCTGGTCTAAACTGACTGTTGCTTCTCAGTCAAGTGGTTGTTCGCTGCAAAACATGTTGGCATAGTTTCCTTCTGTACATCATCACCTGCAGAATAGTTCACTCCACTGTCACAATCGTTCAGGCACATAATACCATGAAAAACATCATGGTATATACTGTAATATGGATCTCTTGGATCATCGGCTTCATTTTTTCAGGTGCAACTAGAACTTTACTAATCAAGGGGGAGTTTCTCACATCCGATCACCAATCACTCAGTAATTTTAGTTAGCTGACAGGTGCTATCCAGGAGTATAAATGCTTCCATCAAACATCTAGGGCTTGACAAAGTTCAGTAGAGTTGACAAGAATGAACATGGAAGCATCAAACGAGCAAGGGCAACTGTCCCAGGACAGCGCGGGGGCAACGTCACATGGTGTGCTGCGATATCCGAAAACGGGGTAGTCACCCACATTCCAAGTATCGGCCCATACAACACCCAGAAGCTCCTGGTGTTCTTAGACCGCCTTTACGTTGATCTTATCCCTCTACATGAGGGGTGTTTGGTAGGGCCTCACTTGCCGACATATGTGATTGTGTGGGACAATGTCAACTTTCACCGTGGCCCGCTCATCAGGGCGTGGTTCGCTTCCCATCAAAGGATGGTGATGGTGCTCCTAGCCCCTTACTCCCCATTTCTAAATCCTATTGAGGAGTTTTTTTCAGCTTGGAGGTGGAGGGTCTACGAGCATCGGGCTCTAAATCAGAGGTCCCTCCTCCAAGCAATGGATGCTGCTTGTGAGGATGTAACGGCTGATCATTGCAGGGGATGGTTGCAGCATGCACGCCGATTCTTCCCACGTTGCATTGCAAGGGAGAACATAAGATGCGATGTAGATGAGAATCTGTGGCCAGACAGACGTGAGTGTGAGGCTGAGCAGGAGAGTGAGGACGAAGACTGAAGACTTCCTTTCCTTCTGTATGTTTACTACTGTAGGCTATACTAATTTTAGTTTTGATGTTCTTTTTGTTTGACAGTGTTTTTTTGCTGTACACATTTTCTGTTTCTGTTTTGCAATTACATACTGTAACAATTTCCATGGCATGAGTCCAATACAGTTCGTCATGTGAAACCTTGTTGGCTCCTCTTGAATTTGTTTCTGTTTGATACACATAGTATTCTGGAAAGAAAACATCTACTACACTAACCATTCAGTGTCAAAGGACTAAGCCAAGATTGAAATTTGCACATGAGGGATATTTCTATGGTCCACTGACATACTGACAAAACATCTAAACGTTTTGACCTGCAGTGCTTAAACAATGCCAAAGGGACTTTTTATTTTGGGGGCACTGACTATCAGTATGAGAAAAGGAATTAGTTTTAATTGATGAGTTGTCTGTTTTGGGAGAGATATGACCTTTTGCAGGTGTGCCATAGTGTTTTGATAAACCATCTAGGTTATTTTGGCAAATATATTTAAAGCTTGGAGAATGTCCTTTTCTTTTCGGGAAGGAACTTTTCATTTTGGGGGCACTGACTATTTTTATGAGAAAATGATTTGGTTTTGAAGCTTGACTTAACTGTTTTGGGTGAGATATGACCTTTTGAAGGTGATCTATGTAGTTGTGCTGAACCATATAGGCTATTTTGCCAAATGCACTAAGAGCTTTGAGAATGTAATTTCGGTTTCGTGAAATTGCCCAAAGCAATGGATAAAAACTGTAATACCATGAAAAACATCGTGGTATATCCTGCAATATGGATCTCTTGGATCATCGGCTTCATTTTTTCAGGTGCAACTAGAACTTTACTAATCTAGGGGGAGTTTCTCACATCCGATCACCCATCACTCAGTAATTTTAGTTAGCTGACAGGTGCTATCCAGGAGTATAAATGCTTCCATCAAACATCTAGGGCTTGACAAAGTTCAGTACAGTTGACAAGTATGAACATGGAAGCACCAAACGAGCAAGGGCAACTGCCTCACAATGTTTGCTGCGATATCCGAAAACGGGGTAGTCACCCACATTCCAAGTATCGACCCATACAACACCCAGAAGCTCCTGGTGTTCTTAGGCCGCCTTTACGTTGATCTTATCCCTCTACATGAGGGGGGTTTGGTAGGGCCTCACTTGCCGACATATGTGATTGTGTGGGACAATGTCAACTTTCACCGTGGCCCGCTCAACAGGCCGTGGTTCGCTGCCCATCAAAGGATGGTGATGGTGCTCCTAGCCCCTTACTTCCCATTTCTAAATCCTATTGAGGAGTTTTTTTCAGCTTGGAGGTGGAGGGTCTACGAGCATCGGGCTCTAAATCAGAGGTCCCTCCTCTAAGCAATGGATGCTCCTTGTGAGGATGTAACGGCTGATCATTGCAGGGGATGGTTGCGGCATGCACGCCGATTCTTCCCACGTTGCATTGCAAGGGAGAACATAAGATGCGATGTAGATGAGAATCTGTGGCCAGACAGACGTGAGCATGAGGCTGAGCAGGAGAGTGAGGACGAAGACTGAAGACTTCCTTTCCTTCTGTATGTTTTGTTACAGTAGTGTAGGCTATACTTATGATGCTCTTTTTGTTTGACAGTGTTTTTTGCTGTACACATTTCTGTTTCTGTTTTGCAATTACATACTGTAACAATTTCCATGGCATGAGTCCAATACAGTTCGCCATGTGAAACCTTGTTGGCTCCTCTTGAATTTGTTTCTGTTTGATACACATAGTATTCTGGAAAGAAAAAATCTACTACAGTAACCATTCAGTGTCAGCGGACTAAGCCAAAATTGAAATGTGCACATGAGGGATATTTCTATGGTCCACTGACATACTGACAAAACATCTAAACGTTTTGACCTGCAGTGCTTAAACAATGCCAAAGGGAGTTTTCATTTTGGGGGCACTGACTATAGGTATGAGAAAAGGAATTCGTTTTAATTGATGAGTTGTCTGTTTTGAGAGAGATATGACCTTTTGCAGGTGTGCCATAGTGTTTTGATAAACCATCTAGGTTATTTTGGCAAATATATTTAAAGCTTGGAGAATGTCCTTTTATTTTCGGGAAGGAACTTTTCATTTTGGGGGCACTGACTATTTTTATGAGAAAATGATTTGGTTTTGAAGCTTGACAACTGTTTTGGGTGAGATATGACCTTTTGAAGGTGATCTATGTAGTTGTGCTGAACCATATAGGCTATTTTGCCAAATGCACTAAGAGCTTACAGAATGTAATTTCGGTTTCGTGAAATTGCCCAAAGCAATGGATAAAAACTGTAAACAGAAGGCAAAAGAAAATTTGTATCCTACAAACAGTAGGTTTTGGCTTCTTTTTGTGAGCTCGGAGTTGTACAAGCCATCGCTTCATTAACACAACCTGTCCTAATTCTGACTCTAAGCAGCTAGCGTTTCAGCAAGCCTACGCAGACCTGGCAAGCAAGCCACTGCTGGGGACCAAGCCCATCCTGCCTATGAACTCAACTCCTTACCAGCCTGAGCCATGCCAAACAGCTGGCAAAAGTAAGGGTGACGGAAGGCGGTCGAGATGATACACTGAGCCGGCCCAGCCCTTGCAACTGGGAAACCGCTACACCACACTGATGAATGAAGAGTGGTCCCCTCCGCTTCATGACATCCCTAGATCACCCACGCCCCCCTGCTTCCCATCCTGGGCCACTCAACGACTTCTCCTGCTGAATTCACCTCTGCATTTAACCCATCCAGGGAAGTGACTCACACACACACTAAATTTGAGCAGTGAGCTGCCATTGGCTACGCCTGGGGAGCAATGATTGGGGTTAGGTGCCTTGCTCAAGGGCACTTCAGCTGTGGGCATGGGAGAGCAGTGTTCTACCACTTCCCCCACCCACATTTTTCCTACTGGTCGGTGTTACGACCCGGCTCTTGAGCCGCAACAAATGAAGAGCCAGACCACAGAGTTGTACGAAAATAAAGATTTATTTCTATATAACTAAAAAGTAGTGGATAAAATAGTGACTGCAAAACAGCCGGACCAACCGCATGGTGTTCACCAGCTTCCAATGCCTGGTGAGAATGCCAACCCACTCTGAAGGCAAACAGCATGGCTTTTATCCCCAGGTTGTCAAGTGTGGACAATCAATCAAATTACGCCCATTCACCACCTAAAGACCATTGCACTGCCACTGCAAAGCCAGTAGGGGTGTAGACGGGCGTAACACCTCCCCCCTTAAAAGGGTTCCTCTAGGAACCCTAAAACGAAAGGTAAAGCCACTCGACTGTGTCCTCTAGTCTTCAGCCCTCCACACCTAGGACAAAGGAGAAAGAGGGAGAGAAAGACAGAAGCACAGAGCACATGGCACAGATGCCATTGATTGCATCTCCTGCAACCGGCAACACTGTACCATTACAATCACAGACTCAACCCTGAGCCACCACAATCACATACACTCTTAAATTCACATCTTGCCTGTGCACTCACAGGCCAAAACACTTCAAACAGGCACAAAACCACACTCATGAAACTAAATGCTTTCACCAAGAAGATGTGGATTTTGCCCAACAACCATACATAGATACCTTTACATGTGAACATGCACAAAAGGTTCAGACATAAAACTGCTAGACTTGCACACAAAACCAGTAACAAGTGACCCACACAAAGTGGAGCACAACAGTCACAACAAATGGATTACTCACACGGTTACTACTACCACAGTAGAAACCAACAATCCCAACAAAATGTGCACTGTTGTCACAACAAATAAAAAGTCACTCACAAAGTGGTCCCATACCACAACAAGTTACCGGAATCTTCTGAGCTCAATGCAGCACACACACACACATGTGACCAATCAAAATTAGAAAACCACACCCACAATCACAACTAGTGTGACTCACTACCACACAACCAACGTCATTGCCTTCACCTGGCTAATAACATTCACCTGGGATTCACAATGGGGTGGACATCTCTACAACATTTAATTGTCACTGAATACACAACACTCACCTAATGAACTTTCACACCCAGGTAATCTAACAGCACGAAGTTGGCAAGTCCACACACACACACACACACACACACACCTCCTCAACACTCAACACACAGGGTTGCACACCAAAGGTATATAGCCTTCCTGCCATGAACACCAAATCCATCAGAAGCCAATAGTTTAAGAGCCCCATATTTATATACTACAAAGGCTTACCACAAGCCAGATACAAACAGCTACTGAAAGTTCAGCATGCAGGCCCCAGTAATATGCCAATGAACAAACCCTATCAAACTAAAGTGTCTCTGGTTCTAAAGTACTGAGCACCTCTCCATCTATTACTATGAAAAACTAAACTATACCTCTCTAGTCTTCAGTGGTGTACCGGGCTCGAGGCGACTTTGAACGCTGAACTCGTGAGTAGACAGCAGACCACAGATATAGCCCACTGCCTAGCTCCGAAGCATACCCCCACCCAGGATAACCACGAAAAACAATAAACAAAACAACAAAGCAAAATAATGAACAAGTGCTCCGATGGAAGGGCAGCACAGCTACCCAGCTGAAGCACCCTAACTAGGAGAGTTTGCTCAACACAGTGCCTATTAACTTACCCTATGCTAAACTCTGCAGTCTGGTCTTCACAACAAAAGGTTCAAAGATCTCCCCCAATTTGTTACGACCCGGCTTTTGAGCCGCAACAAATGAAGAGCCAGACCACAGAGTTGTACGAAAATAAGGTTTTATTTCTATACAACTAAAAAGTAGTGGATAAAATAGTGACTGCAAAACAGCCAGACCAACCATATGGTGTTCACCAGCTTCCAATGCCTGGTGAGAATGCCAACCCCCTCTGAAGGCAAACAGCATGGCTTTTATCCCCAGGTTGTCAGGTGTGGACAATCAATCAAATTACGCCCATTCACCACCTAAAGACCATTGCACTGCCACTGCAAAGCCAGTAGGGGTGTAGACACCCTACGGTTTCCGGCCTGAAACCCTAACCAGTAGACCACGGCCATGTGTGTGTACAAATGCTTTATTGATGACAATTAAAATAGGACCAATGCTTTACAAATTATGAAAAAGGCATTTAGTTATAGTTTGTGACTGGTTTTTAATGGGAAAATGATTTGTGGTAAATGGTTGTTTTGTTATTAATTAAGTATAATTCATGTATTTACAAACCTATGAGCAAACCATTTATAATTGTGTGAACAAATGCTTTACTAATGATACATTATGTATGAACAATAAATAACTAATGGTTGACTTTGAAATGGCTAGTAGTGCACCACAACTACATGGAATTATGTTTAATGTGACACAATGATATAATATTGAATCAACGGTGGGAATTAAAACAACCTGCTTGGTTCGGAAGGGGATTTTCTGCCCTCTGTGTTTATTGTATAAGAGATGTGAACAAATGAAAGTAAGTTATCTCACCAAACAAAGTCCATCAGTAGCTTTGGCCCCTCTTGTAGAACCAAGTATAATGTGTCATCATGTCTGAACTTGATTTCCCTCCGCAGAACAGCAGAAAACTTCACAATTACAGTGTTTTCATGCTCAGGTGTTGTTTCACTGTAAGACACAATAAAGAAAATGCAAATAAATAAACAACAATTGAAAACATTGCTAAAAAAAACCTCACTGGTGTCACAGCCCCGCCTGGTTCACGCCATCTGTAGTCTGTGATCTGGCATATCAGTGCTGTTCCGTATGCTCCGTGCTAGGTTTCCCCTCTGCCCTGTCTCCTGACTGACAGGCAAGCACCCTATCACTGGTGCCTGCTTCACCACACCTGACTCCACTCTCCTCGTTTGCCACGGCTTTAAAAGCACACCAGGACTGACATTCAGTGCCAGATTATTGCGTTTTTTTCCTGAGCCTTGTTGAAAAGCTACTACCGGATTCTAGCAACCAAGCCTGTTCATGACCCATGCCTGTTTTTAGATTCTGATTATTGCCTTGTGTTTTGGAGACCTTTGTCCATCTGCCAATCTGTTGCCAAACTCTTTCTGTGTTAACACGTGAGTCAAGCCAAGTCCCTTTACCGCCGCCTGTGTTTTTTGCCTACCTGTGTACCAACCTCTCTGCCTGTTTTTGACTACTGGATTTTGCCTGAACCTTACCTATATCCTGCTGTGACTTTTGGATTTTTTAGTTCCTTTTGGACTTCTCTGTTGCCAACTGGATGTCTTGCCTGACTGCTTCTCCTTATTAAAGAACACCTTAAATGCTGTACCTGTCTGATTTTGAGTTCACTACTTTTACCTGGCCTCACCAGCCCAGACAACTGTGAAAATCTTGAACTCATTTTGCATCAAGGCAACTGGGTTACACAGCAATCACCACAGAGAATTAGAAAATATGAAAGTGCATTAGTGCTGATAACAGTCTTATAAATCCAGACATCCATCTTTGTATAGCATGTTAGCCACATCCACCAGCTAATGAACCATATACTCTATTCATATTTGTATAGTGTGGACAGAATAGTGCTGACATGTCCAAATAGGGAAGACTGCATTCTGTCCTAAACATTTACACTTCCAAATATAAAAACAAATTCAGAATGGTAGATGCTGACAGAACCCTGCAGCTCTACAATCTTACCTTTGGGAGTTGAGATCTTCTTGATAATGCCTTTCCTCATCTTCCCCAACTTGTGTCTTTATTTTCTTTGAGTCTTCAGAAGATGGATCAGGACACTGAAGGATATACAAATATGCAAGTTAACTCAAGGATAAATGAATAGAGTGAATTATATTCTTCTTTTCAAATATGCTGACAGAATATACCTTCCTGCCGTCATGCTGAGCAGAACCAGCAGTTGTTTGTAGGGGGGCTTTCTGCTGTCCTGGTGCAGTCACTGTAGGTTGACCTGCTAAAAGTATGAAAAAAAAATTCAGTGAAAAGACAAAACATTTAAGCCGAAAAAACATGTGAATTGGTTTAGTCTAGCATAGCGGCATGGTTGCCATGGGAAAGAAGGCTTGTTATGGATTTGAGGTCCAAATTCTTCCCAAAATGAGATTGAAAAAAGGTGGAGATAGTGTGCAATATTAGCCAGATATATGAATCAATCAATGTTAGGCAAATTAGGCCTATATGACCATGTACTATTCAAAATAGGAGAGGTGATGCATAACAAGATATTACATTGATGTTGTCATGCTGCTGTTTGTGTCCTGCGTGGGGTTAGATATGTTGTGGGCTATCATGATGTGCTGAATTGTTTGTCTATTTTTTTTTGTGTATGTCTTTGCTTACTGGCTTTGTATGTTATGTTTTGTGTCCATGTTTTTGGAGAAACCAATACAAATACGCCTCTGGGTATGAAACGTTGGGGAAATGTAAGTATAGTAGATATAGATAGATAGATATATTCAAACATAAAATGATAGATCATTTTCAGAAAGACTTAACTGTTCAACATCAGTTCTTCAGGTAGGACTTAAAACCTTTTACTGTTTAATTGAAGGAACCAAAATACATACCGTCCTGCCTTCCAGGAATATCGGACACTGCCCCATCTCCCCCTGGTTTTAGAGGAGCCTGTAAGAATATATTTTCATGATGAAGAATTAAAGTGAAATACATCCATCTCAACATAGAATTCAGTGTCAACATTGTATCATGCAGTGTACTATTTCTCACGTTTGTATTATCCTCCTCCTCTTCTTGTGATGGAGGATCCATTACTGTCTCTTCTCGACTCCAATGGAATGTAGTCTCACCTGAAAAGAACATCATATGATATATTATATCATTGGTCATTTTTAATGTCAATGCATGGATGTCACTCTTCTTTTGGTTACCAGAGACTTTTGTAAGGGTAGATATAAAAATGAATGTAATGCTACTAGAACTAGTATATAGTAAGTGCGTCATACCGTTAAAAACTTTCCCACTGTCAAATAAGCTTGGACTACTCCTTTGCATTTAAAGTTTACACCTCTGAGGGTACGAGCTACAGGACATTTTTTATCAAAATTTCTTGAAAAGCTTGTTTTTGAAGCAA
Organism: Sprattus sprattus; assembly: GCF_963457725.1. NCBI lineage: Eukaryota > Metazoa > Chordata > Actinopteri > Clupeiformes > Clupeidae > Sprattus > Sprattus sprattus. Next base: position 2,366,178 of record NC_137928.1, read on the forward strand.
TCCCTGAGAGAACTGTATAGATTTCTGCCATCCAAAATCAAAATACTTAAAGGCCATTTATATCAACGCAATTATATAAGGACTACAAAAACAGTTCTTCCTGGGTCTCGGTTTTTATGCAGTCATATTTTCATTTGTCAAGATCCGTGAAATGGAAAGAAGTGCAATTACAGGCCTGATGTAGGAGTACAGGTTACTGTTCGGCGATGCTTGTAAGCGGTTTAGCGAGCTAGATTCCAGGCAGAAAAAAGAGAAGCAACTTCTGATAAATTACCATAGCAACATACCACTTAGTATAGCCTGCCCTGGCTGGAGCAGGTTAGTGCTAAGTTTATCTGGCTAAACTTGCCACACCCCTGGCAAAAGGAGGGATCCCATTGACCAAGGACTAAAAGGAGTCACATTAGATAGTTTGATTAGCGTAGGGAGAGTTCTTTGCGATCTGCCAAGATCTATTTTCCCTTTTTTGTGAGTGGTAGCCTACGTTTTTGTAATGTCGGCGATGCGGAGAACAAAGCACTCATAATTATATGACAGTGTTATATTGACAGTAACCCATCTCCCTTACGCAGTATTGGCAAAAGTTGATCTTGATTTTATGTCCCTTCTACAATCACAATGTTGTTAACCATACGTCATCAACAAATGCAACTTACATCATTGCAAATGTTTCTAGTTTTTGTGCAGTAGTGAATAAAGTCTACCTCAGTCTACTTCACATCATTTTTATAGAAAAGGTGGATGCATGATAAGAAGAGAGAAATACACACAATATATTTGCATTGCTTCAATGTATTTCATTTCTTATTAATACATTTACATTTAGTCATTTCGCAGACAGTTTTATTCAAAGCGATTTACAAGGAGATGTAAAACACTTATGACTATGGAGGCAAAGGGGGTCGAACCAGTGATCTGTTCCATACAATCCATGAGCTCTACCCACTGCACCAAAGTCACATATTCGCCACCAGGAAAGATATCACGTATTAAACAGCCTATAGACAGTTTCTTATATTGCTGTCGCAGCCGCGGTTGTGTTGAATTTAGACATGATTATGGTCTTGAATTCTTCATAACGCGTTCATGGTCATATCCTGCCTTAGCGGAGAAAAAAATTAGTTTTTTTCTTTGAGTTTAGACTATTGTACCATTACAAAAAAAATCATGGTTTTGGTGATCGACCTTTCCTGCCTTTTGAAGCAGGACGTGCATGCGCAATTTAGCTGACGAGTTTAGCCTGGGACAACTTAACTTGACGATTAAGTATCTTTCTTAGCGCACGTCGCCAGACCGGGTTGGCCTGTTCTCATTTAGCGAGCTATATTATCTCATGTCGCGAGCTAAATTAATTATCTTAGCTTCAGTTGGACGCCGAACAGGGCCCAGAACATAGACAGAATATACTACATACTAGCAAGGCTGATTTTTTATCATACAGAAACACAAAGTAGTTAACATAGTTTGTTTAAGTTAGTAATCAACTCATTGTGTGTGTGGTTGTGTATGTGTGTGTGTGTGTGTGTGTGTGTGTGTGTGTGTGTGTGTGTGTGTGTGTGTGTGTGTGTGTGTGTGTGTGTTTGTCTGCATGTGTTTGTGTGTATATTTGTGAGAAAAAAACCCATAATAAAATATGGAAAAATATCTTTTTCTCTTTTTTTCAGCGCATTTTATATTGATAACATCAGTCACTATATGAGCTACACTATCAGTCTTACCTGTCTCTTTTCCTTTGAAATTTTCAGTTGCAATCCTTTAGTGGGCTCTCCGAAAGATTCCCACGTAATGTAGCTTAGATATATTTTCTGTGACTTTATAGGCATCTTCAAGCACGTGCAAGGACTCCCCAAATGGCTGTTTCAGACTCACATGCTACAGGATTAATATTTAGCCTTCATTTAAGACCGTTCATATAGTTTATAGCGGACAATGGACTGCAGGACAGCTGACCATCCACTGGCAAGCAGCCACTCTGATAGGTAGTGTCTTTACAAAGAAAGCTGTTACAGTTTCTGTGAATAAATGTTAAATGTTACTAAACATAGTTACTTGAGATAGTAGAAGCGACCCAATTTCTCAGAAAACCTTGATGTAGGTTACGTAAATATTTAAGCAAAAACATTTTCATAAAAAATACTTTGCCCCCACCCCCAAGCCGCTACCTATATTACAGTCACAAGAATTCATGGAAACTACTGCTGCCTCATATCTAAATGAAAAAGCAATCCATTAGATGTCAACGTGCCACTGATTCATGAATGGTAAAGATGCTTATTGCTGACAATGCTACTCAGTTCAGAGTGATATAGCCAACGGTGTTGTCTCTGCAAGCAAACAATCAAACATCAGCATACAGAGACCATATACCACCACACCCATTCCAACGCTTTCCCAGAAATCATGTGATGGAGGTGGGTGTGTGTGTGTGTGTAGGTGGGTGGGTGTGTGTGTGTGTGTGTTCAAGGGGTCACATGCTTGGTATTTGCTCAGTAACTTGTCTTCATATTCTCCAAGAACCTCTTCTTTGGTTTCATCATCGCCTCTGCCATGATGTTCAATATTGCGCTAGCTTCCTCTTATAGTTACCAAATGGGTCTAGTAGTTGTTGCGTGAGGTGGTAGCATAAAGCATTATGTAGTTCTCACAAGAGGTCTCTCGCCCTATACCCCTAAAGTTAAATAATACAAACGCCATTCTCCGTGTTACAAGTCAGTGTACTAGCAACATTATTTTGAAGCTGTTATATTAAGGTAAAATTGTTGCATAATTTTACTTCAGAAGTTACAGTATACTACTGGAATACAGTTGTTGTAATTTAAAGTTGTTGTATTCACCTTTACTCTCCTTACAGAGTTATTGATTATACCAGGCCTCCCACTCTAGTTTCCCAGAAATCATGTGATGCAGGAACATGTGCATGTGTCTGTCTGTGTGTGTGTGTGTGTGTTTGTGTGTGTGTTTGTGTGTGTGTGTGTGTGTGTGTGTGTGTGTGTGTGTGTGTGTGTGTGTGTGTGTGTGTGTGTGTGTGTGTGTGCGTGTGCGTGTGCGTGTGTTCAAGGAAGTGCATTTTTACTGAGTCATTCCACATCTTAGAGTTGTAAATCAGTTTTTTCCATGCTTTTTCCACCCCCCCCTAGAGATACCAGCATTATGACACACTTGAAGTTAACTCTACAGATAGCAATCCAGAGCCGAGACAAAGTTACTCAGGAATGTTGTTGCATCTACTCAAAAGCAGTGTCAGGTTTTAATCATTTAAAATGCACTTAAATAATTAGGTTGTCTGCCGCAGTGCAATCGGGGTACCACATCGAGATGCAGTAGGTCAGTATACTTTCAATAGTGATGCATTAGAAGGCCACCATCAGTTTACACTCTAGGTTGTTTTTCCTGAGTACTCTCAGGAAGTGTCATCGCTGTTGTGCCTTTTTCACTACTGCTGAGGTGTTGGCAGAGCATGAGAGGTCATCTGATATGGATTTCTATGGACCTGAATGTGTGGATCTTCTCCATACAGTCCCCATTGATGTGGAGTGGGGCCAGGTCAATTCTCCTCTTGTAGTCCAGAATGAGCTATTTTGTTTTTGTTGTGTTCAGTGACAGATTATTGTCTGAGCACCACACTGGCAGTTTATGGAACTTATCTTTGTAAACTGACTCGTCGTCTCCTGAGATAAGTCCGTTAACAGTGGTGTCATCAGCAAATTGTTGTGCAATACTGTCTCCAAATAGATATCACCCTTAATTATTATGTTCGTTCAACATGACAGTAAAAATGCATGTAGGCCTACTGTATGTTAGTGAAAGCTAGCTGGCCTATATAAGGACCTACATAATGGTGCTGTATGTACAAATATGACAAAGAAGTACATTTGGATTGACATCCCATAATACACATCCCATGGTGGGGTTGCCTGTGTTAGTTAATGCATTCCAATTGGCAATGGGGTTTCCCTTGGTTAGTGCAACCCATGGCGATGGGGTTACCTTGGTCACCCCTGCAGGCGAGACACAGAGGTGTGCAGTGGTAGAGGGGAACACGCTGGTCAATCTCCTTCAAGCTTCCGGAAACATCTTACTGGTTGCTCCACAGCTGTGAGAAGATGAAGGCTTTTGGGCTGCGTTGCTTGGTGAGCAGGTCCAGGGGTGGGAGGAGGCTGTAGGGGTTGTTGATGTTGGAGCACGATGTCACGCAGGAGAGTGTGTAGAACACCACGCAGCTATCTGGTGAGGTTCTGTTCAACAGGACCTGCAGGGGCGACTGACTGGGTTTGGGTGGATTCATCACTCGGAACAGACACTGAGCTTCTGGACCTTCATGGAGACCGCTCTGGCTGCCATGAGCTCCTGGCCCTTTGGAGAGACCTTCCTCAAGCCCTTCTGCATCTCCTGCTGGGTGTCGTTGGGGAGGAACGTCTCTGTGATGGAGTCAAACTTTGAGGTGCAGTGATCCTGGTGGACATTTATGGCCTCAGCATAAGCCTGATTTTCACCAGGACTGAACATGCAATAAACAAACACTCATATCAATACCTAGATAATGACTCAAAGAAACAAGTAACAAAGTCAAGAAATTTAAATTTTCCACCTTGGCAAATCTTTCACAATTGTAAAATATGACAGAAAAATACCACATTTATCATAAAAGTGTATTTTGCAGACCACATTATTAAAATGTGTTTAAAACTGTGTGCTTTTAGCCCAAGTAAAGGTAACTCACTTGGCTTGGAAGTAATCAATAATTTTCCTCAGAGTGCTGATGATCACCCTGTTACTCTCAGCTGGGATGATGAAAAACAGCATTGCCAAACAGGGCGGTACAAAATTAAATTATAAAGTGCACATTTCAGGTAAACAAGGACTCTATAGACCTATAGTGCAGTTAAACCATGGCTTAATATTTTCTTATTTTCAAGTTTGCTGGGAACATAGCAGTCAGGCCTCTTATTTCAGAAACATTGAACCGTAACAGCTAGGTTAGCAATAAAAGGTGAGCCTACTACTTCTTTGCTTTCAGCCAGCTGCTAAAACAGACAAGCATGTTGACATTTTCAGACAACAATGAAGTTCGCTTCTTTTGCACAACACAACTTTTAAAAGTGAACTTTCCATTCAGAAGCTTTTTATCATCCATTTCGCTGTATCACGCTCACCATTCACTCAAACCATAACGTAAGCCTACTTCTATTGGCCGGCTTCCAAGCCCAAACGACTATCGTTTTGCTTCCAGTCTAGCTAGATCCCTCGTGGTGCTGTAGTTTTTCTAAGGTAACTAGTTGTTGTAACAGCAACGGTTATGTGGTGGACTGAAGGTGAGTATGAGCCTCAGGCTGTGTGTGATGCAGGAGGTCCTGGGTGTCTGGTTGACTTTCTTATATAAGCTGCTCTGCATAGCCCCAGGGAACACAGATCCTTAAACAGTCAGCCAATCTAACTATGTACAATAAAGTAGAGAACACAGAGTCAATCAGATTGCTTAATATATACATTATATACATTTACATTAATTTGGATTGAGTATTCTATGAGACCATGCATGTAAGAGCACCCTTACTGTAATGGGCTGCATGGATTACTTGCATTTGGTGAATACATCCATTTCCCCCCAAAAAAATAATCACTAGAATCGAAGGGGTCTATTCCAAAGAGTTCACATCCAAGAATGATGTGGATTATCTTTTTTCTTGAAGATATAGCAGCCTAGAATTACAGTAGGGGGCAGCATTGAACCACCAGTTATTTTACAGATGCACGTCCTACGTCACGACACAACTCTGATTTTATAAACACAGCCTATTTTACAGACACGCCTCCTACATCATGATTCTTTTCTGACTTTATAAATACAAACGCTAGCCTATTACAGTAAATGGAGCATTTCAGACCAGTAGGAGGTGTGCGTTAGCCTTGTTTGGTATTGTTTGCTAAATTAACCATTCGTCATTTTAAACACATTCAACATTCAAAACCTCCCTGTACTTTTCATACTAAGTAATTACTCTCCCAGTAGAATTAAGTGAATACTAAATTAAATCTCCATACAACATTAAAACACATACAATGCTTTCAAGGGTGCATTTCTGTTTATAAATGTTATCTGTATACATTTACATTTAGTCATTTAGCAGATGCTTTTATCCAAAGCAACGTACAAAAGAAGAGAGCAAACAAGCTTCGAGCAATAGAGACTTAGTGTAACAATAAATACTATTTAACATAAGAAATAAAAAAAGTGCAGGAATGTAACTACTGTTAGTGCGAGTAAGTACTATAAGTATATAATGTGGAAATGACCCCTTTGCGTAAACCAAGGTTGCTCTTCTGAATTACTTAATGCGATCATATTCTAAAGGCACTGGGTGTGGCCTGGTTACTGGAATGAAAAGTGGGATGAAGCAAGCAAATTCAGTACAAGTTAGCGTTTCTGTTTGCTTTACTTAAGACATCAAAGGCATTGGTTTACCTGTTGCAAATTACTGAATTAGTTTGGTTTGATTATTTTTATAAAACAATTGGGTTCTATCGCGTTATTTAGCTGTTTCTGATTGGACAAGAGACGCTCCATGAGTTGGATTATCCGTCAACATACCAACTGTCTGGGACTTTTCACAGCTAAGAATAAATCACTCCACGATATTGATGATAACCGTTTATTCAAAATTCTTAAAATTCCAAACCAAGACGTTGACCAATACGTTGACAATGAAAAACATTTTGTTGCGGAGAAACAATGCGTAATACCATTTTTAATCAATAACTTCGTGGTGTTGAAATGTTAATTTGTTGACTGTAGAATTGTTTTATAAAAGCAATATAGCACTCGTGGGAGTGAGTGGGGTAGGTAAGGGATAATCCCACGGGTGTTGTTGCCTACGCCACTCGGCATCCGGCCTCGGTAGCTACGGCCGAACACCACCCGTGGGATTATACCTTACCTACCCCACTGATCTGGCCAATAATGACTTACTATTTGGGAATGAGATTGTGGTTTCACACAGACCATTCTGAGTTTCCTGGCACCTGTTTGAAAACCTGTGGTATGACAGTAACTTAAATACTCCATCAGCTCATCTGTGCCAGTAAAAACAGATTAACACTTTACAGTCCAATGCCTTTTAGACTTTTCTAAGTTGTCTGACATGCCTTGATGTTTTTGTACATTTTGCTTAACTAAAAACATTGATGCACAAATGGAATATATGATTCTATTCTAGAAGACCTCAGCAATAATATCATGTAGGCCTAAGTAAAAGGAATTTAGTAAAAAAAAAAGTTTAGTTTAAATCAAATGTAAACCTACCCTCGGAAAAACCTTGTTTTAGAGGTGCTCAGACACATTGTAAAGATTTTTTCACAAGACTTTTTATTTCTGAGCCTTGTAAACATAGGTGTTGGCTAAACACATGTTAGTTTAGCATTCAGAAAGTGTGTCTTCTTTCACTACCACATATTTATAATTTCAGAGTGTCCTGTGCCATTCCTAAGTCTGTGTCCCTACAAATGCATATTGATGAGTTGGTGTGAACAAACCTGTGACACCTGACCTCACTCAAAGACATAGGTCATTGCCTAATGGCCCTAGAATGTCTTTGTGGCCCACTATGTTGCGACATCATGACCCAATGGAGATCACTGAATCACCATCCCCTTGTCATATGAATAGCTGTCATTTGCTAATGAGTGGGTCCTTAGCAGCAGAAACCCCACTCAGATACTAAAAAGTGCAACACATCAGTTCTATTCCCCTGACAAAGAGCTTATTATTTTACATTTTTGAACTGTATATATTATAAAAGAAAAGGGTTCAATGTTTCCGTGGTTGTTCTCGCGGAGCTTTACATTTTTTTTTGACAAAAAAATAAAAATATCCCGGATGAGGGATATAGACTGACGAGACACATTAAGACAAAGGAAGAGGAAAGGTATGGTAAATTCAAAATGTTTATTGCAGTGTCTTAACATTATATCTTTAAGGAAATATATATTTTTTAAACAGTCAGAATTCAGAATATACACTGCATCACACATACAAAAATAGAAACAGATGTAATGATAGAAGGATCATTAAACATGTTATACAAATCTGGCTGGGCAGGTATTCCCTGATGCCTGTGAGTGCACACCCAGGTAAAGACACTCACAAAGGACTGCTGCTCCCACCCTGCCCCCCGCCCCCCCCCCCCCCCCCATGGATTTCACTCCATTCAATTCACTGCTTCACTGCAAAAAAAAAATTCAATGTTTTTTTTTTTTTTAACAAAGGCCAGTGTTTTTCTTTAAGCTTGTTTTCCTCCTCTCTCCTATCTTCTCTCTTCTACAGTGCTCTCCTCTTCTCTCTCAGACGTAGTCCTTGGGGCCGGAGGGGCGAGTACTTATCCTCCTTGGGGCAGTTGGCGCAGAGCAGGCCTCCCCCGATGAGAAGCAGCGCGGAGGCGCCCCAGCCGATGTAGAGGGGAGCCCCCAGCTCCCGCTTCTGCGCGCTCATCACCAAGGGGTTGCTCCAGTCCCGGATGATGGTGTTGGCCGTCCAGCAGACGGGGATGAGGCAGAGGACGCCAGCGATGATGAAGACCACGCCTGACGCCACCCCGACCTTCGCCTTGGCGCTCTCGTCCTCCACGCAGTTGGTGCACTTGCCCCCGGCCACTGCCAGCAGGATGCCCACAATGCCCACCAGGACGGAGATGATGGTGAGGGGACGTGCCACCAGTAGGTGCTGAGGAAGGGCCAGCACGGAGTCATACACCATACACTGCATCTGGCCCGTGCTCTGCAACACGCAGTTCATCCAGAGGCCCTCCCAGCTCACCATGTTGCCGCCGATGAACACCGTCACATCCCACATGGGCAGCGCGCACGCCACGATCACCCCGATCCACCCCAGGATGCCCAGGGCCGTGCCCCCAATCTGAAGTCCTGCTGATACCATGTTCTCTGGCGGGTTCTCTGGTGGTTCTGTGATGTTCTCTGGCGGGTTCTCTGGCGGTTCTGTGATGTTCTCTGGCGGGTTCTCTGGCGGTTCTGTGATGTTCTCTGGCGGTTCTGTGATGTTCTCTGGCGGTTCTGTGATGTTCTCTGGTGGTTCTGTGATGTTCTCTGGCGGGTTCTCTGGCTGTTCTGTGATGTTCTCTGGCGGGTTCTCTGGCGGTTCTGTGATGTTCTCTGGCGGTTCTGTGATGTTCCTCTGGCGGGTCTCTGGTGGTTCTCTGTAGGTCCTCTCTTGCCTGTGTCTGGAGCTGTCCTCTATGCCGTGTGTCTCTGGGGAGGGTGCTGTGCCGGTGCTTTTCTTCTCTCTCTCTCTCTCTCTCTCCCTCTCTCTTACTCTCTCTCTCTCTCTCTCACTCTCTCGCTCTTGCTCTCATCACTGGGGTAGACTTAGACAGCCGCCGCCCCCTCATGAGTCATGGGTGGTTTAGCAGCCCAGCCACTGGTTGACTTCCATGGCAACCAGGCTTAACTTCCATGGCAACCAGGCTCAACTCAATTCGGACAACTGAAGTATTCAGATCACCTTAGCTTAAAAGTGGAAACACATTATGTTTGTAACGGATTGACAAATATTTGAATGCAAATTAGAATGTATATTTTGCCTTGAAATGTAAATGTCACATGTGCGTGGCTGTGTGTTTGTGAGAGAGGGTTTAGTGTGTGTGTGTGTGTGGGGGGGGGGTCTTTGGGTGGGTTGGTAGAACCATAGGTTCATGTGTTTTTTAAACATGCCTTTAATATTCCCCAACAAAGCCTGAGGTCCCTAGGGCACCACACCCCCGGTGGCGTCACCCCTTGACATTAACATCATGACATCACAAGTTAAACAGACCAAAGGAAAGATGAATGCAGAATGAAGAAACATTTTGAGAAAAATTAGGATTTTATTTTGAGCATTTTTAACTGCTGTGTTTTTATATAATGGAAGAACACAATTAGCACAAACTCAGTGTCGTGTCCCTTATTGTTTTATTATGGGATGCAACTTTTTTGTTATTATTATTATTATTATTTTATTCATGTATTACTATAAGGGTTGGGTGGTAAGCCTAGTTAGCCCACAGGTGATCTGGGGACATGGGTGAAACAATGAATTCTTAAAGCCAGTATGTCTGCTGTCTTGCACGCATCTAGCACCTATAAGATCTTGTGTCTTCCCTGAGATAGACACTGAGTAGTGGTACAGTTTTAGAATGTACATTAAGAGTACTCCACCTGCCTTGTGCCATGAACTGTAAACAGGATAGCAGTCAAGGTAAAGGATTATTGTTTAGCCTTTCTGTGTTTTGGGTCAACTGTTCTGGTTTAGCATTGCTGTGACATGACCATTGTTACATAATAAATAGTAATTTTCCCCACAATCTTTATCTCTTAGAACCCATGGTTGTGGCACATTGAGGCTTTCTGGAAATGCACCAGCTGATCCGCTGATGTGCTGAAATACTAAACTAACACTCTCAGCCTGTGGGTCAGATCAGCTGGCTCAGGCCATGTGAGCAGTGCAAACATAAAAGTACTTTCACTTCCCACCGCTAACCACCTCTGAGAATAAAGAACTTCCAGCACACAACCTGAATCAGTGCCAGCGCTTTTGAGTTTCGTGTTCGCGTCTGATTCTGACCACCGAAAGCCACTACCCCCAATCGCTTAGGCCAAGAGGAAGATAAACACAAGCGTCTGCAGCCAGCCATCATGTTTGTCCACCTCAAAACTGCTGACCTGATACGCAAAAATGAAGCCTCACCTCTCCTTAATAAGTGCAGGTCATCGCAGACAGCACTTTCAATATGACATTGTCTGGCCCAGCTTCCTCATAGCAAACCTGTGTTTGCTTGAGTTTAAATTAAAGTAGAAAAAAACGCACTCTCAAGCTTGTCTCATTACTTATTTATTTTGATCAGTTAATTCACAGACGCGTTTCAGCCTAATCCATCGTCACACTGAATATGGCTTAGGCCGAAACGCGTCTGTGAATTAACTGGTCAAAATAAATAAGTAATGAGACAAGGTTGGGAGTGCGGTTTTCTACTTTAAGTTAACAGTCTTTTTTACTTGCACCAAAAATCGCTTTAATTTTGGAAGTAGCCTATCCTTACAAATGCTTCAGTTTAAATGACAGTAGAAGGTGCTGAGGGTGTAATGCAGATACTAGGTCCTGATGCTGTGGTAAAAAGCCTCGTCTTCTGACAGTGCTGACAAATTAAGTCCAGCTTTCTGACAGGCATGAAAACTAACTAGTGTTGTGTTTGGATACATTCATGGTTGTGTAATTGTAGATGATGCTGTCCATGAGAGTTGTATGTAGATACTGAGCGTGATGCTCAATCCAAAGGCCTCAGTTTTAGCAGTGTGGTTGACTAATGCATCCTTTGCTGCAGAGCCACTGTATATTCATAATGTCACATGATTATATGTTTTCAACCGAAGGAATGCGTTTTTTGTTTAGATTTAAGGACAAATTACTACTAATACTAGAAAATGCATTTCCTGAAGGAAATACCAGTGAATGAAATGCAAAAGGTAAGAAAGGAAGACGAAAGGATAGAAGAGTGTAATAATAAAGGAAAGAAGAGTGTAATAATAAAGGAAAGAAGAGTGAACAAGAGTGGTTATGGATAAAGACAGTAAAGAGAGAGTTAAGAGGGAAAATACTGAAAGAAGGAGAGAAAGAGGAGTTGGAGAGGGATAGAAAAAACAAGTTGATTGAGGTTCTACAGAGAGAGGGACTGAGCGAAAATAGAAAGAGGATGGACTGGAGGAAGGAGATGTTAGAATGATTAATAAATAAAGTGGAAGACATTCTGTCACGATCGTGGCAGCCATTGCCACGATTTTGGCGGCCTCTGGTGGCAAAATGACCTTTTCACGGACTTGGTGTTTTTCTGCGTTTTGGAGTTACCATTTATCTTTTGTGCTTTGGATTACCTTTGTTTGGAATCTCTGTTTTGAAAATAAAGAAAGTAAGTTAACACCAGCCTGCAATTGGGTCCTCACTGCCTCAGTAGGCTAAACGCTGGTTACTAATCCAGCAGCCTGGGTTCAATCCCAAAAGGAAATGGAAGGGAAGATAGAGGGTGGTAAAGTCAAAGAAGGCTGATAAAAAGTTGAAAAAAGAGTAGGAATTGATGGACAGAGTAATTGAAAGAAGAAAGGAAAGAAAAGTAAACAGGGGTGGCTATGGATAATGGGATAAAGAGAGAGTGACAAGAGAAAATATTGAAAGAAGAAGAGAAAATGGAGTGAAGCAGAGAGATGGAGTGTGAGGGAGGATAGAGGACTGTAAAGTCAAAGAAGGCTGACCAAAAAGTTGGGATAAGGAGTAGGAATTGATGGGCAGAGTAATTGAAAGAAGAAGGCTTTTATATGAAGGCCTGTTGTGATATCTTGCATAGGCATTCAATGAAGAGACTCCAGACAGTGGAAAGGTTTAAGGTGAACATGTTTATTGCACACTTGTTCAGGCAGTACAGCACAAGTCTCTCCTACCTTGCTAGACTCTCTACTCATGTCATCATGTGACCTCATTAACCAATCACATCTGCATAAGCAGTCTGCTGCTACCTGTTCTGTGCTACTTCATGCAGACATTAAGATTGTTGGCTGTACAAGCAACACAGTTATTATCATCTTTACAATAATAGAGGGGGACACGCTTCATAACTTCTTTCAGGTTGGTGGAAATATCATTGTTACAATCATATTTCCATACTTTTGTGTAAACAAAGGCCTTTGGACCCTTGTGCCCTTTGAACATGTCTAGAGCATCTAGGATATTATTGCAATTTGTAGGACTTATGCAGGTTTTTGTACAAGGGGAATTATATGTGTAGAACACCACACAGCCTGTTTTGTCTTCATCTAGGAGTTTTTTCATGGGTGATCCCGCTACATTAGGTACCTTCAGAAGAAGATACTCAGAATGTTGGTTTATTGGTGGCTGTGTTCCTGGAATGGGCTTTGGCCGAGCTGCAATCAATTGTTGCCCAATGTAGAGACGTTCAGCACTGTTAATTTTATTCTTCACGGTTTTTGGAGGATATTTTTGAAGGAAGTTGTTATCAAGATAGTCAGCACATCTATCTGCAGGGGCGTTGAAGGCTATGGCGTACTGCATATCAGGTCCTGGTTGATAGCTACAACAAATTAAACAAATTAGGAGTGACAGATAACACACACACAAACCTTCTTTTTTAAATGTAGTCATAAAAATGTACAGATAGTTACAGATAAACAGATAGTCCAACGTTTACAGACAACCCTAAGATTTCATTGTGATTTACATCAGTCTGTGATGGCACTTATTTGAGTCTCATCTTCTCATCTTCAAATCTGTGATACCAGCAAATGAACATTTAAGGTTATAAGGCACCTGAAGTTGGTTATAACATGATAAAGAGCATAAAGGACATTGTTCATCTTACATTTACACATCCAGGGATGGCTGAGTTCACATGGTGTGCATAGAAACTTACTTTTTGCG